>NC_084460.1:242205691-242531691 GCF_027409185.1 Cynocephalus volans | reverse complement strand
TTTTTTTTCGCATTCTGAGGTCTCTGTGTATAGAATCATTAGGAGTCTTCACAGCATATTTATGTAGCAGCCCTTTTTTTTCTTTCTTCAATAGAAAAATTACAGAATTAAAATTGATTTATGTAACCCCTTTATCTAAATATTAATATAGTCATGCCTATCTTTAAGGATATTTTCTTCATACATATGTATGTTAAGACTACAGTTCTTGAATGCTTGGATTAATTTGTTGAATTTTTCTATGTTTATCATAAATGACTTAGCAACCACAGTCTTTAGCCTCTTCTACCTAATTCAGTTATGTAGCCTTTACCTGCATGAGCCTCCAATTTTCAACCTCTCCTTGACCCGATCTTGACCACTAACATATGCTTACGTATGCGTTGGCCCACTCTTATACCTAACCCATACTACCACTGTGTTTGCTTTGCAGTATTTATCTCAGTCCCAGTACCTTGCCAGTAACTATGTGCCATTTGCTGCTTTCAGTGTAGTGCTGATACCAGCTTTTAAAAAAATCATATATGCTAGGATACAATAGTAATACAAACTACATTTAATTTGTAACCTCTTATCCAAAAGTCACTTTTGAGCTTCAGAATCATGATTAGGAAAATTTATCATTTTAAAACATTTTAGGTCTGAATGGTATAAAAGATTGGACTGAATTTGTATTGAGCATGCCTTGAATTTGTTGTGCTTTTTCCTTATCATTTCTGTCATTTAAAAGGTGCTGGGGGGAAACTGGTTGTTTGAATTTTGGATAAATATTACTTACAGCATACTTGTGTAGTGTATTTTTTAGATATATGTAAATTTATGTGTATAAATGCACAGTTTTGGGTTTTTTTTAGTGTAATTTGTTATTCTTTATTCTTGTCAAATTCCTTATTCTTTTTCAAATTTATTTTAGATCTTCTAGTTCCTTTGCTTTTTTATATAAATTTTAGAATCAGCTTGTTTATATATACAAAAACCCTGCTGGAGTCTTTTGATATTGCATTAAATCTATAAATCATTTTAGCAAGAATTGACAAATATTTACTATATTAAACTTTAACAGTCCATTTCCTCTTCTCCTCTTGGTCTTTTCTGTTGTGTACTCCGAGTGTAAATTCAGTTAGTACAAAGTATAAGTTGTAACAAGAATCAAGTGCTTTATCTCTTTAAGTCCTTAATGTTTATTACCCATTGTTAGCCAGTAGCATCTTCACATTTGTTTATTTGTTAATGGACCAAGTAGTCTAATTAGATCACCATCCATAATACCACCAACTGTTACGTCTGAAATACAGAAATTGATGTCCCATTCATCAGTTCAACCCTGCCTGTTTAAAGAGAGAATTTGAATGTATATATTTAATTTTATTTGAGTGCATTGGAATATTTTAATTTTTAATCCTTATATAATTATTTAAATCAACTTTCATATCAATTAAGTAATTTGTAATTGTTTTCAGTAATTTTATCACATACAGCATGTTTTGTTTTGTTTTTTATAATAAGTTTTTTTTGTTTTGTTTTGTTTTCGTGGCTGGCCAGTACAGGGATCTGAACCCTTGACCTTGGTGTTATAACACCATGCTCTAACTAACTGAGTTCTAACCATCCTGTAATATGGTTTATGATGAATATCTGTAATAAAGTATGTAAAAGGGAAGACAGTTGTGATTTTTAAAATTCTCAGTGAGGTGATGCTATAAAATATGCCAATTTTCATTTCATAACAAAAATTTAACAGCGTAGCTATGTTAATGAGGTCGTTGGTATAAACAATGAAATTAGGAACTCTGACCAGTTTCATATTATTTAAGCAATTTCCTTTCGCTTTCCTTGATATTTTTTTACCTCCTGGACATAAAATTAGCACGGTCTTCTCTAAAGTATAACTGTCTACTTAGTTAATGCCAGGCAGTGTGCTGTGCTCTGGGGATACAAAAAGAATGATAATCTCTGCCCTTGAGAAATTCCCAGTCTGGTAGAGATGGCAAACAGGTACACCAAAAATTATAATCCAGTGTGATAAGTACTATGAAAGATACAAGTATCTGTATCTGTATATACACACATAGGCATATGGCTGTGGGAGTACAGAAATGGGCGCCTAATTTCTCTTCCTATTCAAGTTTATACTGTACTGAGTTGACTCTTAAAGATGAATGAAATAATTAGCATGGCAGAGAAGAGGGGAAATTTTTTCTAAATAGAGTTAACCATATATATTTAGTTCGTCATTCTAAATTGCTATTTTTATAGGTCAAAACAAGTATTGATCATTTCATAAAGTTTAAACTAATGTGATGGCAGCAAGAGTATGACAGGCTTGAGGCATTACTAGTGATTTGGTATGGTTGAAGAATAGAGTTTGGAAGAGCAGTGAGAGTTGAACATCAGTATGGGCACAGTTACCGATCATAAAAGATTGTATATTCTTGACTAAAAATAAATATCCTGCCCATTTCATATTACAGAAATTAATGAGAGAAACTTATAGACATCAGTCTTAAAAATCAAGCTGACAGGGCAGGTGGGGGGCTTGGATAATATGCAAAAAGTTTATGGAAGGATTTGTATTATCTTTTCATTCTTCCAAGAGCTTTTTGAGGTACCCTCATATATTGGATTTTTCATAACGTGGTTTCTCATCAGTAATGTCACTAATAATGAGTTATAATTAAGCAGTCTTGACACCAGTGGTTGCAGTATTCCGTAAAAATAAGTTTTCTAAATAATAGTTTGTCTTTTAAAGCAAAACTGCTTTAAATTTTACCTTTTTAACTTTGATCCACCCATTCTCATAAAGTATTCTAAACATAATTTAACATTTTTACTAATAGTTTAGAGTTATTACAGGCATCAGTTTTTGTTCTGTGCTTTATTATCAATGTTGCAGTTCATTGTTATTGGGGTGTAAGAACTGTTTTACCCAACACACTTGCCTTTAGATTGTTCTTTAGTTTTTATTCTTTTGATTTTTATGTTTCTGTCATTGATCCCTTAAAGAGGTCTACTGAGCCTAATCTGCTAAATTATGTTACATTCAGCTTTCTGGTTAAGAGATAGAGTGGAAAGTGGCATGCCTGAGCTTTTATATACACCTGTTTGCTGTATTTTCTCATTTACTTTTGTGCTCATGGATGAAATCTGAATGATTAAAGTTACTGTAAGTCCAAGTAAGTAGAGGTGTTTATAAATTAAATTTTTTGTTACCAATTTATTAAATTGATATTATTTCTAACTCCTGCGTATTGGTAATGATCACTGATTTATAAGTGTTTTTAATATTTGGGGGTGACCCAGAGGAATTAGTTGAACTCACTCAATTTAGAACTTTTACATAGTACTTACCAGATTAATGCATCCCAAAGGCTGAAGTATGCATTCTGTTATAAGGTTTAGGACAAATCATCATTGACTTATTCAGATTTAAATTTAGTTGTGTACAGATTGCCTGGGTCAAAGGCAGCTAAGCCGTTTAAGTATTGCGGCTAGTTTTGTTGGCTGCATTGTCCAGCACAGTGCCTTGTGAAGAATTTTAGGTATCCATGATTCTTTGGTTATTGTGGATTCCTCTATGGAGTTTTTCCTAGTTTCTAGGAAGAGTAGAAACTTCTTAACTGAATTTCCAGAATGAATAAGTGAATAGTTAGTGAAAATTCATCCTGAATTTCTTGATGTTTCTCATTTTTCAGTATTCAAAGGAGCATGTAACATATGTAGAATGAAAATACCTTCAACAGGAGGGCTGTCCAGTGAGTTCAGTTGGTTAGAGCGTGGTGTTATAACACCAAGGTCAAGGGTTTGGATCCCCATACTGGCCAGCCGCCAAAAAAAAAAGAAAGAAAAACCCTTCAACACATAATCTATAACATACAAGAGGGTACTTCAGAAAGTTTGTGGGAAAAAATGGATGTTTTTATACAAGTTGCAGTTTTTGTATAATGACAAAATATAAAAACCAATGAGTACTGATTAGACATATTTAACCAGTATATTTTCTTTATTCCTTAACATTCTGCCAAGATGTCCAATTTTTATATCTTAATCCTTGCTTGTTTTAAACAGTAAAAAATATGTTTAGTCTGATGCTGGTAAGGTACATAAGTTGTTTCTTCTCCAGAGTGAAGTCACCCTGCTGAGAAATGAAGTGGCACAGCTGAAACAGCTTCTTCTGGCTCATAAAGATTGCCCTGTAACCGCCATGCAGAAGAAATCTGGCTATCATAGTGAGTAATGTTCCGTTACCTATAGCCTTAGGCTACATCAGTGAAATACAGCCAGAGTGAACTGAGCTACTGTTAAAAAAATTGAGACCATGGTTCTAATATTTAAGATTGAATATCAGAATTTCTGCAAAGTTATGATGGAATGGGGTTGGGGTATACTTTTTAGAATATAGAGAGTTTCTGAGTTTTCCTATTTCTAGCTTTTTTCTAGGCATTACTGTAGATGAACAAAATGTGTTAGCTAATAATTTAAAATACACTGTGAGTACTGATGATACTTTATCTTCTCAGGGTAACACTGTCTTAGATTGACAGGGTAAAACACTACTTCCTTTCCAGCCTACATTCAGTAATGATGAGTTTTTTTAATCAGCTGTCTTCACTTAATATATAGCATCAGCTTACAGTATCAGATCCTACTGTTCTTTTTTAGATACTGTCAGCATTGTGGAACGTTTTTATTGTCATGAACCTTTATATCAAGCCTTTTTGTTAATCATAAAAATGCTAAAACAGAACAGTATTTAAATTATCAGCTTGTAAGTTTCCTCCTAAATGTTTTCCCCCAAAAAATGAGATTCTTCTGTTTTCAGCATTTTAGAGGTTAATTTTGCTTTTTCCTTTTTGTAATGTCCTTCTTTTTTGATAAGATGCACAGTGTTGGAACCAGCTGTTACTCTTGAATAAATGGCCAATTTTGTTCACACACAAAATCTGTAACAAATAACAGAGTTGGGAATGCATTAGGCAACATTCATAATATATAACCCACAGCTTTCATTTTTATGATTTAGTGGTATTTCAGGATATTTGTAAATGTGAGAATTGTTTCAACCATATGTATCCACTTCATTTTAATTTGCCAGTGTCAGTAATTCAAAAGAAAAATATTTTGTGTTGGATGCAAACAGTTCCTCAGGTGCTCACGATAAAACTTAACGGCCACCATCTTTACTCGTAGTCATTGTAAGCAGTTTCATCAGAATGGGCAATATTTTTTAATTTAAAAGATTCAGTGGATTTTAGCAACCCTCAATTGCCGTATATATTTAAAACACTGATTTTCGTCAGTTTTGAGCATATAAATCTCAGTTATTTGATATCTAGTCATTTTGACAGGATGATGAAACACATTGTGGAGTAAATTAGAACCATATAGAAATGTTTGAAATTTATGTTACAATGATTGCTGCAGGGATGAGGCTATTATGTTTCCCATCTGACTTAACATAATTTCCTATAGAAGCTACTGAGTTCAGCATTATGCATACATGATTTTCTTAAACAAGAAAGCACTCTTAAATTTTGATAGTTTGAAAGGAAATATACAAATGGTTCTATAAAATTAGAAGGAAATTAACTTTTCTCTTGTACTCAGTTCAAAATTATCAGCAAATGCAAGGCAATTATTTTAACAATTGATTTTTAAAGATATTTTAACATGTATAGATGTGTGGGTTTATATACATTATACTTAAATGACTGAAAACCTAGACTAATACATTTTTAATGAATATATATATTGTAGTAGGTTGTGAAGTGCAAAAAATGAATAAGACATTTTTGTTGTTTGGAAGTATTTCCTAATTTGTTCTTGTCTAGTCATTTAGATAATCAAATTAACTGAAGTCAAAATATGAGGGTACTTCAAAAAGTTCGTAGAAAATAGAATTAAAAGATAATGCAAATCTTTTCTATGAACTTTTTGAAGCCTTCTCATATAGTTCTACCATAAAATTATCTTCAGCTCTTGGGAGATAATTGGATTTTGTAGAAATTTTAAAGTAAGTTCTATTTTTAAATGTAAACTCTTCAGAATAAATCTGACTTCTCTGTTGCTTAATATTCAAGATAGATGCAGAGACTAAGTGAATATTTATACCAGTTCAGCATCCCCAATCCAAAAAATTCAATATGCTCCAAAATCTAAAATTTCCTGCATGCCAACATGATGCTCAAATGGAATGCTCATTGTAGCATTTTGGATTATGGATTTTCAGATTAGGGATACTCAACTAATATGCATTCTGCAAATATTTCAGAATTTGAAAAAATCCGAAATCCAAAACACTTCTGGTCTCAAGCATTTTGGATGAGGGATACTCAGCCTGTATCTTGGAGTAATTCACATTCTTCATCATACTGTAGCACACAGCAGTTGTTAATGGTGGGATAACTGTAAACCTAGCTAAATCTTTCAAAATCTTGTGAAAAAACAAGATTTAGTATAAATTACGGGGAATACAACAAAATCTTACAGATAAAGGTGACAGTACTATGTTATAGTTATAGGGTCTCAGTTTTAACACTGTTCCACCCAGTTTCAACATTGAAAAGTCTCACATCCTAGGAAACCACTCAGTCATGGGAAAACCATGGCAATTGGTCTCCCTAACAGTTAAATGATATAAAACCTGAATAAAAATAAGAGTACATTTTTAATATCTGGGTTCCATGAGGAATAAAGCATAAAAGTGATCTCAGTGCCATGAATTCATATTCTTGATCTGAAAATAATTAAAATTGTATTATAATTGTCTCTAATCATAAATGGGAAGGATAGCTTGTTAGGCCATAGTGAGCACTAAATATTTTCGTTATTGAAAATATGTGTGAACATAGGTAGAGAACTTTATAGAGAACTGAATTGTCAGACAGCTGGTTTCTTTTGGCTTAAGTAGAGCTGAAAGTGACTCTTTGAGTATGGCATGATTTCCTGTATCTTTCTAGTGCTTGTTATTATACCAGTAATTTTCTCCCCTCACCTTCTAGAACTGGATATAGGTGCAGGTATATCACATTGTAAAGGTATAATAATTACATAGTTTATATGTGAGGACCCAGTTATTTGTACTGCCGAAAGATTTGCTTTCCCTAATTGTGAAAGTCTGTAGATAAAGCACTCATTCATTATAATTTACTGATTCATTTTGAGTCATTGCCTCCAGTATACATTTACATTTCCTTGTATCACTCATCACAGATCAGCCTCTTTATTTTTGAAAGCTGGTGTATCCTTAGATCTTAACATTCAAAGAAAGATCAGCTTGTTGTTCTGTTGGAGAATAGTGGCAAAATAAATAAATAGGGCTTTTTAGTATTCTCTTCAGTTAAATTGTCATTGCCAGTGTTTTGTTTTCTTTGAACACATAGCTATTGTATTGACTATTTAAATAACTAAATTAGAAATATTTTATAACATTCATTATTGCTTGATCAGCAAAGTATCCTTTCTGCTTTATATAAAATTGTGGTTTTTATTTTTTTTATTTTTTTCTGTATTTGTATTTTTATTTTTAAATTTATTAATTCAGCAAGTATTTATTTATTTCTAAATTTATTTTATTTATTGAATCAAAATGGATTATACGTATTTTGGGGGTCCAACATTGAGATATGTTGATCAAATCAATATTACTAGCATATATATTGTTACAAATTGTAATTATTCTTTATGCCCCTTGTCCAATCTCTCCCCTTCTCCCACTCCCTCCCTCCTTCCCCCTCTAATTACCCTAGATTTCTTCTCTCCTTCTGGAAGAATAATAGTTACTCTGTTAATTTGTTGCCTAGATGATCTGTCCAATGCTGAGAGGTGTGATCAAGTCCCCCAATATTATCATAGAGCAGATGCTGCTTCTGTCACTCTGAAATGGGCTTTGTGGAGAGAGGCATCCTCTTCTTTTATCTCTGCTGGTAACTCTCCTTGTGTCAATGCACTCCAATGGTTGACAGACCATTTTGCACGGTGGTTGTGGTGTCTGGCCGCTTTCGCAGCAGTGGTGGTTACTGTGGTGGCTATGGTGAGCCACCCACATGGAGGTGATGTTTTTGGCATGCTCCTTGGCGCTGGTGGTGTGCTGTGTTGTGGAGTGTCTCTGGTTCCCTTCTCCATGCCTCTGGTCCCTGGGTGGGCCCTGAGGTGCTGGCAACAGTGTGCCTGGTTGTGGGATGGTGGTCCTGTCTGCTTCTCCATGCTCTGGGTACCCGGGCAGGCCCCGAGGTGCTGGCATGGTGTGCCTGGTTGTGGGAGGAGGGGCTGGTCACCGGCTCCATGCCTTGGGTCTCTGGGCCGGCCCTGAGGCACAGGCGCAGTGCACCTGGTTGTGGGAGGGGGGGTCTGGTCCGTTTTTCCGTGTCTCAGGTCCCCGGGCGGGCCCCGAGGCACTGCTGAGGTGTGCCTCGTTGTGGGAGCCTGGTTGTGGGAGCCTGGTTGTGGGAGGGGTGTCCAGTCCCCTTCTCCATGCCTCAGTCCCGGGCAGGCCCCAAGGTGCTGTTCCTGGGCCGGGACTAATTTTTTGTCCTTTGCTTGCTTCTAAAATGGGGGGACTTCCCGTAGGAACCAGTACTTGAGCTGTGTGGTTGAGGTAAATTGCTGCTTTGCTGCTGTTTCCCTAGGGAAGGCTTTTTGTGCAGCTCAGGGTTTAATGATTAACCTTACAGGTACTTCCTATAAGGAAGAGACCCGGTGGGTCAGTGTTGTGTAGAATCTCTGATCTGAGTTTTCATCAAACTGTACCCCTTGCAATTCTGCATTCCCGACCAGTCTTCTCTGAGTGGTTCTACGCTGATTGGGGGACAACACGGCTGTCGTTGCTGTGCCCCAGTGTTCTCCTGGTGGGCCTGTCTCCCCCACCACTCATGCTTCAAGCACTTCCCATAGGATGGGCCCTGTGCTGGTCCCTTGCAGTGACTCACCGGCCTCTGAATGGCTCCCTTTTTTCAGTTTTTCTGGCTCCTTGCTCCTGCGTGGGTCCACGGGAACCCTATAAGTGGCCTTGCTGTCCTGGGGGCCTCTAAGGCCCTCTTCTCCCTGCTGTCTCCAAGTAACTCCATCTGAAGGGCACAGCTGTGGCTTCTGCTGGCTCCTGCTCCATGTGCTCATCAGCTTGAGCCTTAAAGCAGCCATGGCCCAAAACGCTCAGAGCAGTTTTTTCTCTCATCTTGGTTTCTTCCGCCTTCATGAACTCTGTAGGGCTCTCCTCCTCTTCCCCTGAGCTCCAGCAGCCCTAGCTTGACTGATGTTACATTTTTGTAGTTGTAAATTGGTTGATTTGTGGGAGAGTGTGACGCTGGGAATCATTTATTCCGCTATCTTGACTGGAACCAAAATTGTGATTTTTAAAATTGTATCTTGAGGTCTAGTTTTTATCCAGGTGTATGGTTTTGCATTTATTTACAGCACATTGTAGAGAAAATGGAATTTTATCTTACTAATATATTTTAAAACCTGCTTTTCAAAAATTCATGGCTTTGAGACAGATGTCAAGATTCTGTAAGTACTATATTTTAGAAAACTCTCAAAATGAGAAATTTTACTTGAACTAAAGTTGTACTTGCCATGTATTCTCCCCCTCCATTACAAATCATGGAGTAAGTTCTCCTTTATAAGGTCCACAGTCTTTGACTAATTGACTTTCTGAATGGGCACCTGGCCATCAGTAAGCAGGCTAGTATGCACACTCAGATTTGATAGAAAGCCTGTATAATGCCACTTCTAAACACTAAATAAAAATTAATGCCAAGTGAAAAAAAGCAAGGTGCAAAAGAATACATCCAATATGATACTATTTTTAGAATGCTTAAAAATAAAGCTAAACTATGTTTTTTAGGGATACATACCTATATGGTAAAACTATGTAAGGAAAAAACAAGGGAATGGTTAAAGAAATGTCTGGATGGTGATTACGTTTTGGCAAGAAGAGCCTCCAGAGAGCAGTGCTGTGATTGGCAATGTTCTCTCTTAAGTTGAGGGCTGGGTTCACAGGTGTTTGTGTTATCATCGTGCTTCATAACTTACGTTTATTATAAATATTTGTGTGTGTTGTGCATATCAGATTTTTCACTAAATAAAATTACTAGATTCTATTCTGTTAAATTAAGAAAGATATAAGAGATTTGTTTTTCAGGCCTAAATATCAGTACATTTATTTTCATAAATATTTAGAATGCCCTTTCCTTAATATCTTTTCAATCACAGTATCTGGAGTTTTATATGGATTTTTGTTTGAATCTCAGTTAATTCATGCAACTATAACAGCTGGTGGCTTTTAGATTCTAAATATTGCTTATTCTCATGTGTATTAGAATCAAGTGTTGTAATCATCCATGGCTGCAGTAGATGGAAAATCAGCCAGAATAAATATAGTTCTGGAGAATGCAGAGGGAATCATTTGAAGATATAATTTGTATGTAAGAATTCATTTTGTTTATGCGTGTGGTTATAAATTATTTTTTATCTTTTAATGAGAATGACATGTAGGCAAACAGACTTGATTTGTTGAATGTGTTTCTTGATAAGGGTTTGATTATATCTGTAAGAGGCTGTCTCCCAAATTCCTACCTCATTTTCTCTTACCACTATTTAGCCAATATTTCTTCAGCTCTATTCTGTGAGCCACTTGGGCACCCAAATATTTCTATATACGTGGTTGTGCCTTCATTTGACCTGTTGCAGTTTAAATTGCCTACTTCATGACTTACAGCCACCTTTTCATCAGTTACTCAGTTTCAGTAATACCTACTTATCTAAATAATCAGTTTTGTAAAATACCGTCTAAGTTTTTGCTCTGTATATTGATTCAGCCTAATGATACATTCTTACAGATATTTTATTTAAGAAAGTCAATAATTTTTTTTCTTCCACTCAGCTGCAGATAAAGATGATAGTTCAGAAGATATTTCGGTGCCCAGTAGTCCACATACAGAAGCTATACAGCATAGTTCGGTCAGCACATCCAATGGAGTCAGTTCAACCTCCAAGGCAGAAGCAGTAGCCACTTCAGTCCTCACGCAGATGGCAGACCAGAGTACGGAGCCCGCGCTTTCACAGATTGTCATGGCTCCTTCCTCCCAGTCACAGCCCTCAGGAAGTTGATTAAAAACCTGCAGTACAACAGTTTTAGATACTCATTAGTGACTTCAAAAGAAAATCAAGAAATGACCAATTTCCATTATGCGAAATCTGTGGTTGTAAATTTTTTTTTTTTACTTGAAATTAAATTTGGCTCTAAAGTTGATACAGCAGCAGTTGATGATCAGACTGAACAACAGTTTTTAGTCTCTGGAAAAAGACTGATTTTGCTTTTTTTTTATAAATATTGTTAGATTTATTAATTTTTCTGTGCTCAATGTGTAAAGTGTATTATAATTCATTGTGGTTTATTTCACTTTTAATTTGGAGGTATTTTAATAATAAATAAATGGGGATGTTACTGAATCTCTCTTCCCACTTACGTTTCTTTGGACCACCCCATAACCCTCAACTGTGATGGTAGTATTGTTATCATTTATACCAAAGTTCTGCATAGTCCCTATTGACTTTGTAATGTTAACAAAGTCATAAAGCACTAGGCAAGAGAAAGATAGAAATTTGCTTTTAATCTTTTTGCCTTTTATTTTGCACATTATGCAAAATGAAGTACATAGAGAACACTTTTTTTTTAAGTGACTGAAAACATGGTAAAAAACATACATTGCTTTTATGCACATTCTTTAAAGGTCATTAATAAAAGTGCATTTCTTTTTTTAATGATTTAAGGCATAAATAATTAGAATCCTACACATTTCAAAAATGACTTTATTTTTCAAGTCTAAATTCAGTATTTTAAACCTATGTTTTGAGGCTAAGTGCAAAATTATATAATGTATGATACAGGGTTATCAGATATCTAATAATTTTTTAATTTAGCTCTTGTTTTGGGGTTTTTTGATTGTTTTTTGCAGATTCCAGGTTACAAACTGAAATTTATGCATAATCAAGTATGGTGTGGTTGCCAGAAAAGCCTAAAATTACTACTTAGAAAATTTAAGACTGTTTACCCCTATTGTCTTGTACTTGCGATCTAACTTGTACTTATTCTTGTGAAAGCACTGTCATCTTTTAGTAGCAAATTTTGATAATGTTTCTTGTGGAAAAAAATCAGTATCTATCTTTAGAACAATGTAATTATAATGTGGGAAGCGTGAGTGGATGAGAGAGTATGTGAGTGCGTGTGTGTCTTTTAATAGTTTATGCCAGCAGTCTTTGCTTGAATGTTTAACGATGCCTTCAGTGTGATGCTGGCCAATAGATGATTGCAGTTTAAAATGTCATTACTGTGCAGGCTTGGATAACTAACATTCCATGATGTAGCTTGTTTCTGATGAGATGATTGTAGGTACACTTTTCTCATTATCCAGTCATCTGTGGGATACTGAGTTTTCTAATGTGCCATTATCTATTTTTATTCTGCAGTTATGTTCAAAATACAGTACAATATTTTAAAATAGACTAAATTGTTAAACATAAAAATAAAAAAGTAGTAGATGTGTGTAAGAAAACTTTGTAAAATAGTTATGAGTCCTACCCAGTAGCAACTTCTGGCATTCAAGCAGGATTCCACTATGTAAATATCTAGTACATTTATAATAAGTTGTGTAGTTCATTCTGCATCCATACTACACTATTTGCTAAAGTCTCAGTGCCATCTCCTAATGAGACTGACTTTAAAAGCCTGTATGGAATATCCTTAATAATTCAAGGAAATATCTCATCTGCCTAAGTTCCAAACTGGGAAATAATGAAATTATACAAATGATATTTCAGGACTTTTAAGTATGAAGATTATAGGAATTTTATTATATGGCTTATTTAAAATGAGAGCATTTTTAATTGATAATTCTACTTCTAAAATTTTTTATTTTTAACTGATTTCATAGTTTTAAAGTAATCAGTTTCTAACATGATTTTGCCATAGTTATGCTATGGAGTTGATCTCAAAGGCACAAAATACAGATTCTGCAAGAAGGCTATTTTTAATTGTAGTTTGGATGAGTTAGGAAAAGCCTCAATCTTTCACTCTCCTAAGTTCTTCAGTGCATTTTATTTTCATCTTCATTATGCAAGTTAAAATTCTTTGATAACAGAATTCTTGCAACTGTAAAATAAAATTACATAGATGTAAGAAGTCATGTAAACAGTTAATGAGTTTATCAAGGTTAGCAAAACCTTCATTGTAAATCAGTCTGTACTCAGCAAATAAAAATCATTATTAGTTGTATAAACACAAATTCCATTTTGACTTTCAGGATGTCACACTACTTCTGTACCTAGCATTTTGAGTCCTTATATTTGCAATGTTACACAAACTGTACTATTTTCTTTTATGTGCAGTTTGCATGAGTAAACCATCAGAGAATAAATTCTATCTTTAAATTATGTTCATAATTTGCTTGTTCTTACCTGTCTTTTATAAAATAACATCACCTGATAATGATATATTTTTTTCCTTCAGGCCATTTATTACCTGAGATGAACCTGAGATTCTATTTCTGTGACAAAATTCATTCCCTCTCAAAGATCTTTCTAACTGCCAGGTGCTCAGTGCTTGTTCCTCTTCTATGCATTCCCTTTAAGTTTCATTCATGTATAATGAACCTTTAACTTATGTCTCCGTCCTGGGATTCTCCCTGAACTTCAGCTACAGACCCACCTGCCTTTGGCATCTCTTGGTAACTACTTACTCATAATATTTCCAACACTGAACTCCTAATCTTCCCTCATCCTACCCTCAGACATATTATACTCTTTCGTAAGTCAATTGATGACAACGCAAGTCTCCCAGTTGCTTAAGCCAAAACAGCCTTGTTGTCACCCTTGATTCCTTTTTCTCTCTCAGCGCACATTCAATCCATCAGGAAATGCTGTTTGTTTTACCTTAAGGATTATCCAGAATGCAGCCATTTACACTACTTTTTGATCAACCTCATCATGTCTCACAGCTCTTGCAACTGTCTTTTCTTCCACTCCTGCCCTCCACAGCCCATTCTCAATATAACAGCCAGAGTAATGCTTTTAAAACCTAAGTCAGGTTACAGCATTCTCCTGCTCAGAATCCTGGAGTGGGTCCCCATTTGACTCTGTAAGAGCTCTAATTTTTAAAATGGACTGCAAGGCCCTACATGACCCGTGCGCCATCACATTACATCTCTGACCTCGTCTTCTACCACATTGTTTTATTCTGTGAATGTTTGAGTGCTACTGGGTGCCAGACAGCATTCTAAGCACTTGAAATACCCCAGTGGCCAAATCTAAACATTTGCCTTAGTGGATCATACATTCTAAAGAGGGTGGGGGAAGGTGTTGGGAAGCAATCATTGAATAAGTAAATTGTATTATTATAAATGGTAAGTGCAAGTGAAGAAACAGACATACCAGTTTTGCTGAAGAGCATGTGGAGTGACGTTTTAGTCATATCTGTCAGATCAAGGAATCTGAGGAGGAGCAAAGAATTGCTCAGCTATTTTTAATGTACAAATCCTACCAATGTGCTTAGAGTAGATTTTGTGATATCAGGTAAAAGGTTTCATGAAGACAAGCTGATGTATTTCTCTAATATAAGGTCCATCAAATGAGTGATGTATTAAAAGATCACACTCACATTCGCTTGGACTTATTTCAGAGGACAGGAAAGAATCTTTTGTCTATGCCATGTACTTTTAAATGAAATTTTGTTAATTTTACAACTATGGAGCTATAGGCTTTGATGCCTGACGGTTTATTTATGAGAATATAATTATAGAAGAATCCCATTTACTCTTAGGCCTTCATGTTAGATAAATATGCACATGCACAAACAATGTCTAGAGAACAGAGTTATCAAAGCTGTTAGTACTAAAATAAAGACATTTAGAGGGAATGATTTTTTTTTTTTTTTCTTGTGGCTAGTTGGTATGGGGATCCAAACCCTTGGCCTCCGTGTTACAAGACTGTTCTCATCAACTAAGCTAACCAGCCAGCCCAAAACAACTTTTTTTTTTTTTTTTGGCAGCTGGCCAGTACAGGGATCCAAACCCTGACCTTGATATTACAACACTGAGCTCTTAACCAACTGAGCTAACCTGCCAGCCTGGAATGATTTTTAAATCTGACATATTTCTACATTATCTTGACCACAAAATAGTTACTTTTGAAGCAATTAAAATACTATTTTATTTGTGTCCAATGCAGTTATGAAAACTTATTTCTTTAAACTTTTAATAAATACAACTGAAAGTTTTCTGTTATTCTCTGACATGTTTTTTTTTTAAAAGTACAGGGCAAATGGGGGCCGGGCAAGGAAGAAGACAACAATCACAACAATTCCTTGAACTTGTTGAGACAAGTGAACAGATATGATATTAATGGGGGTAGGGGAAGAGGGAGGGGAGGAAAGGAGGAATTGGTAAAGGGACATGAAAATCAACTACATCGTATATTTTCTGAATTAAAATTTAAAAATAAAGTGCTGCAGGGCTTGCTGGTTCGCTCAGTTGTTTAGAGAGAGGTGGTGTAACACAAAGGTCAAGGGTTTGGATCCTCTTACTGGACAGCCACAAAAAAATAAAGTGCAGGTCTTTCCAGATTATCAGTAGCTATAGATTGAGATTTGGTGTTCATAGAAGCAAAGTATTAAGATTAATACTTTATATTAAGATAGCCTTCTATGTGGAAAAAAAAATGTAGAATAATGGCCTTTCTGAGGAAATAAGACTACCATTTAAGTAAACAGTGGGTTGCAAATTACATATATTGCCATAGAAAAAGTGCAATGAGTGAAAATGTTTCCAAAATTAAAGGACTTAACTCTGAAATAGCAAAGGCCTTGTGACATCGGAACCTACAGTAAAAGAAAAAACATGCATAGTTTTATTCTATCATAGCAGTCTAAAGTACTAAATCAAAGGTGAATTGTAAAAAAATGGTCAAATATGTCACAGTAAACAATTAGAGGGTTTCTGTTATTCTATAATGGACCAATGGCTTGCTTCTTTTTCCCCAAATGTATATGCAACCTCTTCCAATGGCTTTCTAAGAAAAGGATGTATTAACCTCATTTTCATCATAGTGTCATTAGTACATTTTCATGGTCACAATGCCTTCCCTTGTCTCTCTATTTTTGCATTAGATTTTACATTTAAGACATCATAAGAGAATTTTTTGAACAACAATTGCTGTGGTTTCATCTTGCATTACCTCAATTATTTGGGAAAGTATTTCGGGTTATAAATCTCATTTTTATGTTAATTATGTCAAATGAGAGTTGGCTACTTTATTCAATTAATTTTGCAATAGATTTTGCTTTCTATGATAAACAGTATGTTCCCCACCACCACCAAAGAGCTCCTTTTAAAGTTATTTTTGTTTAATTTCTTTAAAAGCATGTAAATTAAGAAGAGGTGCTATTTTTCATAGCCTGATAATACATTAGGTAAAAATTATCTAATGTCGTTTATTTAGCAGAGTTTAAGATGATAGTGTCTACTATGAGTTTCTCATAATTGGGAACAAATGCATTTATGAGAAAATGAGAAAATTTATCAGTGCCATTATCTTCAAAAATAAACCCTTTACATTATCCATTAATACTGTATTATCTATTTTTATTTTTTTCACGAATAATTTTTTATCCTTGAGTGATTTAAACGTGGCTGTTTCTCAGTTCATTTTTGGGAGGTGTGCTTCTTAACATTCATTCTCATAGAGCCTAGTTAAATAACATCAATTCAAATAAAATTAGTTAGGTAATAAAACTATGATAGCATAATTAAGTATTTAAAAAATTATTCAACGTAATTATGGACTTCTTTTAATGGCTAAATTCTTTTTTTAAAAAATACCTCCTATGTTACATCTTAATTTATTCAACTCAGCTAGTGAATTCTGAGGTGACTTACAGTACTGTAAGGCAATCTGCTGAATCATAAACAACCATGTTAATAACCTAATTTAATATGAGGGTACTTCAAAAAGTTCATGGAAGGATTTGTAATATCTTTTAGTTCTTTATTTCCATGAACTTTTTGAAGTACCCTCGTATATTGCAAGCAAACCTCTTCGGATCTGTTTCATGAAATTGAAGTCCAATTTAAATAGAACTGGCTATAATTCTTTGTGGACTACAGTATATTTATGACAAGGTAACATCAGATAACATTTTGAAAATAAGATATGCTTTCACTGTTATTTCATTACTAACTATCCTATTTTTAGAAGTTTTATAAGTGCCTCAAAGTAGTGAGCTCTTTTTGAAAATGACATTGATCAATAATTTAAGAACTTGCATAAAATATTTGTATGTCTGCTATAACTACCTAGAAGTGCATAGGCATGTATAATTAAAAATCATTTATAATTTAAAAATTTTAGCCTCTTAAAATTTCCCCCCAACAAATGTTTTACCAGAATTATTAACCAGAAAAAATAAATTAACTTAGATTTCTTTTAATTCTCTTAATGGTAAGGTACGAGTGAGTATTGGTCCACTAAACAACAAGGCCATGAAAGAGAAGAATTTGTTCAGTAAGTACATATTGAACACCTACTTTGCACTAAAGTGTTGGGACTACAGTGGAAATAAAGACCAGGATTCTACTGCAAGTAGGATCCATTCATAAAAACCATATACTTGTTACACTTCTCACAGAAAATAATTACAGCATAACAACTTATGAAACAAGTTTTATAAGTTCAGAAAAGTAAGAGATAAATCATGTTAGATTTGAGCTTCACCTTAAATTATGAATGGGATTTGGGTAGAAAGAAAAAAAGGTAAGGACAAAAGTTTGAATAAACAAATGTGTTATGTTCATGAGACAGTGGGGAGACAGGAAGAAACATGTTAGGAGAAAAAATGAAATTGCATAGCTAGAATAGGGCTAGATTATAGAGGGCCTTGACAGTCAATTTAGACTAGAAAACATGGTAAACTATTGACTTTCAGAAAACAGACATGAGGAAAGTAGTGTTTCAGAAACACGACAGTATGAAGGCTGGCCCCCCTGGAAACCAGCTAACAAGTTGTAGTAACTCAGGCATGAATTGTATTCAAGATGTCTTAGGTTGGGCTGTTCTAACAAAAATACCATAGACGGGTAGCTTAAACAACAGAAATTTATTTCTCACAGCTTTAGAGGCTGGAAAGTCTTGAGATCAGACTGACAGCATGGTTGGGTTCTGGTGAAGGCCCTCTTCCTGACTGGTGGATGGCCATTTTTGTGCTGGGTCCTTATACAGGGGAGAACAGAGAGAGAGAGAGAGAAGCAAGCTCTCTCCTGCCTCTTTTTATAAGGCACGAATCCCATCATGAAGGCTTCACCCTCATGATCTAATTACCTCCCAAAGGCCCCACCTCGTAATACCATCACATTGTGAATTAAGGTTCAACATAGGAATTTGAAGCAGACACAAACATTCAGTCCATAGTATAGAACTAGGGGAAAAGGGCCAATAAGGAACAAAAGGAATATATATCAGGAATATTTTGCAAGAAATACCTATTGAGTTTATAGACTAATAAGGGAAATGATGAAAAGCAAAAGAGTCCAAAGACTCAATTTTTCAGGGTTGAAAGACTGGAGAATGATGATATCACTAAGTAAAAGGAGGTTGGGCTAGGAAGCCACTTTAGGAAGTAAAGGTGGTTACTGCTTTGGAGATTATAGTAAGGTAAAGAAAAGGCAGATAAGGAGTGATCAGAAGAGAACCAAGATAGTATAAAAATTCATTTCAGTAGTGGTCTATATTTTATAAAGTGCTTTTATAGATATTAGTTCATTAGAACCTCTGAATGCATTGTCCCCATCTTAGATAAGAAATCAGCCTCAAAAGTTGAGTTATTTGACCAAAGTCACAGGACCAATAAGTGGCATGATCATTATGCACACCTATCTTCTAATCCCAAATATAAGTGTCCTTTCCACTACAGACAGGAAAAGCAAAGTGTAAAACAGAAGTGCTTTACATACAACAAAAAGGTCAAGGAGTGTGAAGATTTGATTAAGTTGCTACTTAATTTGGCAATAGAGCATACACTTCCTGACTTCAAATGATGCTACAAATTATATTACACTATAGTATAGCATGGTACTGGAATAAAAACAGACACTCAGACCAATGAAACAGAATAGAAAACCCAGAAATCAACCCACATACTTACAGCCAACTGATGTTTGACAAGGGCAACAGGAGCATACATTGGGGAAAGGACTACCTCTTCAATAAGTGGTGCTGGGAAAACGACATCTATATGTAGAGAAATGAAACTAGTCCTCTACCTCTCACCATATACCAAAATCAACTCAAAATGGATTAAAGACTTAAATATAAGATCTGAAACTATAAAACTACTAAGAAAACATAGGAGAAACACTTCAGGAAGTAGAACTGGGCAAAGACTTCGTGAATAAGACCCCAAAAAGCACAGGCAACAAAAGAAAAAAATGAGATTGTACCAAACTAAAAATCTTCTGCACAGCAAAAGAAACAACAGAGCAAAAAGACAACATACAGAATGGGAGAAAATAATTGCACACTATGCATCTGACACGGGCTCCAGAATATACAAGGAATTCAAACAACCTAACAGTAAAAAAACAAATAACCCAATTACAAAATGGGCAAAAGAGCTGAATAGGCTCAAAGGAAGGTATACAAATGGCCAACAGACATATGAAAAAATACTCAACATCACTAAGCATCAGGGAAATGCAAATCAAAACCACATTGAGATATCATTTTACCCCAGTTAGACCAGCCATTATCAAAAAGAGAATAACAAATCCTGGCAAGAATGCAGAGAAAGAGGAACCCTCCTGCACTGTGGTGGGACTGTAAATTAGCGCAACTGTTAATGGAAAACAGTATGGAGCCTCCTCAAACAACTACAGATACAATTGCCGTATAATCCAGCAATCCCACTGCTGGGTGTATACCCAAAGGAATAGAAATCATCATGTCAAAGCAGTATCTGCACTTGCGTGTTTATCACAGCTCTATTTACAACAGCTAAGAGTTGGAACCAACCTAAATGTCCATCGATGCATGACTGGATAAGGAAAACGTGGTATATATACTCAATGGAATACTACTCTGCCATAAAAAGGAATGAAATTCTGCCATTCACAGCAACATGGATGACTTTAGAGAAATTATGTTATTTAAATAAGCCAGGCACAGAAAGAGAAATACCGCATGTCCTCACTCAAATGGGAGCTGAAAAAAAAAAAAAAAAAAGAACAATACAACCACCACAATAATTCCTTGAAGTTTCAAAAGGAGAGAATGGAACTGAGGCCACCACAAGTGGGAAAGTGTATGGGTGGGGTGAGCATGGGGTTAAGGAGAAATTGGTAAAGGACCACAAAAAATGTTTACATTGTGTAATGATAAAATAAAAAATAACAGCAATAAAAAAGCCACAACCTGCAGGAACATATTTTCGTACAATTGTTGGGACAAATGACAACAACCTCTACAGGCTTGAGTTTTATTTCCCATGTGGGTATGGGGGAGAAATCTTTGACTCTCCGATTTTTGGAACTAAACTCCTACATTAAACTGGCATCCTAGAAGGGCTGCACTCACAAAGAAATACAAAGGGAACCTTGTCGGTCTCTTCCTAAATTTTGAGTTAAGAAAGTCTCCCCTGAGAAATGGAACCCACCCTGCCTTGTGCAGTTGGGATTTCAATGTTTCAATGTGCACTATCCACATGGTCTAGGAACCCAGGCTGAAAAGTTAACAGAATATCACTTGGACACAAGTGTAAAATCTCCACAAGTGAACATCGTCATAATCCAGGTCATACCCAGATCATACCAAAGTGCCACAGGAAAAAAATTTTTTACCCCACTAAAAATGAGCAGATGTTTTTAAAAAAATCTACTATAAACCAGGAATAACAAAGAATAAACAGGAGGATTAGAGCACCAAGAACCCGAGTTCATAAAACAACAATCTGAAGAAAAATATAAAATGAGTACACTGAAATGATTAACAAATAAAAGGAGACAGAACCCTAAGAAAAGAGTAAGATAATATGAAATATGAACAGAAGGATTTGAAAGCTAATCAACAGAATTTTACAAATGAAAACTATACATAATGAAATTAAAAGGTCAATGTTTATTGTAGATTAGAAAAAGATAAAGAGAGAATAGCAAACTCAAATTAGAGCTGAGGAAATTACACAGAATATAGCAAGGGGAGATGAAGAAGGAAATATAAAAGAGAAGTTAAGAGACAAGTAGTAGAATAGAAGCTCATGTGTGTTTAATAGGAACTCCAGAAGGGAAGAATTAAAAGAATAGGAGATATTAGATTCAAAAAGATAATGACTGAAATTTTTCTATAGTAAACGAGAGTCACAAATTCTTACAATCACACGAAGCAGTTTAAATAAAACTAAATCTTTGCCTGGACACATCATGGTAATGGTTTTGGTTTTGAACACCAAAAACAAAGAAAAAAAATCTTAAAAGTGGAGAAAAGATAGTATTTCATAAAGCAATGAGAACCAAAGTATAGCCAATTTATAACAGGGGTCAGAAAAAAAATGGACAAATACCGCCAAAGTGCTAAGGAAATGTTGGTAGTTGTTAACACTGGATTTTTTTCTCTACCTAATGTTTTTGAAATTTTTGAAAATAAAAAAATTCATTTTGGAAATTTAAAAAACAGGGAAAAATGACGGTAAACCCAGAATTCTACTATTTATCAGAGAAGACAAGAGATTGAAAGCCACTACATATGAAAACGTGGGTTGCTGCTAAATCAGTACTTAGAGGGAATTTCATAATCTGAAATAAATAATAGGAGAGTTACTTCCTTTTGTTTTTTCAGACTTTCTTGGCTAAAAATGACCTAATAATATAACTCAAGAAATTATGAAAACAGTAACCAAGAAAACTCAAAGAAGGAAAAATAAAGGAAAATAAGTGTGTAAGTTAATATTTTGTTAAAAAACAGTAAGAGGAACAACAGAACTCAGAGCTGGTTATCAAGAAGGAAGTAAAGGAGGGAGGGAAGGAAGGAAGGAGACAAACCTCTGAGGGAGAAATTTAAAAATTAAAAGAAGGGGTGTGGTTAGTGGGCTTTCTTATACATAATATTAAACTTCAATGAAATTCTAAAATTATAACCAAAAATGTGAGTAAAAAAAAGAAAAGCAATGGTAGGAATGAAAAGGGATTGAATTCAGCAAAGATCTGAAAGCAGAATAACAAATCTATAGCAAGAACATAAAAACTTGGTAAAAAGAGATGCTTTCTTAGAAATGTAGTTTATCCAAGCTGATTCTGTTTGAAAATGGAATAGACCCGTAACCAATCAAGACATTTAATTGGTAGTTAAATATTTATCCAGAAACAAAAAATGAGAATAAGAACACAGAGAGTGATAGAGAAAAATCCACTGCCAGATGGTTTTATAGGGAAGGTATTACAAAATCACTTAAAAATAATAATCCTATATTATATAACTTCACAGAGGAAAGAAACAAAATTTCACTAACTCATTCTATGAGCTTATTACTAAAACCTTAATATCCAAATCAGACTATAACAGTTTGGTCCTTTTTTTGTTCAGTGCTATTCCACTGTGTGGATCACCACAATGTGAATATTGCCCTTGATGGATATTTGGATGGTAACCAGGTTTTGCGTGGTTATGAATAAAACTGCTGTGAACATTTGAGTAAAAGTCATTGCATGACCATATATTTTCACACCTCTTGGGTAAATACCTAGGATTGAAAATCCTGGATCGTGTGGCGTGTATTTATAAGAAACTGCCAAACTGTTTCCCAAAGTGTCTGTACCATTTTGCATTCCCACCAGCAATGTGTGAAAATTCTCGTTGTTAAAATTTTATTAAGGATTTTTGCATACACGATTTCATGATCGTTATTGGTATAGTTTTCTTGTAACGTTTTGTCTGGTTGAGGTATCAAGGTAATGTTGGCTCCATGAAATCAGTTGGGAAAGTTTTCTCCTTGTCTGTTTTTTGGAAGAGTTTGTGAAGATTTTGTACAGTAGTCCCTTCTCATCTGCGATTTTGCTTTCCTCGGTTTCAGTCACCAATAGTCAACTGTGGCCCAAAAATATTAAACAGAAAATTCAAGAAATAATTCATAAGTTTTACATTGCATGTCATTCTCAGTAGTGTGATGAAGTCTCACTCTGTCCTATTCTGTCCTGCCTGAGACATGAATCAGCCCTTTGTCCAGCATTTCCATGTCACGGACACCACCACTCATTAGCCATGGACATCACCTGCTTCTGACATCCAGCCACTGCTGTCATCATGGCTTGATGCTCCATCTGCTTTGGATGATCCTCCTCCTGATGTATGTGTGGTCAGAAGGTCAGTAGCAGCCTAATGCTATGTCACAATGTCTGTCATGCACCTCATGTCACCTCATCAGGTAGGCATTTTATCATCTCACTTTACCACAAGAAAAAGGGTAAGTACAGTACAATATGATATATATATATATATAAAACATATATAAAATACAATTATGGCAATCATAATTATAGTAATTATAGCAATATACTGTTATAAAATTCATATATATCTTTTAAAACAGTATATTGCTATAATTGTTCTATTTTATTACTGTTCTTAATCTCTTACTGTGCCTAATTTAAAAATTAAACTTTATTATCATTAAAGTTTATCATAAGAAAAAACATAGTAGATGTTGGGTTGGTACTATCTGCAGTTTCAGGTATCCACTGGGGGTCTTGGAACACATTCCCTGCAGATAAGGGGCCCTACTGTATTATTTCTTCATTGAATACAATTGGGGAAGTATTCCCAGTTCTGTGGGATCTCAGAAAATTGTTCTGTCTACTCGTTTTCAATGATTCTTTCTCCAGCCTTTGGTAAAGTGTTACAAGGTCTCTAACTTACTTATATGCATAAATCAGTACTCAGCCAAAGAGTGGAGGAGCCTCCTGCAGATTGCTGGAAATCTGTGATCTCTAGCACTATGTTCATCACTTCCTATATTAGTTTCTTATCTACTATAACAAATCACCACAAACTTAGTGGATTAAAACAACACAAATTTCTTTTCTTACAGTTCTGAAGTCAGGTTCAGAATGGGTCTCACTGGGATAAAATCAAGGTGTCAGCAAGTCTATGTTTTTTCTTGAGGATCTGAGGAAGAACCCATTTTCTGGCCTTTTCCAGCTTCTAGAGGCTGTCTGCTTTCCTTGGCTCATGGCGTCATTCCTCCATCTTCAAAATCAACATAATAGGATCTTCAAATCTCTAACTGCCTCTCTACCTCTCTCTTCCACATATGAAGACCCTTGTGATTACCTTGGGCCCACCTGGATAATTCAAGCTAATCTCCTCATCTCAAGGACACTGATGAGCAAACTCAATTCTGCTGCAACCTTAATTTCCCCCTTGCCATGTAACATCATATTTGCAGATTTGGGGGATTAGGATATAGACATCTTTGAGGGGCCATTATTCTACCTACTGTATTTTCCCAAACTCTGATCTCTTTTTCCTCAACTCAGAGATACCAGTAGACTCTGTGTTTCCCTTCCCAATGCTATAACTGGGAAGATTGTAAACTGGTACATTCTTTAGGCTCACTTTATATGTCTCCCTTCTACATGAATCACAGCCCTGTGCTGCCTGTTGTCCAGTATCAGAAAAACAATATTTTATGTATTGTCCAGTTTTCTAGTCATTTAAGGTGGAAGTGCATATGTTATAATCTTCTTGGTAATTGTTCTGTGTTTTGATTTCTCTAAATAAATATTAACTAGAAATATACTAATCACAATAAAATCCAAAACTATGAAGTACCTAGAAATAAAATTAACAGAATTTGTGTGAGAAAAGTATAAAATGCCTTTAAAAATGGAGATACAACATGTCTAGGGATCAGAAGAATTAAAGATTGTAAAGATATGAGTTCTTACCAAATTAATCTATAAATTCTTTATAATTTCTATCAAAATAGCAATAGAATTTTCTATGGAACTTGACATTCTCATTCTAAATCGATATGGAAGAGAAATGACTAAAAATATCCAAGACAATTTTGAAGAACGGCAAGGTGAATGAAACCTAATTTACCAGATATGCAGACATTTAAAGTTATAACATTAAGGGCAAACAAACCAAAGAAGTGAATAAAGATCCCAGAAATACACACACAAACGAAGGTACTTCAAAAAGTTTGTGGAAAATAGAATTAAAAGATAATATGAATTATTTCCATGAACTTTTTGAAGTACCCTCCAAAATATACTTTTTGAAATATATACATATGTACACACACACTCACAGAGTATATAGATATGAGAACTGGACATAGAGAATAGTTGCATTAAAAATCACTGCAGAAAGATGTACTCATATGTATCATGACAAACTGATCAGCTTAAAACAGCCCCCATTCATTATCTCAGTTTCTTCAGGTCAGAAGTCTAGGCATGGCATAGCTGGCTTCTCTGCTTAACATCTCACAGGGCCAAAATCAATCGGCTGGGCCTGCAATCTCATTTAAAACTCCAGATTATCAGGACGAACCTGTGGCTCACCCGGGAGAGTGTGGTGCTGGGAGCGCCAAGGCCGCGGGTTCGGATCCTATATAGGGATGGCCAGTGTGCTCACTGGCTGAGCGCGGTGTGGGCGACACCAAGCCAAGGGTTCCGATCCCCTTACCGGTCACAAAAACAAAAACAAACAAAAAAAACCTCCAGATTATCTTTCAAACTCACTGGTTGTTGGCATAATTAAGTTTCTTACAATGGTAGAAGTGAGTCATTGCTATCTTGCTGGCTGTCAACTAGAGATTTTTCAGCTGCTAGAGGCCACCCACCACTCTCTGCCACATGGTCCTCTCCACAACATGGCAGTTTACTCCCACAGAGCCAGTGTGAGAATCTTGCTTACTTCAAATCTGTCTGACAGATTAAGGACTCACCTAATTAGGTCTGGCTTATCCATTATAATCTGCTTGAGAAACTACAAGTCAACTGAATCGGGGCTATAATTACCTATCAGAAATCCCATCCTGCCAATTAGGTAACATAATCACAGAGTAATATCCCATCATATTCAAAGGTGCCACCCTCACTCAAGAAAAGGGGGTTATACAGGGCATGTACACCAGGGGGCAGAACTCTTGGGGGCCATCTTAGAATTCTGTCTCCCACAGTGGACTATTCAGTAATTCGTGCTGGATGATTGTCTATCTATACTGAAAAAGGTAAAATTATTCCCATCTTCACATCAATCACAACAATGAATTCCAGATAAATTAAAGACTTAACCATAAAAGCAAAACCAATTACTTTTAGGAGAGTATTTAAGAGAGAATAGCTCTCTGAATTGGGGTAGGCACATATTTTTAAAAAATAAGATACAAAAAGTAAAAACAGTAAAGGAAAAATTCGATTAATTTTACTGTGTTGAAGTTTTAAGCTGAATGATTAAAGATACCATAAACAAAGTAAAAAAAAAGAAAAACCACAGACTAAGAGAGACTTTCAACTCGTATAATTAAAAATAAACTAATATCCAGAGTACAGAGCTTTTGCCTAGGGTGTAGAAAGCTAGAAAAATTGTTGCTTTCACTCTAACATGAAAAAGCCAGATAATCAACCAAGTCATAAATTTTCCTGAATGCATCAGAGAGCTGCAATTGCAGAGCAAGCAAGTAGCATGAAATCTAAGGAAAGACAGGTGCCTCCAAGAGGAGACAGGTAAGTCAACAACACTGGCCTACACATAGGCCAATATCTTTGATAAATATAGATGCAAAAATCCTCAACAAAATATTAGCAAACAGAATGTGACAGCATATTGAAAAGATTTTACACCATGATCAAATGGGATTCACTCCAAAGATACAAGAATGGTTCAACATATGCAAGTCAACAAATGTGATACACCACATCAATAAAATCAAGGACAAAAACCATTTGACTATCTCAATAGATGCAGGAAAAGCATTTGAAAAAATTCAACATCTCTTCATAATAAAGACTCTCAACAAATTAGATATAGAAAGAAAGTATCTCAACACAATAAAAGCCACAGGCAACAAACCCACCACCAATATCATCCTGAATGGCGAAAAGCTGAAAGCTTTTTTCCCTGAAGAACATGAACAAGACAAGGATGCCCACTCCCACCACTCCCATTTCACATAGTATTGGAAGTACCAGCCAGAGCAATCAGGGAAGAGAAAGAAATAAAGGGCATCCTGACTGGAAAACACAAAGCCAAACTGTCCCTCTTTGCAGATGACATGATCCTATATATAGAAAAACCTAAAAACACTATTAAAAAACTCTTAGAGCTGATAAATGATTTCAGGAAAGTTTCAGGATACAAAATCAACACACAAAAATCAGTAGCATTTTTATACCCTAACAATGAGCTATCAGAAAAAGAAATCAGAAAGCAAGCCCATTTACAACAGTCACCAAACAAACAAACAAACAAACAAACCCTAGGAATAAAGCTAACCAAGGAGGTGAAAGATCACTTCAACAAGAACTACAAATCACTGCTGAAAGAAATTAAAGAGGACACAAAAACTTGGAAAGTCATTCCATGCTGTCAGATTGAAAGAATTAACATTGTGAAAAGGTCCATACTACCCAAAGTAATCTACAGGTTAAATACAATCCCCATCAAAATACCAATGACATTCTTCACAGAAATAGAAAAACAATCCTAACATTCATACGGAACAGCAGAAGACCCCAAATAGCCAAAGCAATCTTGGGCAAATAAAAAAAATAAAGCCAGAGCAATGGAACAAAATAGACAACCCAGAAATCAACCTACATACTTACAGCCAACTGATATTTGAGAAAGGCACCAAGAACATACATTGGGAAAAAGGCTACCTCCTCAATAAATGGTTCTGGGAAAACTGGACATCCATATGTACAAGTATGAAACTAGTCCCATACCTTTTGCAACTCAAAATGGAAAAAAGACTTAAATATAAGACCTGAAACTATAAAACTACTAAAAGAAAACATAGGGAAACACTTCAGGAAGTAGGACTGGGCAAAGACTTTATGAATAAGACCCCAAGAGCACAGGCAACAAAAGAAAAAATAAACAAAGGGGATTATATCAAATTAAAAAGCTTCCACACAGCAAAAGAAACAGCTAACAGAGCAAAAAGACAACCTACAGAATGGGAGAAAATAGTTGCAAACTATACATCTGACAAGGGATCAATATCCAGAATATACAAGGAACTCAAACAACTTAACAGTAAAAAAACAAGTAACCTGATTTTTAAATGAGCAAAGGAGGTAAATAGGCATTTCTCAAAGGAAGATATACAAACAGCTAACAGACACATGAAAAAATACTCAGCATCACTAATCATCAGGGAAATGCAAATCAAAACCACATTGAGATATCATCTCACCCCAGTTAGACTGGCTATTATCAAAAAGACAAAGAATAGCAAATGCTGGTGAGAATGCAGTGAGAGGGGAACCCACCTTCCCTGTTGGTGGGACTGTGAATTGGTGCATCCATTATGGACATCAGTATGAATGCTCCTCAAACAATTACAGAAAAAACTGCCATGAAATCCAGCAATCCCACTGCTGGTTTATACCCAAAGGGATGGAAATCATCATGCTGAAGGGTTATCTGCACCTCATGTTTATCACAGCTCTAGTTACAATAGCCAAGATATGGAACCAACCTAAATGTCCATCACCAGACTACTAGATAAGGAAAATGTGGTATATATACAGAATGGAATACTACTCTGACATAAAAAGGAATGAAATTCTGTCATTTGCAGCAATGTGGATGAACTTAGAGAAAATTATGTCAAGTGAAATAAGCCAGGCACAGAAAGAGAAATACTGGGTGTCCTCACTCATAAGAGGGAGCTAAAAAATAAACAAATAAAAAAAGAAAGAAAGAAAAATACAATAATCACAATAATTCCTTGAACTCTCAAAAGGAGAGAACAGAACTGAGGCCACAAGAGGTGGGGAGGGGAAAGGAGGTTAGTGAGAAATTGATAAAGGTCCACAAAATTTTATTACATTTTGTAATGTTGAATATACTAACCGTCCTGATTTTAGCATTACGTATTACACACAAGTATTGAAATTCAATGCTGTACCCCACAGATATGTACAATCAATTATGTTTCAATAAAAAAAAAAGATTACATTTTGTAATGATGAATGATCCTGATTTGATCACCACATGTTGTACACAGGTATTGTTATTCAACTCTGTAACCCACAAATGTGTATAATCAATTATGTTTCAATAAAAATATAAAATGAATAATTTTCATGAGCTGTAAGCTTTAGGGATGGTCCGTAGTTGCCTGGTACCCGGCTCTAGTATAACGAAGACAAAGGAATATTTGCCTCCTGGGTGTATGGTCCAAATAGAGGATGTGTGGCTCTGGATTGGCTCATTTGCATATTAAAAGCAGGTTTCTGGCTGAGCTCTTGCCATCTCTAAGAACTGGGTAGCCCCAAGAGAGGCAGTCTCCCCCTAGCCAGAAAGGTTTTCTCTTCAGATGTCAAAACATCATAATATACAAATTTTTTTAAAAATATTTGCAAAACAACTGTCCTACACATGATGTCTTGTATAGGTGGGTTCTCTAATTAGGGTCTTGCAATTTCAATAAAAAATTATGAGATACACAACAACAACAACAAAATCAAGAAAAAAATCCACTGTCAAAATACAAAGCAATTAAC
This sequence comes from Cynocephalus volans, assembly GCF_027409185.1. Lineage (NCBI taxonomy): Eukaryota > Metazoa > Chordata > Mammalia > Dermoptera > Cynocephalidae > Cynocephalus > Cynocephalus volans. Next base: position 242,501,920 of record NC_084460.1, on the reverse strand, counting down.
AGAACCAGAGTCAGAGATGACCCAAATGTCAAAAGTACTAGTCAGGGAATTGAAAATAACTATTATTAACATGTTAAAGGCTCTGGTGGAAAATTGGGAAATAAACCGAAACTGATGGGTGAATTTTAGCAGAAAGGTAAAAGGATAAAAAGTCAATTGGAATGCTAGAAATAAAAAACACAATAACATAAATGAAGAATGCCTCCTATGCTTATTGGTAGACTCAAACAGCTGAGGAAAGAATCAGCGAACTTGAAAATAGGTCCATAGAATTACCCAAACTGAAACACAAAGTGAAAAAAGAATAAGAAAAAAAAAAAATGGAATAAAGCATCCAAGAGCTGTGGGATAATATCAGACTGAGAACTTGACGGAAGTATTATTTGAAGAAATAATGGCTGGGAATATGAACATCCAACCAAAAATCTAAAGAATCTTAGAGAAATCCAAGCAGATACTTTTTTAAAAAAAAAATCGCCCCTAGGCACATCATATACAAATTGTTGCAAATTAAACATAAATCTTGAAAGCAATCAGGAAAAAAAATTACAGAGGAAAGTGATAAGAATTACAGCAAACTTCTTGTCCAAAACTGAGCAAGCCGGAAGACAATGGAGTGACTTCTTTAAAGTGCTGGGGTGGGGGGAATGACCAACCGGATTTCTATATTCAATAAAAATATCTTTCAGAACTGACGGAAAATACTTGATTAAGGAAGCAAATACTGAAAGAATTTATCATCAACATAACTGCAATTCAAGAAATGTCCAAAAACTCCTTTAGGAAGAAGAAATATTATAACAGACACAAATATAGATTGACAAAAAGAAATAAGAATTTCCAGGAATGATTAAATGAAGATAAATATGAGATTTTTTTCCTTATATCTAACCATTCTAAAAGATTATTGATGGTTTAAAGCAAAAATAATAGCAGTACAGGCAGTCCCCAACTTACAATGGTTTTGACTTAGGATTTTTCGAGTTTACGATGATGTAAAAGCAATACGCATTCAGTACTACCCTCAACTTACGATGGGATTATATCTGGATAAACCCATTGTAACCCCAATGTAAGTCAAGGAGCATCTGTATATTTGGGAAGGAAAAATTGTGATAGTATTGTTGTAAGTTGCTTATATTGAGTGTGAAATAGTATGGTATTATTTAAAGATAGATCGTGACTAAGTAAAGATGTATAATATAAATCCTAAGGTAACCACTAAAAATATAAAAACGTAAAGAGAGTAGTTTAATATCCTCTCTAAGTAAATCCTATCGATTAACATAAAAAGGCAAATATTCTAATAAAAAATAGACAAATGACAAAAAAAATGAAACCCAAACAGCCAATAAACATAGTATGTTTAAAAATATTCAACCTCAAAAATAATCAGAGAAACGTAAATTAAAACAAAATGAAATAGAATTTCTCACCAAATTATAAATAAGTCAGATGTGACCATGTAATGGGGTAGGATGTGAGAAAATTGGAACTCCCATGCATTGTTGAGGGAAGCATAAACTGGTGCAATGACTTAGAAGAGTAACTTTGCAATGTTTGTAAAGCTGAAGACATACACATCCTAACGCTCAGCAATTTCACTTCACCTGTCTAATTTTCTACAAATACAAATGTGGTTTTTTGTTGTTTGTGTTTTGTGGCTGTCTGGTAAGGAGATCTGAACCTGTACATCTGCAAGGGTTATATCATTTAAAATATAATTTTAAAAAAAATATTCAGCAATCCTAGATAAAAAATAATAATAATTGAGCTGCTGAATGTAGCTCATTGACAGTTTTTTCATAGCAGCCTTCTGTTAAAAATGTCACAACCAAATTCCTGTGCATTACTACTCTTGAGGCTATTCGTAATCTTACATATCAGCAAAACCTTATAACCAAGAGCAGATTTAGTTCAGTAGTGTTTGAAATGAGTGGCCAGTGATTTTATATCCTAAAATGCTGTTGCTCACGAATTTTTCTCGTACTCAATAAGCTTCAGAGGTTCTCTGTTCGCTGTTTGAGTGAAATACAAACACTCCCTTAGACAGAGAAAAGGCGTTGATCCAGTACATCATACTCCTGCAAGACAAACCAACGTGGACTCGATTTAAACATCTCATCTTCAAAATGCAGCAGCACTTCTTTCTAAAACTAGAATTATAAATAGTATGTCTTTCTAAATGGAAAATCTATTAGGAAAATTATATTTAGAAAGAAATCTACAGTTAGGATTCACAAAATTTTTTTGAGAACCTAAGGTTAGATCTATAGAGGGGTAAATTAGCAGATTATATTTATGTTCTACCTGATGACTAACAAGCAGAATATTATCCTTGTCACTAAGAAATTCACTACAAAAATATTGCATAGGACAGTAGGGTGACTATGGTTGGCAGTTAAATTTTGTATATTACATAATAGCTAGAGGAGAGGCTTTTGAATCTTTTTACCACAAAGAAATGATAAATGCATGAGGTGATGGTTGCATTAACTGCCCTAACCTGATTATTATACAACATACATAGTATCAAAATATCAGGCTGTACCCCACAAATATGTACAATGACAATGTGTAAGTTAAAATTTGAAAGAAAAAATAGTGATTTGCCAAAATTCTCATGTTTGGAGAATGGCAGAACAGAGAAAATGGTACCTTTTTAAATTTTCAACTGCTGACCAATTTTTGTTTCTAATTTCCTATTAGAATGCTCAGAATAAAAAAGCCTTTATTTAAAAATAGATGTGTATGGGAACTCTCTTTGCTATCTTTTCAATTTTTCTGTAGATCTAAAATTATTCTAAAATAAAAAGTTTATTAAATGTAAAAAAAGATACATAGTCTTACAAAATTACATACTTTGTGTTATTTTTCATATAGTTTTTTCTTAAAAAATATTGCATGGGAACTTAATGAATATTACGTAAACAGTAAAATATGTTCTAATTACAGCTATGGAAAAAAGATGCATAGGATAAGATGAAATAAATATAACTTAAAAGAAAAATAAATAAAACCAATACCTCTGCTTTCCCAATGATTTAATTCGACATTTTGGGGGGAGAGAATTTTGGAATTCTCTTGGAAGTTTGCTGTTGTTTGGGAGATCTTCAGGATGGCAGATAGAGCTAATGTGGAATGCAACCCTACCTCATCCAAAACATAAATAACGTATATATAGCAATCATTATATATAAATATAATATATAATATTTGAAATATTCTCATACACAGCTGACCTATAAAGCAAAAATGGTGTCATAAATAAAAAAGATGCCTGCAGCAGAGAGCTACATTTGAAGTTAAGATGTCCTTTGGAGCTCACCTGACTATATGCCAGACTTCTAATATGCTTTACAGTCACCTGGGGAAAGCCTTCAAGGCTGTAAGTGAGAGGCTGCTACTGAACTCCCCTTATAAAGCCAGAGCCAGGAAAGAGTGACCCCAGAAGAACTCTCACTGGCATGGGGACTGACTGCGTGTCTTCCCAGCAATATCTCTACACTGTGGAGGGAGAGCACTGTCTTTGATGGGAGGCAGTCATGTCTACTACAGTCCACCCCCGTGGCCACCAAATATGGAGGATGACACTTCTTCCCACACTGAACATAGTCTTATGTCCCTAAGGAAGGAAGAACAAAGTTTCATCAAGTTGCTGCGTCTACCTCAAAGTCTAGGACTGATGGGGAAAACTGAAGCACAGACCTCTCTATCAGAGCAGGACGTGGCTCCCTGTGACCTGCTAACACATGAACTAATGGACATGTTAGCTTCCCTTCGACCCCCAGTACTCCTACTGTATTGTTGCATATGAAGGTCAGGATAGCTACAATGGAAACTTCCCTCGAAAAAGGACTGATGGAGGACATAAAAGGGTCACTGGTCAGTAGCAATTATGAAATCTGATGGGACAGCCATAGTGAGGGTCCTCTTTTCTGGTAGTTGGAGACTTTTCTTGATGAGACCTGATTCCATTCGTTGGTGGAATTCCTCTTCCTTCGTGACCTCTGGGCCACCTTTCTGGAGGCTCTTCCATGTCCATCGTCTTACTTGGCAACATCTTTGGTGGGTGTTGGAGATTATGCCACCCTTGGGAGCCTCAAGACTTCATGGCCTACTTCCTGTCTGTTTTAGTTCGTTTCTGTTGCTTATAACAGAATACCTGAAACGGGATTATTTATAAAGAAACAGAATTTATTTCCTACAGTTTCAGAGGCTGGGAAGTTCACTGTCCAGGGGTGGATTTGGCTAGGGCCTTGTTCTTGGTGGTGACTATGCAGCAACTCAGGTAATCACATGGTAAAAATGGGCTGAGCAAAAGAGAGCTAATTCCTCTCTCGCTCCTCTTTTAAATTCATCAGAACCACGCCCATCACCCCGTGAATGGACCGATCCATTCACCAGGGCACAGTCCTCACAATCTAACCGCCTCTTAAAGGCCCCACCTTTCAAATATCATAATTATATTTCCCACCCTCTCAACACTGTTACAATAGGGGTCAAGTTTCCAGTACATGAACTTTTTGGGGGGACACATTTAGCCATAGCACTGCCTATGCAAGGTTGGGGACCAAGGATTGTTTCAATCTGTTAATAGCTTTTTAGTGTAGGCTCATGATTTCTTTTACAAAACAACTTCCTCAAATCTCAATTGGCTTATGATCTATTTGCTTCAAGTCAGGCTTATGACCCTGTAGGCATGTCCAACATTTGTTTCTTGATATATCTTTCCAAACATATCAAGTCTTATTTATTACATCAGTGCCTCACTCCCAGGACTCTTTCTCTCTGATCTGTGGCAGCTGGAAGCCATAAGACTTAAGTGAGAAGACTCAGTTCTTTGCTTCAGGGTTCAGTCTTGATTGGCCTGTGGCATTCATATCTCTTCTTAATGTCTTTTATTCTTTACAGTTTAGGAGCAGGAGTTCTCCAACCCTGCCACTCTAGTCCCCTCAGACATGGACAAGAGGGACGGCTGCCCTGAGCCCCATATTTAGAGGGTCCCTCTGTCACTCAAGATCTGGTGCTCAACACTAGCAAAGCACAACCCATAACCCTCCACATCTGCTCTCATAACTTACACCCTCAGGCCCCAGTGTGCCTGGGTGTGGCAGTGGGGTCCGATCCCTGGCTTCAATCCTCAGGTTCCTAGGCTTGCCCTGAGGTGCTGGTGGTGTGCCTGGGCCAGCACTAATTTTTTGTCCTTTGCTTCCTCCTAAAATGGGGGAATGGCCTCTGAATGGCTCCCCTTTTCACCTGTTCTGGCTCCTTGCATTTGCATGGGTCCACGGGAACCCTATTAGTGGTCTTGCTGTCCTGGGGGCCACCAAAGCCCTCTTCTCCCCTGCAAATGTTAGGGGCAGGCCTACCTACAAGGCCTCAAATTTCAAGATCTGCTTTGTTCCCTTTCATACTTGCATGTAAACCATCCAATTCTTATCATCCTGAACACTGCTTGTCACCATGACAAAGTGGGAGTGGGGGGAGAACTCTTGAGGGTCTCAAATCAGAAATCAGTGCTCTAGCTCAGAGAGAACAAATGTCATTTCTATGCACAACTTAGAACTAGTCACATAGCTTGGTGCAGCCAAAAGGGGACCAGAAAGGAAGAGCTGGAAAAATTTGGTCAGCACAGTTGGTGTATTATTTTCCTATTTTACAGATGAAGCAATGGGAGATTAAGCAACCACAGTCACATGGTTACACAAGAAACAGAATCAGAATTTGAATACAGGCAGTTTGGGTGTAGAGCCTGTGCTCTTAATCACTACACTATGCAAATCCTAGGAATGTGAAAAAATCTTGGGAGGTGCTCTTAACATGTGCAAGATGTGAAATCAAGATTCGAGTTGATCTTACATAGTTCTCAAGGATTCAAGAAACCCCAGCTAATATCTAAGAGCAATGTTTATAGCATTCTGACCCTAGAACTTCACACCCAGTCAAATTATCTTTTATACGCTAGTGCAAAAGTTATTGAGAGATAAAAATCCAAATGGCTCTGGGGGTTCATCATTGATACTCTATTTGTGAGTTTAAGTGGAACTATTTAAAGAAGTCTTAAAATGTGAAGGGCATAAAGTACAAAAATTAATGATCTGGAACAAAAGCTGAAGATGTTTTCAACAAATCTTGGTGTGGTATAAGAGGAGGGCAAAATTCTACTAAAATTCTTATTCTGTTCTGAAGACTGAAAATTGTACCCCCAATATCTTTTCTTCCTTTCTGAAATAGCAATAGAATTCTTAATCACTTTTGCTACCCAGTTACAGACTATTGTGTTATTCGGGCAGGGTTCAGGATAACAGAAACCACATTAGGCATTTAAACAAAGAAAATTTAAGGGCTGGCCCGTGGCTCACTCGGTAGAGTGCGGTGCTGATAAACAAAGAAAATTTAATATAGGGAGTTAGTTTAACAGATGTTCGAAGAATGAAAAATCAAAGAGGGAACATTGCAGTAAAGCAGAGGTAATAACTGCAGGAAGCAGCTATAACCCCTAGGGCTGGGGGAACAAAGAGAAGAGATTGAAGTTATAGAACTTAGATCAGAGGAAGGGTCCCATAGAGCAGCAACTCAGACCTCTTACGAGAGGGAAATGAGGCTGGTTCTGGGAGTGTCAAAAGAAGCTGGAGACTGAAACCACTGATGCTACCGGGATGCAGGACAATTGCTGGGGTGCAAATGCAGAAGAAGCAACTGTGTCTTCCTTTTCCTGCCTTCCAGTGTCCCTCCAGTGCTCCCTAGTGGTGAAATTTATCACAAAGTCAGCTGATAAAGGAGAAATCGATCAAAAATCAGAGTGTGCAAAGGTGGAAATGGATCTGAGCAACAATAGTTTGATAACTGGCACAACTACATTTCCCAGCCTCCCATCACTGATACAGGCAGGTGACTGTGTTCTGGCTCATAGAACGAGTGGCAATCACATGCACAATTCTTGGGTTGTGCTCTTAAGGAGAGGGTGTTCCCTACCCTAACTTCTCCCTTTCACCTGGCTGGAATGTGGAGGTTGGTGGTGGCAAACCACGATGGCCATTCTGGTGATGTTAGCACCTTACAGGAGGCAGAACAAGAGTAGACCACAAAGTCTCCATACGTTGATGAAGAAACATAGATTTAAATAGACTTGGTAAATTCCAGTCAAGATGGCAGAGTAGACAGTTCCTAGTGTCGCACTCTCCCACAAATCAACCAATCTGCAACTATTAAACAACAACAGGAGGCCCCAGAGCTGTGCCAGAACAGGCAGGAGCCACATGCCGTGTGACCCCTAGCCCAGGCCAGTGCTCACCACCCAGAAAGGCCCAAGAGCTGCCGGGCCCACATGCCCTGATTCCGCCACACTGGAATAGGCAGGAGCCATGGGACCCCCAGCCCAGGCCAGTGCCTGCTGCCCAGAGAGACCCAAGAGCCACCAGGCCCACACGCCCCAAGTCAGCGACTCCACAACAGGCAGGCGCCTTGGGACCCCCAGCCCAGGCTACTCACTGCTGCCCAGAATTGGCAGTCCCTTCCAGATCCAGGCGAGACATCAGGGTGGAATGAGTGGACTGTGATACCCTCTGCCGCAATGACTAAACACCAAAGGAAAGATACCAGAAATATGAAAAACCAAGAAAGCACACCACCACCAAAGGAAAATAATAACTCTCAAGCTCTAGATCTGATAGAACAGGAATTCCTTTAAATGACTGACAAGGAATTTCAAGCAACAATTCTAAGGAAACTAAATGAGATACAAGAAAACTCAATTAGACAGCACAATGAAATGAGAAAAAATATACAGGACCTGAAAGAAGAAATCTACAAAGAAATCAATGCCCTGAAAAAGAATGTAGTAGAGCTTGCTGAGCTGAAGGATTCATTCAACGGAATAAAAAACACAACAGAGGTGAGGTTCTGGTCAAGATGGCAGAATAGATGGTTCCCAGTGTCACTCTCTCCCCCAAATCAACCAATTTACAACTATAAAAATGTAACATCAGCCAAGCTGGGGCCATTGGAGCTCAGGGGAAGAGGAGGAGAGACCTACAGAGTTCATGAAGGCAGGAGAAACCACGATGAGAGAAAAGAAAAACTGCTCTGAGTGTTTTGGGCCATGGCTGCTTTAAGGCTCCAGCTGCTGAGCACATGGAGCAGGAGCCGGCAGAAACCACAGCTGTGCCCTTCAGATGGAGTTACTTGGAGGTAGCAGGCGAGAAGAGAGCCTTGGTGTGGCCCCCTGGACAGCAAGACTACTAATAGGGTTCCCATGGACCCACGCAGGAGCAAGGAGCCAAAACAGCTGTAAAAGGGGAGCCATTCAGAAGCTGGTGAGTCCTCACAAGGGACCAGCGCAGGGCCCGTCCCATGGGAGGTATTTGGAGCAGGGGATTGGGGGTGACAGGCCCACTGGGAGAACACTGGGACACAGCAAGGACAGCTGTTCTGCCCCCAATCAGCACATGACCACTCAGAGGAGACTGGCTGGGAATGCAGAATTGCATGGCGTGCAGCTTGATGCAAAAACTCAGGCCCAGATCAGAGTTTCTACACAACCCAGGTGCACCGGGTCTCAGGAAAGCTGGACGTACCTATAAGGTCAACCATTAAACCCTGAGCAGCACAAAAAGCCTTCCCTAGGGAAACAGCAGCAAAGCAGCAATTTAGCTCAATCACACAGCTCAAGTACTGGTTCCCACAGAAAGGACCCCCATTTAAGAAGTGAGCAAACGACAAAAAATTAGTTCTTGCCCAGGTATATGGCCAGCACCTCAGGGCCTGCCTGGGCACCAAGGAATGAAGAAGTGGACCGGACCCCCCCTCCCAAAACCAGGCACACTGCACAAGTGCCTTGGGGCCCACCCACGGACCTGAGGCATAAAGAAAGGGACCGGAACACCTTCCCACAACCAGGCACACTGCACCAGCACCTCGAGGCCCACCTGGTGACCCAAGGTATGGTGCCAGGGACTAGAGCACCCCTCCCACAAGCAGGCACACCATGCCAGCACCTCGGGGCCTGCCTGGGACCTGAGGCATAGAGAAGGAGACAGGACTCCCCTCCTACAACCAGGCACACTGCGCCAGTGCCTCAGCACCCACCCAGGGACCCGAGGCATGGAGAAGGGGACCAGAACCCTTCCCACACCCAGGCACACTGCACCAGTGCCTTGGGGTCTACCCAGGGACTGAAGTCATGGAGAAGAAGACTGGACACCCCTCCCACAACCAGGCACACTGTGCCAGCACCTCAGGGCCTGCCTGGGGACCCGAGGCATGGAGCTGGAGACCAGACACTCCCCACAGCCAGGCACACTGCCAGCACCAAGGAGGATGCCAAAAACATCACCTTCATGTGGGTGGCCCACCACAGCCTCCACCATAACCATGGCTGCCGCAAAAGCAGTTAGATGCCACAGCCACCACGCAGATTGTCTGCCAGCCACTGGAGTGCATTGACACAAGGAGAGTCACCTGCAGAGACCAAAGAAAAGAAGAGGACATCTCTCTCCACAAAGCCCATTCCGGAGTGACAGAAGAAGCATCTGCTCTGTGATAATATCAGGGGATCTGAACATACCTCTCAGCATTGGACAGGTCATCTAGGCAACAAATCAACAGAGTAACCAGTATTCTTTCAGAGAAAGAGAGGAAATCAGGGTAATTAGAGGGGGGAGGGAGAAGGGGGTGGGGAGAGATTGGAGAAGGGGGTGGGGAGAGATTGGACAAGGGGCATAAAGAATAATTATGATTTGTAACAATATTTATGCTAGTAATACTAATTTGATCAAGATATCTAAATGTTGAACCCCCAAAATACATATAATCAATTTTGATTCAATAAAAATTAAAAAAAAAAAACACAAACACAACAGAGAGTCTAACCAGCAGGCTAGAACAAGCAGAAGAGAGAATTTCTGCCTTGAAGACAGGCTGTTTGAATTAACACAAGTGGACCAGATAAAAGCAAAAAAGAATTTAAAAAATTGAAGAAAATCTAAGAGACATAGCAGACAACCTTAAGTGCTCAAATATCTGAATCATGGGTATTCCAGAAAGGGAAGAAAAAGGAAATGGCATTGAAAACATATTCAACAAAATAATAGCAGAAAACTTCCCAGGTATAGGGAAAGTCACAGATCTTCAGATTCAGGAGGCCCAAAGATCCCCAAACATATTCAACCCAAAAAGGTCCTCTCTAAGTCATATTGTAGTCAAATTGGCAAAACTCAAAGACAAAGAGAGAATCTTAAAAGCTGCAGGAGAGAAGCATCAAGTCATCTATAAGGGAGTCCCAATCAGACTAACATCAGACTTTTCATCAGAAACCCTAAAAGCTAAAAAAGAATCAGATGATATATTTGAAATACTAAAGGACAAAAATTTCCTACCAAGAATACTTTACCCAGCAAGGCTATCCTTCCCAAATAGTATATTTCTCAGATAAACAAAAACTGCAGTAGTTCACTACCACACGACCAGCCTTACAAGAAATTCTCAAAGGAGTACAGGGTTTGATAACTGAAAAACAACTATCACTGCCATGAATACTCAAGAAAGAACAAAACCTACCAGTAAAAAAAAATGCTAACAATAAAGAGAAAAAATAGTTTATCTACCACCTCAAGAAACCAACAAACACAGAAGACAAACAGATAATCAGAAAGAAAGGAATAAAAGATACTTAAGACATCTAAACAAAAATCAGTAAAATGCTAAGAGTAAATCAACACCTTTCAATAATAACTCTAAATGTAAGAGAATTAAATTCCCCACTCAAAAGACACAGACTGACCAACTGGATTAAAAAGATGTACCCAACAATATGCTGCCTTTAAGAGACTTACCTCACCTACAAAGACACACAAAGACTAAACATGAAAGGATGGAAAAAGATATAGCATGCAAACGGAAATGAAAAACGAGCTGGAGTAGCTATTCTTACATCAGATAAAATTGACCTTAAACCAAAAACCATAAAAAGAGACAAAGAAGGCCACTATTTAATGACAAAAGGATCTATCAATCAAGAAGACATGACAATCATAAATATATATACATCCAACATCAGAGCAGCCAGATTTATAAAGCAAACAAGATTAAATCTAACAAATAAGACACTAACATCATAATAGCAGGGGACCTGAACACCCCACTCTCAATGTTGGACAGATCATCTAGGCAAAAAATCAATAGAGAAACACAAGATCTAAAAAACCAATTGGACTTGGCAGATATCTACAGAACATTCCATCCAACAACCTCAGAATATTCATTCTTCTCATCAGCACGTGGAACATTCTCCAGGATAGACCACATGTTAGGTCAGAAAGCAAGTCTCAACAAATTTTAAAAAAATGGAATTATTGTATTTTTTCAGATCACAATGGATTAAAATTGGAAGTCAATAACAAATGAAACTCTGGAAACTATACAAACACATGGAAATTAAACAACATTCTACTTAATGACATATAGGTCCAAGAAAAAATTTTAAAAGAAATCAAAAAATTTCTTGAGATTAATGAAAATAATGACACATCATACCAAAGCCTGTGAGATACTGCAAAAGTAGTACTAAGGGGAAAATTTATTGCATTAAATGCTTACTTCAGAAGAATGGAAAGATAGCAAATAAACAACCTAACACTTCACCTTAAAAACTAGAAAAACAAGAACAATCCAAACCCAAAGTTAATATATGGAAAGAAATAAATAAGATCAAAGCAGAACTAAATGAAACAGAAACCTGAAAAATGATACAAAACATCAATAAAACAAAAAAATAGTTTTTTGAAAATGTAAATAAAATTGACAAACCTTTAGCAAGGCTAACTAAGAAGAGAGAAGACCCAAATAACAAAAATTAGAAGTGAAAAAGGTGATATTACAACTAATACCTCAGAAATGCAAGGAATCATTAGAGACTACTATAAACAACTATATGCCAACAGATTTGAAAATCTGGAGGAAATGGATAACTTTCTGGACACAGACAAACTACCAAGACTGAGCCTAGAAGATACAGAAAATCTGAACAGACCAATAACAATAAAAGAGATTGAAGCTGTTATCAGAAGATGCCCAACAAAAAAAGCTCAGGACTGGATGGGTTTGCTGCAGAGTTCTACCAAAGCTTCAAAGAAGAATTGATACCAATTCTCTACAAACTATTCCAAAAGATTGAAACAGAGGCCATTCTCCCAAATTCATTCTATGAGACAAACATCACCCTGATATCAAAACCAGACCAAAGATACATCAAAAATAGAAAACTACAGGCCAATATACTTGATGAATATAGATGCAAAAATCCTCAATAAAATACTAGCTAACAGAATACAGCAACACATACACAAAATTATACACCATGATCAAGAGGTATTCAACCCAGGGATGCAAGGTTGGTTCAACATACACAAATCTATAAATGTGATACACCACATCAATAAAAGCAAAGACAAAAACCATATGATCATCTCTATAGATGCTGACAAAGCATTTGACAAAATTCAACATTCATTCATGATAAAGGCTCTACAAGTTAGGTATAGATGGAAAATATCTCAACACAATTAAAGCTATATATGAAAAGCCCATTGCTAGTATCATCCTGAGAAGATAAGAACCAGAACTAGACAAGAATGCCCACTCTCACCACTCCTATTCAACATAGTGTTGGAAGTATTAGCCAGAGCAATCAGAGAAGAGAAGGAAATAAAGGACATCCAGACTGGAAAATACGAAGTCAAACAGTCCCTGTTTGTTATTAATATGATCCTATATATTGAATAGCCTAAAGCCTCTGAAAATCTCTTAGAGTTGATAAATGATTTCAGCAAAGTTGCAGGACACAAAATCAACACACAAAAATCAGTAGCATTTCTATACTCCAACAGTGAATATGAAGAAAAAGAAATCAAGAAAGCTAGCCCATTTATAGTAGCCACCAAAAAAGAAATAAATAAAAGTTAACCAAGGATGTGAAAAAAGCTCTACGAAGAGAACTACAAACCACTGTTGAGAGAAATTAAAGAGGACACAAGAAAATGGAAAGCTATCCCATGCTCTTGGATTAGAAGAATTAACATTGTGAAAATGTCCATATTACCTGAAGCGATCTACAGAATCAACACAATCCCCATCAAAATTCCAATGATATTTTTCTCAGAAATGGAAAAAACTATCCAGACACTTACATGGAATAAAGAAAGACTACACATAGCCAAAGCAATCCTAAGCAAAAAACATAAAGCCGGAGGCATAACACTACCTGACTTTAAACTATACTACAAAGCTATAATAACCAAAACAGCATGGTACTGGCATAAAAACAGACACATGGACCAATGGAATAGAATAGAGAACACAGAAATTAACGCATACACCTACAGCCATCTGATCTTTGACAAAGCCACCAAATCTACACACTGAGGAAGAGACTGCCTCTTCAGCAAATGGTGCTGGGAAAACTGGATATCCATGTGTAGGAGAATGAAACTAGACCTGTACCTCTCACCATATACCAAAATCAACTCAAAATGGATTAAAGAAGTAAATGTATATCCTGAAACAATAAAACTTCTTAAAGAAAACATAGGGGAAGCACTCTAGGAAGTAGGAGTGGGTACAAACTTCATGAATATGACCCCAAAAGCACAGGCAACCAAAGGAAAAATGAACAAAGGGGATTATATCAAACTAAAAAGCTTCTGTACAACAAAAGAAACAATCAACAGAGTGAAAAGAAAACCAACAGGGTGGGAGAAAATATTTGCAAAATATACATCTGACAAAGAATTAATATCCAGAACATACAAGGAACTCAAACAACTTCACAGCAAAAAAACAAATAACCCAATTAAAAAGTGGGCAAAGGAGCCGAATAGGCATTTCTCAAAGGAAGATATACAAATGGCCAACAGACACATGAAAAAATGCTCAACATCACTCAGCATTCAGGAAATGCAAATCAAAACCACACCGAGATACCATCTCACCCCAGTTAGCATTGCTAATATCCAAACCACTGAGAATGATAAATGCTGGTGAGGTTGAGGAGAAAAAGGAACTCTCATACACTGTTGGTGGGATGGCAGAATGGTGCAGCCTTTATGGAAAATGGTATGGAGGTTCCTCAAACAATTACAGATAGATCTACCATATGACCCAGCTATTCCACTGCTGGGTCTATACCCAGAGGGATGGAAATCTTCGTGTGGAAGGGACACCTGTACTCCCATGTTTATTGCAGCTCTGTTTACAATAGCCAACAGTTGGAACCAGACCAAATGTCCACCATCAAATGAGTGGATATGGAAGATGTGGTACATCTACACAATGGAATACTACTCTGCTATAAAAAAGAATGAAATACTGCCATTCACAACAACATGGATGGACTTGGAAAAAGGCACAGAAAGAGAAATATCACATGTTCTCACTTGTTTGTGGGAGCTAAAAATAAATAAATAAATAAATATACAAACAAATAAAGGATGGGGGGGGAAACACAGCAATCACCACAATTCCTTGAACTTGTTAAGACAAATGAACGGATATGATGCAGATGGGGGGGAGAGGGAGGGGGAAAGAGGAATGGGTAAAGTGATGTGAAAATCAACTACATTGTATATTGAGAAGCTAAAATTTTTAAAAATCTTAAAAATAAATAAACAGACTTATTGAAACTTTAAGGCAATCAGAGGGATAAAGGAAAAAATATATAGTGGAAATAAATTGAGTGAAAGGGAGAAAAAAACGATAGAGCATAATAAACATACAGTTGGATAAAAAAGCAACATCAAATTATATTCTCTATACAAGAGATACATATACAAAAGGATAGAAAGGTTGAAAATAGATTTTAAAAAGCTATTCTAGGTCCAAATGGCCCATAGACATATGAAAAAATGCTCAACATCACTCAGCATCCGGGAAATGCAAATCAAAACGACATTGAGATACCATCTAACCCCAGTTAGGATGGCTAAAATCCAAAAGACTCTGAACGATAAATGCTGGCGAGGTTGCGGAGAAAAAGGAACTCTCATACATTGTTGGTGGGACTGCAAAATGGTGCAGCCTCTATGGAAAATGGTATGGAGGTTCCTCAAACAATTGCAGATAGATCTACCATACGACCCAGCTATCCCACTGTTGGGAATATACCCAGAGGAATGGAAATCATCAAGTCGAAGGTATACCTGTTCCCCAATGTTCATCGCAGCACTCTTTACAATAGCCAAGAGTTGGAACCAGCCCAAATGCCCATCATCAGATGAGTGGATACGGAAAATGTGGTACATCTACACAATGGAATACTACTCAGCTATAAAAACGAATGAAATACTGCCATTTGCAACAACATGGATGGACCTTGAGAGACTTATATTAAGTGAAACAAGTCAGGCACAGAAAGAGAAATACCACATGTTCTCACTTATTGGTGGGAGCTAAAAATTAATATATAAATTCACACACACACACACACACACACACACACACACACCGGGGGGGGGGGAGAAGATATAACAACCACAATTATTTGAAGTTGATACGACAAGCAAACAGAAAGGACATTGGGGGGGGGAGAAGGGAGGGGGGTTTTGGTGATGGGGAGCAATAATCAGCCACAATGTATATCGACAAAATAAAATTTTAAAAAAATAAAAAAATTTTTAAAAAATAAATAAATAAAATAAATAAATAAATAAAATAAAAAAATAAAAAGCTATTCTAGGGAAATACAAACTTATAAAATTGAACAACATTAATATCAGGCAAAGTAGCATTCAAAGCCTAAAGCATAAATGAGACAAAAATATTTATATTAAAATGGAAAAAAATCTATCAAAAATATAAACAAGCCTTTTCATTATGAACAACATATCACCAAAATGTATCATAACAAAGTGAAACATGGATAAACTGAATTCCAAGATTTTGAATTCTTTTTTTAAAAAATAAATTTCTTTTATTTATAATAATCTTTTTTTTTTTTTTTTTTTTTTGGCAGCAGACCAGTGCAGGGATCAAACCCTGGACATTGCTGTTATCAAACCATGCTCTAACCAACTGAGCTAACCTGGCAGCCCTATAATAATCACAACATTGTGGAGAGAATAGTTTAGTTAGATGGTCAAAACTGTGTAACATAGGGCTTACCCATAAGTTTTACAGTAGCTACATACTACTTTTCTTCTTCACTCTACTTAAAAACCTTCAACAGCTAACCTCACATACAATGTCTGAAGAAAGTTCAGAATTTTTGACCTGAGCCATCCACCCCAATATAACCTTGCACACTTAAGTGCCAGTACATTCCAACAAAATCGTATAGTTCAGGCAAACTGAAATTTTCTCTGGTTCCATAATAGAGGTGATAAGTCTAAGCGAAAACTCCTCCCATCTTCAAAACTTTCCAGTGGCCTGAGACACTATTTTCACTCAGCAAAGTATTAGCTTAAATACCAAGATTCTCAATTCTTGAAGAGAGTAAAAGAGAATTAGACCTAGCTTGTCAGACAATACAAATTCAATTCCACTTTTGATGTCCCAAACATACTCTTAAATTACACAGAATAACCTAGATTTTGAGAAATGTCTTATTAATTATTGGGTGATTATCCATCTGAGTCCACGCAGCCTTTGTGAAGGGAATGGATTGTCCCTTGAAAGGGATAAATACTCCCACTGCCGGTCATTCTGGGAACAGTTCAGCCCGGGGCACAGAAAAGGCTTTGGGTTGGAGCGAGTGACAAGTATCCCAGGACACAGCTCGGCTGGGATTTGAGGCATAGAAACACCTAGAAGTGAACTACTCCTAAGTCAGGTGGGCTGAGAGCGAGGAATCCACAGGTTAGGAGCCCTGGGAAGGTCTGAACCTCATGCCCAAGTAAGGTTTTTTTGTTGCTTTTGGGTTTTGTTTTTTTTTTTCCCTTCTATATGGTACTTTTCCCCCATTATCCCAGTACCTTCAGGAAAGTCGCGTGAAGTCCTTTTAAATGTTCTCACCTGGTCTCAGCTATCGCTGTGGGTAATCGGGGCAATGTTGGTGCAGGGCGTGCAGCCCCAGCCTGAGAACACAGTCCAGCACCAGCAGGTGCAGGTGGCCGGTGACAATCAGAGTCTTTGTGGCTTCTTGGCTCCCACACATCCTCAGCCCTCTTTGGACTTAGCAACCAGATGAAGTTTCCATTGAGGGTTGGCTGGGCCCATGTGCTCAGTGTCTGCTGTCGCCTACAGTCACTGTAGCCAAAGAGGTTCCAGCCTCAGACCTCACTATGGACCCTCGTCCTGCTCTAAAACGAAGGTGCTGAGCCAAAGTTCACCAGCTCACGGGCACTCCTTCTTTAGCCACATTTTGCTCTTTGCTCACTTTGCTAGGGGTGGTGTTGGTATTTAATCACTGATGTAGAAGAGCTCTTTAAACTATGTAAAGAGGCTGTGAGTTACACAGGAGGAAAAGCCCAAGTCCACTGAATTTGTAGTCTCATCAGGGAAGCCCTGGAGGGGAACATTTGGTTCCCAAAGTCCTTTGGTTTATTCCTTGCCAACTGTTCCCAAACTGTCCTCTCCTCCAGCTGCTCATGGTGGCATCTTAGTAGTATGATTGTCAGTGCAATTAGGTAAGGAGTTAGAGTGAATGTAGAGTACACTAGGTGATTTGATGACTTTGCTGAGCCTGTTTTCCCCAAGGGTCGCAGGATGAGACAGTTTGTTTCATGGAATTCCAGAAGGGACTGCAGGACGTAGACTGTCATGGGTGCTGCAATCAGAGAAGCAGTGGGAGCTGGGGAGTTGGACAACATGAGATGGCAGGAAAAGGGGGCTCATTTGGGAGGGGAACAGGCTTTGAGAGGTAGTAAAAACAACTGTAGGCTGGGAGGGATGCTATGGGGTCCCTGCCCTGTGTCATTCCCACCCTTCAGCAAAGTCACAGAGCCTCACAAAAATGTTGAATGTGTTCAGAATTCTTAGGACAAAGGAGAAGGGATGGAGCTTTGCTTCTGGGTCTAATCCACAGCTGAGCCAAGAGATCTAGACTCAGGAGCTGAAGAAAGAAGTGGGAGATTAGAGTGGGAGGAAGTGGCGTGGGGAGGTTGAATTCACCCAGATCCTAGGCTGTGTATTCAAGCCAAGTTTCACCAAGATTTCTGGAGGAGGACAGAAGCCCCAAGTAATGAATAGCCTAAGGACATTTCTTGTGGTGGCCCCCAAATAAGCTTAATGCCTGGATCACGGGGACCCAGCAGGAAAGAGATGACACACTTAAAATGGGTTGTGTGACAAGAGTTTAATAAAGGGACTATGTACTAAGGGGTGGGCAGGACATAAGGATTGGGGCTAATTATAGTGAGGGCAGTGAGTAGTTACTGAAACCCAGGGCAAGAGAGAGAGTGTAGTGAGGGCTGCCTGGTGGACCTTGTGAGTTCAGTTGAGAGCTGCAGCCAGCTCACGGTGACCCCATAGGAAGGAGCTGGACAACACACATCCCAACCTCTTTGTTACATTTCTCTCTGTAAAACAGAGACAAAAAAAAAGGATTATTCAAAGCAACATGAATGCAATGAGAAGCCCAAAGGGACTGCTCCTCAGCAACTCCTCTTTTAGAAGGAGAAAACTGGGTACAGCCCCGATTCAAAGTTAGCTTCTGTTTTTTATTGAAAAGACAAGAAGTTTTACAAGAAAAATCAGCTGATTCAATCATTTCAAAGACATGGGCAATGTGACCAAAGTTATCTATGGCTAAGTATAACTTAAACAATGGAAACTAGTAACATCAGTAAAATGAACAGCATGACATTCCAAAGTACAATTTGTGAAAAGCTAAGTTGATCAAGCTGTGATCATTATCTAAAATATAACCTCTCCTTAAATGATTTAAGTAAAAGTTACATTCTTATGATTAAATCTATGTATAATTGTCTCTAAAGTTTCCACCAACAGCTTGCCCTTAGCAAACACTTTTTCACATTTTTCCCTTCAGCAATTCTTTAAACTCTCTTAACAGGATCGGTATGACAACCACTTGTTAGCTCTAAAATCATTAAAGTATATAATCCCATATGATTAGATGGGCTGTTGCCTGGCTAGCTGTGGGCTTTTGCCCCCTGGCTGGAGACTTTTGCCTCATACATGCATTACCTAAAAACCCTATTCTAAAAATCAAATGAGAATCAACATATACTTAATTAAAATTGATTAAATGGGCTTTTGCCGTGCTACCTGTGGGCTTTTGCCCCTTAACCGAGGGCTTTTGCCCCAAACAGGCATTACCTTAAAACCCTATTCTAAAAATCAAATGAGAATCAAGATTTCTAACAATCTACACCTCTTCTTCTCCCTCCCTCCTAAACTCAGCCAGAAGCCACAGGACAGAGGAACCTGTTCATGCAGTCTATATGACTCAATCCCCCAGATCCCAAAACAAGACAGAAAATTGTGGACGTTGGACCTGGGGTGGGGGATGGAGAGCAAATAGAAGATATTATGTGTAACTCCTGTACTTTAATTTTTCAAGCAGAAATATCGATGAATCTGAAACAAAGAATGCACTGGTACTTAATACCTGCTGTTTGTCAAGCATTCTATATCAAACACTTCAGGACATTTAAAAAAAAAAAAAATCTGTTCACCATAACAACTCTGGTAGGCAGATATTAGTATGCCCATTTACAAATGAGAAAGCCAAGGTTCAGAGAGGTAAAAAGGCTTGCTGATGGAGTTTGGATGTGTTGTCCCCTCCAAAACTCATGTGGAATTTTGATCCCCAATGTGGCAGTGTTGGAAACTGATTGAGTCATGGGGGCGGATGCCTCATGAATGGATTAATGCTCTCCCTGGGGAGGGGGGATTAATGAGTGAGTTCTTGCTCTATTAGTTCCCGCGAGAGCTCCTTGCTTGAAAAGACCCTGGGGCGACCCTGGGGCACTCTCTCTCTCTCTCTCTCTCTCTCTCTCTCTCTCTCTCTCTCTCTCTCTCTCTCTCTCTCTCTCTCTCTCTCTCTCTCTCTCTCTCTCTCTCTCTCTCTCTCTCTCTCTCTCTCTCTCTCTCTCTCTCTCTCTCTCTCTCTCTCGCTTCCTGTCGCCATGTGATCTGCTTGTACCCGCCGACTTCCTGCCACTTTCTGCCATGAGTAGAAGCAGCCTGAGGCCCGTGCCAGATGCAGCTGTCCCAGAATCATAAGCCAAATAAACCTCTCTTCCTTATAAATTACCCAGTCTCAGGTATTTCTGTTATAGTAACACAAAACGGACTAAAACACTTGCCCAAGGTCACAGAACTGGTAGGTAGCCGAGTTAGAGTTCAAACCCAAGTTGAACATAGAAGGAAAGGAGGAAGGCTTTCGGCTAATACTTAAAATCTTATTTTGCACCTGTAATGAGAGAAAACATATGTATTGTATTTAAATAGTTATATTAACTGAGAGTGCTTTCCTAAGTGATGGATAATTAGGCAATTCTGGATTTTAACAAAGAGTTTTTAGTAATGAACTTGCAGAAGACAGTATGTCTAGCACTGAAGTGGTAGAAACTACTAAATAAGGTTAAAAATCTAGTATCTAGTTTTTAAAAGAATTTCATTTTTTAAAGCATGAAATTTTTATTTTAAAAGAAGAGTAAAAGAATTGTAAACACAAAATGATTTCCCAGGCAGGCAAATATTCATCCTCCTCTGTTATATAGGGCTTGCCTCCTGCATCATTCGATTTCTCTTGTATTTTCAAAGGGAGAAAAAGAAACACATACTCGTTTCCATTTCATTTAATGACGATTAGAACAGGGTATAACACTTGGGAAAAGCAAAGTTTACATTTATACCATAGCTGGTCTTGAAAATTGGGATTAGTCAGAAAGGAAATATTAAGACTGAAATGCAGTGGGTAGCATGTTTACTTTTCAATATATTTTCTTCTGAAATAGGAGTCAGAAAATTTTACTCATGAATGAATTGAACAAAATGCCACCTAGTGTTAGTTGAAAATACTTTAAAAGTGGGGAGAATATTAGTTTCTTGTAAAAATTTTGGAATCAATTCACTATCAGTTTATTTTACCAGGTTACTGCAGTCTAATATCAAAATAATAAAAGGCTCACATAGCTGTGGTGTTTTGGTTTGTTTGTTTGGGTTTTTTGGGTCAACTGTAAATAGCTGGGCAGATAAAATGCTGTTGCACCAAACATCACTGAATACTCCTTTCTTTGCCCATGTGTTCCAATACAGTGTATCTAGCCAATGGGACAAATATAGTCACTGCTTTAAAGCTCGGAAAAACATCCTTCCCAAATTTCAAATTTTTTATTTTCAGAATCAGAATATGATGATAATTTGCTTTATTAGGCATATCAATGAACCCTGCAGTGTACCCTTCTCTTCATAGCCCCATAGTCACCTCCACTCTGCTCAAACCTTCATCCATGTCCCCTCTCCCTGGAGGACATGGTTCTGTCTGTTGCTTCACAGAGAAAAGAGGAATCGTCAGATAGGAACTCACTCAACGTCCTGCCCCTGAATCTGTACATCGATTTATGTCTGCACCCATCTTCTCTCCTCCCTGTCCTGTTGGGATAGGAGAGGTTTCTTCTCCCTGTCTAAGCTTGAGCCTCATGCATCCATCTGAATCTGGGTACCACTCCTCAGGCCTCCTAGGATTCCTCATAATGTTCTGCTGTCTACCATCTGGACCCACCTACAGTTCCCTGTACCTCCCTTCTCTCCCTGCCTGCTGACCCATTCTCAGCGTCATTGAAATGGGATGCATCTCCCATCCTAAAAGAGACAAACCTCAAACTTATTCAGTGATTCTCTCTAGTTTTAGTCTTTTATTTGCTTTTTCCTCATTTTAGTCTTTATTCAAGAATATTTTTCAGGTGGTAAGAAAGTTAATTTTATTTCTGAGTCAAGAAATAAGTTAGTTTAAGAAAAGTAAGTACTTTTGGGGTAGTAAGAAATAAAGTTAGTATTATTAAAGTTTAAAAGCTAATTTGAAACATTGGTTGTGGGCGTTTGTCTTTGCTGAGCATTTTTAGATAGAATCAAATGACTCAGAGTTAAAGGAGAAGGGACTGATTCTTCAGTCAGTGTCCATCAAGTTCTCTCTAAAACATTAAGTTCCTCTTCCAGCTTATGTGCAAGGGTATCCTTATTACATTTTTTCATCATCATAAGTGATGTGCGTGTGTATTCCTCAAGACCCAAAGGAACCTGAGTGATTAGAACAACACAGAAACTGGCATCCTGAACAGTTCTTAAGGAATAGACCCCCAGGCAGTGCAGCAGACCCTGTGGCTGTCTACCCACTAAAATTCCCTCACCTTTCTTGTCCATTCAACCCTGACTTTGTTCAGGGATCAGGCATACATGAGCTCCAGGGAACTTACCTAAACCCTGCCTAAACCAATCACTGTAATCCCAGGCCCTTTGCCAGGAATCAATTAATTTAGTCATGGGCTCAATTCTGTCCCATTATATGTAAAGCAGTGGCTGCCAAGGAGGCAGGTTTTGGGGTTTGGGGAGTGGCATCTATATTTGTTTGCTGGGGCTGCCATAACAAAGCCACAAACTGAGTGGCTTAAACAAGAGAAATTTATTGTCCCACAGTTCTGGAGGCTAGAAGTCGGAAATCAAGGTATTGGCAGGGTTGGTTCCTTCTGCAGGTTGTGAAAGAAGGGTCTGTCTCTTGCCTCTCTCCTTGGCTTGTAGATGGTTATATTCATGTTCACACGGCATTCTCCCCTTATGCATGTCTGTATCCAAATTTCCCCTTTTTAGGGCAGCAGTCATATTAAATTAGGACCCACTCAATGACCTCATTTTAAATTGATTACCTCTGTAGATCCCCTATCTCCAAAAAAGGTCATATTCTGGAGTCCTGGGGGTTAGGACTTCAGCAGATGAATTTGAGGGGACACAACTCAACTCACAACAGTATCTCTTCCAGCCTTTGAACATTGTTGAGTCTGTACACACCAGGCTGCCCCGTCTTTTCATTATGGCCCTGGGCAGGTCCTGGAGGTCTCTCCTGTCTCTCTGGCCTGAAAGCGTAGACTGAGAACTGGGGGACTTACCATCACCCTGAGAGCTCAGTCTGCCCTTCCATCACCATATTGTGGGCCGTCCTCACCCCAAAAGTGCTCCACTTTGGAACCTTTATGTTCAAATATAAATATTCCTCTCTCTGGCCCTAAATTCATATTCCTCTCACACTTCAATCACTCCAGCCACACATGGTTCCCTTCCTTATTCCCTATCATCCCCTCCTCCCCTGCCTTCACTGACTTCTCCATCCAACTAAGCTGCCCTGGTACAAATCTTCCATACTCTTTCTGAGATTCCAAGCTTGTGAGCCTTGTTAAACTCCTACTGCACCTGCCCGGCAGGACCCAACCCTTCATTCCACTTGCCTGCCCACCTCCTTGTGTTACATCCAGCCTGAGGAGCACAGACAGAAGATCCACATGCAGAGAAGGTTGGCACTTCCATGACTTTATAAACACCAGTGTTAGCTGACTGCTCAGTGACATCTTCTATCCTTCTTCCTATAATTATTTAAGTCATTCCTATTCTCTATTTTCATGAACAAATTCCTTCCCCTTACCTGGCATCCCTGTCTAGGTTCCACCCTATTTACTTCTCTTAATCAAGCAATTTGAAAGTAATCAACTTTTACTATCTTCCATTCTCCTCCCTTCTATTCATGAGCCCAAACTGGTCTGACCTTTACCCACAATTGCCAAGATTTCCAACAGCCTTCATGTTGCCAAATCTAATAAACATTTTTCTTTATTTATTGCATTTGGCATATTGGGAGCATTTCTTACCACTATCCTTACCTTCTTCTTAAGACAATCTCTTCTTTTGACTTCCAGATCACTGTACCCTCCTTGTTTTTCTTCTACCTCTCTCAGTCTCCTTGGCAGGCTTGTATTCTTATATCACACAGTCTCTATTAAAAGCCCGTTCTTTTTGTCTACTGTGGACACTCTCCCTGGATGATTGCTTACACTCCCAATGGCTCCAACTACATCTATGCACTGATGATTCTTGCATCTGGGTCTCTATCCCAGATCTCTCTCCTGAGCTCCAGACCCAGATATGCAACTGCCTGATGAACATTTCCACCCGGGTGTTACCCGGGCCCCTTTGAGCTTATCATGCTTATCAACTGAACCCAACATCCTCCCTCATAAATCTGCTCTTCCTCTTGTCTGTCTCAGTAGATGGCATCCCCATGGGGTAATGGCTCTGGCTCAGACTCCTTAGGTTTGCAGCCCAACTCCACTGCCTTCTAGCTGGTAACTTGGGGCAAGTTACTTAACTTCTTTGTATTTTGGTTCCCAAATTCCTAAAATGTGAATAATAATACATCCTTCCTCAGAAGATTGTGGTAAGTTTAAAAGAATAAATATACATAAAATACTAAGAATAGTTCCTAGCATATATATTAGATTCTCAGTAAGTTTTAGCTGTTGATGTGATTGCCCAAGTCAGAATCATAGAATTCAACCTTGATTTCATATCTAATGAATCATAAAATTATTTTTATTTCATCTCTTCAATATCTCTTGAATCTATTCATGAGAAGTAAAAGGGAGGGAGTTATCAATAGAAGTGAGAGTGAATCTCCAGTGCCACTACCTTCATTCAGGCCACAATTCTGTCTCAGCTGACTATAGTAACCACTTCCTAATGGTGTCCCATCTCCAGGACTGCATTCCCCAGACACTTTTCCACACTGCAGCCCAAATGGTCTTTGTACAACACAAATATCATAACACTTAAAGCCATTCAATGTTATCTATCTGCTTCAAAATAAACCCACACTCCTTTGTAGGAGATACAAGGCCCTCATGAGGAGGCCTCTGCCTACCTTTGCAGAATCACCTCTCACCATTTTCAACTTTGCATTTTAAGCTCCAACCATAGGGAGCTGTTTGCAGTTTCATGAAAGCAAGGTATTCTTGCATACACTGTTACCCTCATCTAAGCTCTCAGTTTAGGGACCACTCTCCCCAGAAAGTCTTCCTTGACTAAGCTCCATGTACGTTCATACAGTCTGTGCACTGAAGACTTTGGCATGCAGTGCTCAACTACAGTACCATTTGTGGTAGGTAGCCTGTGACCTTCTGAAGCTATTTTGGAAGCCTCCCTATGGGTTCCCATAGCACCCTGAACATATATCCATCCATAGTACCTATCACACTATTTTAATTGTCTGATCTTTCCATTAGACTGTAAACTCTATAAAGGCATGGATGATTTCTAGCAACTTCTCTCTATATAATTTATCTTTATATTCTGTAGACCTGACACATAGTATGTGCTCAATGAATAGTTGTTGAGTGGAAGAGATGAATCTAATCAGAATGTGAATACAGCATTAAAAGAACTAGATGGCTTGCAGCTCAGTCATATATGATTCTATTTAGTACTATGTAGTAATAATATATGTCCATCTTTAGGAGTTGAAATATTGGTTTCTAGAACTAGTAGAAGTATATAATAACTTCCTCAAGTGGCTCTTTCTGTTGGGACTACATCATTCCTGCAGAGCTGGCCCTCTAAGTCAGAGCCTGAGTGATGGGTTCATAGTTACCCTCTGCTAACAACTTTTCAGCAGAGCCATGTGTCAGGAGACATGGTTTTCTTGTAATACTTTTTTTTTTTTCCTTAACGTCCCCTGCCATTCACTCTCTGCCCAGGTAGCTGATAAGGAGAAGGTTTTCCTTCCAGTAGACCTGTGTGATACAAAGATCCCCCACCCCCACCCCCCTGGATATGTACTGCTCTTATATGAAGCCTTAGTGTCCTCAGTAAATCAACCATCATTGATTTTTTTCCCCAAAGTGGAAATAAACTCTGAATAAAACTCATTTCTTTTCTTATGCTGTAAAATTATACTACCAACTACACAGAATGTAATCTGGGAAGATACAAATGTGAGATGACAGTGACCATGTTTATTTAACTTCACATTGCCCTTGGATCCTCTGCCATGCTCTGCCAGAGTGATACCTGATCATGTCACTTTCCTGCTTAAAATTCTTTAATAGCTCAGTTACGAGATGAAATCCACTCAATTTTTCTTAATGATTTAGGATGATCATTATAATTATCATTCTTATGTAGTAATATACTCATAGAGCTTCCTTTATTGAACTTGGGTATATAGAAACCTTAGCTATCCACAATATGACAAGAAACTAGGAAAAGAGAAGGTTTCTGTGCAACAGTAGAGAGATGAATGTATTTTAATTAGAACTCTGGTTCATAAGTCAATACAAGATTCAGAACAGTGATTAGAAGGGAAGAACATGACTGATACAGTCAGACACACTCTAAGCAGTAGGAAGATGCTTTATAAATTTTTTTTAAAAAGGAGAGGAGAGAGAGAGTGCATCTGACTGCGTGAAGAAAGAAGGGATATGGAAAGACAATAAAAAGCAGACATAAGAATTTAAGCAGCATAGGGATCTGGGGCCATTTAGCACCAGGACAAGCCACTTTACACCCTACGGTAGACCAGGAGGACATTCATTGCATTATAGTGCAGTGTAACTCTTGATGTTTCCAGTGACAACTCTGGGCCATAAAAAGGAACGATTCAATGATGCTCAACACATTTGGTTCCTGACGTTAGGAAGGAATATAAAACATCTTAGAAGAGTATCTACTCAATTTTGAAGCCACAAGTAAGCATTACAGCATACCAAAATTAAATGCAAAATGCACAAAAGGATTACTTTACAGTAAAAGTGGATGGGGATCACTGAAGAGATTGTCCCAGAATAGATGCTTTCACCGGAATTGGGCCCAACACAGTGGTTCTCAACCTTGGGTGATGTTTTCCCCCCTAGGGGATATTTGACAATGCCTGGAGACATTTTGGTTGTCACAACTGGGAGATTGCTACTGGCATCTAGTAGATAAAAAGCACGGATGCTGCTAAACATCATACAATGCACATAGAATGCCCAACAAAAAATTATTCAGCCCAATAGTGCTGAGGTTGAAAAACCCTGGTCCAAAGTACCCCTTGCTCCTTTTTTTTTTTGGCCTCAATGAAGCTTATCTAAGTTTATTTATTTATTAATATTATCCTTTCACATTCTATGATGTTATTGTGGAGCAGGTGGTGGGGAGGAGAGGAAAAGGGGAAAAGAAATAGGGTGGGAGAGGGAGGAAAAAGGAGGGATGGGGTTGAGGCCTGTGGCACCCCCCTCATTCCTGCAGGGGAGACCGGGGGGCTTCCAGTGGTATCTTGGTCATTGCTGGCTGGGTACAGATGTCAGGGGATGTGGCTGAAGCTATTGCCCCACCATTGCCCCAGCTCGGAAGCCCAGGGCTCTTCATGCGGCAGCTCAGTGGTCATCGCTGGGCTGGTTATAAGTGTAGGGGGCACCATGGCCAAGACCCGAGGTCCCCCACTGCTCAGGCTCAGGAGAGCCCAGGGCACTTCCTACAGCGGCTTGGTGGTCATCGCTGGGCTGGTTGCGGGTGTCGGGGGGCGGGGCGCATGGTAAATAGAGGTTGATAAAGATTTGGGAGTAGTGGTGTGGAGTTGGGAAAAAGTCACAGGATCTAACTGGAGAATGTAAATTTCTATTAGATAGTCTATAAATCCACAATGTGGAGTTATAAAAGGAATTTTCCCTACCTTAGAATCATTTCAGCTTGCATATGAAGCAGCTTAATTCATCCTTTACAGATTTTTTTCCCTTTGTTTTAGAACGATGAAATCAATGAAGCAACCAAAAAGGTGATATTCTGGTCAGAATAACTTTGTCTAAACCAACCTCTTGCCTTTTCTGACAAAGCAGAAGACAATGTTCTAGGTTCCCTCCATGAGTTCCATCCTACTAACTGAGCTGTTTCTCAGGACATCTCTACCCATTTGCTAAGGTAACTGGGTTATACAGAATACGCTTCGAGCATTTCTGTCAGATGTCGAGCACTGGAGGACCCATTCTGCAAAAAAGGCTTTCTGTCCTGTGCCAACTACGTATCTACCCACTGGGGAAGGATGCAGGGAGTAAGAGCATGGGGACGGGTTCGCTTTGGAACTTCTGCAGAGATTTGAATGGATAACAAGTCAAAAGATTGTGCTGAAAATGAGAATGTATAAGTAATACTAACACTACTGTCTCATAAGTCATAAAACTCACCTTCATAGAGATGAGGGTCCCCACATGGGTCAACATTCTGTTGCTTCTATCTTATGGTTTAAACCTCAGAGCTAAATTTAGAATATCTACCTGTTAAATCTTAAGCCAAAAAGGTAAATTCAGGTAGAGTATAGCTAGATTATTATCTAGTAGGTCGCTGTAGAAAAATTATGAACTCTGCTGCCAACACAACAAGATTTGAATCACTTATGAATTTAATCAATTATAAAATGGGGAAAATTAGTGTCTATATTGAGAATTATTTTGAGGATTAACAGGTTAAGGTAACTAACGTCCCTAGTATGTAGCAGGTGGTAACTATAACATTAATTAAGCAGCTATCGTGTGGTAAGGACTTACCAAACATTACCATAAATAGACTAGACAAAGAAGTAACTGCTTTTACAAACTAACCCTACTATTTTTTAAGATTCCAGAAGTTGCACTGGCTTCTATATTTTCAGAAATTTCATTTATTCAACTTACAGAATAAGTAAGCAGCCAGAAAGAGTCCTCTTTTTTTTTCACTCAGAGTACTGAAAGAAGAAATCCTATTTTTTAAAAAGTGTTTTTAAGTCTTTCCTTCTATTCTGGCTTAAATTTTAAAAGTGATCACATTCTTTATTTTGTTAATATAATGGCTTCAGACTAAAAGACAAACTATTCTAATGATTTATATTGGTAGCATTACTGAAAAGAGTCAGAGTTACTGCACTTGCTGCCATTTGATTCCCATGCTTCTACAATTGAGAGGCTAAGCTAGAATTTGGGACAGAGAGCTAAGGAGAAATATTGTCATGTAGCAATTCTCTAGAAAGTTCCAAAAGTTGTAATCCAACTAGATCACAGCTAGAAAGCTGCCACCAATTCTCCGGCCCCTGGACACTTATTCCACCACCACCAGACTCTGCGCTGTCATCCCCATGAATAATTTCTCAGTGGTACTTTCGTCTTTGCATTACTGCTCAAGAGTTAAAGTCACAGGTGGCAGCATCTGACTGGCTGAGCTCCAGTCCCAATCTCCGCAGGCTGATCCCCCAGGGATAGGCAAAGGGATTACCTGTCCCCTTCAAGTTTTGTAGTGGGAGAAAGGCCTTTTCCCACCAAGGCTTACCCAGTGGAAGACACCCAACATAGAAATGGAGTTTGGAGAGAGAATCAAGATGGTGGAATAGATGGTCTCCAGTGTCACTGTTTCCCACAATCGACTAATTTACAACTATTAAAAAGCAATGACTGCCAAGCTGGGGCTGCTAGAGTTCAGGGGAAGAGGAGGAGAGACCTACGGAATTCATGAAGGCAGGAGAAGCCACAACAAGAGAAAGAAGGGACCACTCCAACCATTTCTAGCCCTGGCCATTTCAAGGCTGGCCCTGGTGAGCACATGGAGCAGGAGCTGGCAAAAGCCACAGCTGTGCCCTTTGTGTGAAGTTGCTTGGAGACTGCAGGGGAGAGGAGGGCCTTGGTGGCCCCCAGGCCAGCAAGACACTGACATGGTTCCTGTAGACCCACATAGGAGTGAGGGGCCACAGACAACTGAAAAAAGGAGCCAGTCAGAGGCCAGTGAGTCATCGCAAGGGACTGGCACACAGCCTGTCCCATGGGAAGTGTTTGGAGCACAGGCGGTGGAAGAGACAGGCCCACCAGGAGTACACTGGGACACAGCAAGGACAGCTGATCTGCCCCTCAATCAGTGTAGGACCACTCAGAGGAGACTGGTCAGGAATATAGAACTGCAGGAGGCAGTTTACTGAAAAGACTCAGGCCCAGACCAAAGTTTCCACACAACCCAGATGCACCAGACCTCACAAGATCCAAAGTACATACAAGGTCAACCATTAAAACCCGAGCTGCACAAAAAGCCTTCCCCAGGGAATCAGCCGCAAAACAGCAATTTAGCTCAACTACAGGGCTCTAGTGATGGTCCCCACAGGAAGTTCCCCCATTTTAGAAGTAAGAAAAGGACAACAAATTAGTTCCAGTGCAGAGTTTAAGTGGTGAGAACAGCAAAGAATCCAACACAGAACTGAAAGAAAACTCAAAAAACCCACAGATCAGAGACAAAGTTCTGATATTAACCAGTGAAGGTCTAACACCACCAGAGAACACCTATAAAATCTAGAAGAGCCAGAAGCCCCAGGGCTCCTGAGCTTGGGTGGGTGGGGTCCAGAGAGCCTCAGCCACACCAGTCTCATGTCCACATCCAGCCCAACTATGACCGAGCCTCCGAAGAAGCCCCTTGGGCTCCCAAGCTGGGGTAGGGGTGCAGAGCACCTCAGCCACACACACCCCACCCTCCACAACCAGGCCAGCCCCTCCCCCTACTTGCCTTCCTCCCGCCCCCCACTGCTCTGCAACAACATCTTAGAATATAAAAAAATAATAATAAATAAAATTTTTTAAAAGAGCAAGGAATAATATTATCATACCTATCATTTACTGAGCACTTACCCTATACCCAACATTTTGCTAATGTTCTAACATTACAGAACTTTGGCTCATGTGTTTTGACTTCAGAGTGGAGATTCAGGTAAAGAAATTATCTAGCAAATAATGGGAATTTTGAGACCTGCCCCACGTACAAGGGGTATTCAAAAAATTCATGGAAAGATTCATGTTGTCTTTATTTTTAAAATTTTTTAATTTGGGGGGGCAGGTGGCTGGTACAGGGACCCAAACCTTTGACCTTGGTTTTATAACACCATGCTGTAGCCAACTGAGCTAACCAGCCTGCCCCAATCTCTTGGTTTAAGTACCATTTGTATGACAGCAACTTCCAAATTTATATTTCCAGCCCAGATCTTTTTCCTGAACTCCAGACTTACTTATTCTACTTAGAAATACTGCTGGAATTTGCTTGAATATTGAATAGATATCTCAAATTTAAAATGTTCAGAAGTGAACTACACATCAATCCCTTTCGCCTCTCCTCCCCCCAAACCTGCTCCTTTAATTACCTTTCTCAACAAAATTAAGGATAACTTTCCAGTACTCTGGCCCGCAAATCCTTATGTCATCTTAGTGGCACACCAAGTTGGTAGGGGCAGGCAGTGAGAGTGGTCTGCCACAGTGGGGAGGAATATTTCATAACTTTTAGACATTGTTTAAAATTGCTGGCACATGATGATAATAAACAGCAGACCAACAAAAAAGAAAAGAAAAAGGAATGAAATTTGGATGCTGAGTAGCCAAGGGAACTCACAAGCATACAATATAGTGAAATTAGTGAAATTGAAGCATCAGAAACAACTGAGCAGAAGCTGGAATCCAAAACACCCAGGGCTGCTTCCCAGCCTGAAATGGCCTGAAAAATTAAAGGAAACTTCAGTGATTTAGATAGGAATGATTTCAAATTTGTTTACATTTCAACTGGGCACGGTGGGACTGTAAGATACCTTATAGAGAACATAAGTGGAAAAAGTCACGTTTGACATAACTGAAAAGCGAAGCATTTCCGAAGACGGCGGCAGCTGGCTCAGGGGCTGCCAGGCAGCTGTGCACATGAGCACGGCATAGTTTGGACTCTGGGTCCACCTGCTGGTGCAGCTTTTCTGCAGCATTTTCACTGAGTGTTCACTTTGCCTGGTCCACATTTCCCAGCAGTGTGGCAATTAGCACAAATGGCCCAGATGCAGTCTCGGGTGGGTTCCCGGAATGAGAGTGGAAAAGGGGGTGGTTAACTCTGTGGGTTGGGATGGGAACATGGAAGCTCCCTCCTTCTTCCTCTCGCCCCCTCTCCAAAGCCCATGTCTGCAGAGGGAGGCTGCCTGGGCAGGCCACTCCCACTGCTTATGTCTCTCATGGCCTTTGGCCAAGGCCTCTCTCTTGCCCAAGACTTGTATGTACCCTTGATCAGCTGAATTTAATCTCTGCCTCCTAGATTTCTCATGCTTCCCTTCTCCAGCTTAAAGCACCAGTACTTCCTCCTACCTGCTCCTTTTGGTGTGACATTAGGGCCTCCTGTGGCTGTGCCCTACGGCTCAGAGATATACCCAGGATGATGTCAAACAAGTTGAGCTTAGTGCCTCAGAGATATACCCAGGATGATGTCAAACAAGTTGAGCTTAGTGCGTGGGGATTCACTCACTGCTAAACAACGTCAGTAAATCCCTCTGGGGTTGCTACAGACAGATCTCCTTGGCTGTCAGTATGTGGAAGAGCCCATCAGGGCTAAAGATGGTGGTTACAGAACAGTGATGCTATGACCCAAGCCCCAGGTCTGATCACCTTCATTCAAAGGGAAAAGCTGAGCCTCAACCAACCTCTCAGAAATACAGTTTGGCTGTGATCTTTTCTTTTTTTTTAATCTAGGTTTAATTAAATCCACTAAAATGCACAGATCTCAAGTTTAGAGCTTGGAGAATTTTTATGGATATGTGTATCTCTATAACCACCACCCAGATCTAGATATACATGTAATTGGAGTTTGAGAGTGAGACTCAGGGCCAATTCCCATGTTCAGGGAGAAATCACGTAAGGCAGTGGTTCTCAAACGCTAGTGCACATCAGAATCACCTGGAGGACTTGTGAAAACACAGACTGCTGTTCCCAGGTGCTGCTGATGCTGCTGGTTCAGGGACCGCACTCAGAGAATCACTGGGCTCAGGATTGCCAGGAAATGTTAAAGCTGCCTCGTATTTATAATCATACAAAGAAGAAAAGCCCATTAGCAGAACAATTAAATTAAAAGGAATCTGACACATATTTGACTGATGATCTTTAAATTCTGGCTTTCTATTGTCCGGCCCAGAATCCTTTGACCTGGTCCCTGTTGCCGCAAAGGAGTCAACAGAGTTATAAGCATAGACCGGATCAGTACATTGCCTTTTGAGACTACTTTCCAGTGAATTAATCAGTGCTGAGTACCCAAAGAGCTTGAAAGGATCAATATGCTTTTAAAGACTGGAAGGCTCATCATATGCTTTTTATAGTTAGAGAAGGGGTATTGGTAAATTGCTCTGAGATCCTCAGGGAGATTAACCATTCAGCACTTATTGTCAGGGCATTTAAAACATTTAAAAAAGTAAAACACTTAATAAATGTAAAACTAACCACCTGAAGTGTGCATTTTTTTGTTTTTATGTTCATTCTGTGAAACTAGAAAGCTTCATAATTTTCCATATTTTCCTACAATGATTATATATTGCTTTTTTAATCAGAAAAAACAAACCCCAAAATGAAACAAAGAAGTTTCAGGTGACTAACCCCTCTTGCTGCCTCTTGGTTAAACAAGCTGTATTTAATTAAGAATTTAATTACAAGATATTTCCTTTATTTTTCCTACAAAGATGTATATATCAAAGTGTCCCTGGGCTGTTCTTCACTGCTATTTGAATATACAATGTACAAGAAGGAGATTGTTTAAAAAACAGTCTTTTAATATACTCTCTTCCTATCCATATATATATATAGGTTTTTTGTTTGTTTGTTTGTTTGAAAAGCAGCATGGAGGTAGGGCATCATTTGAGAACAAAAGTTTTTTGATGTTGTTTTTTAAAGAAAAAGTAAACCACTTTCACTGTGGAGTGAATAACCAGAGGAATTCAGATCCCCGGATTCATGTTATTTCCTTTGTGTCTACTTAGTGTGGACTCACCAGTGGTTGTTCTATGAGCAAACGGTCTGGCAACTCTCTCTTTAGAAAGTGCACTTGCAAATGGATTCGCACTATCAGCTCTGTCTTCTACGCAAGATCACACGGTGCAAAACCAGTGCTTCTTCTGGATCCTTCAATGGCTGTGGCCACAGGTATCAGCAATCACGAAAGTAGACTCAACCCTAACCGCATGGGCACAATCCTGAGAGTAGGACCGGGTTGAGGACAATCTGTCCTGGGAGGCAGCCAGGGCTCTTTCCATTCCCATGGGGCCTTTAGGGCAAAAGATAGCTGCTTCTACTTGTTGCAATTCATTGGCCTAGTGTTTGGTTAGCCTCCTTTAAATCTAAATAAAATTTCAAAATCATGTATTTTTTGGAAAGTGAAATGAAACAGAGCAGTCCTGTGGGACCCGCCCGTCCTCCATTTAGGATTCCTTGTTATTGTGTTCCTGAACTGATGTTCACCCATCTCCTACTGGGGCCAGGGGCTTGCAGCTTTGCTTGGCAGCCCTCCCCACCAGCAGACAGCTGTGCAGGGTAAAGAGCACATCCTCATGCCGAGCTGGGTCTGCACCTGGAGCTGTCCACCCATCCCTGCTCCACAGGCCAGCGCTGCCAGTGTCTGAAGACTGTCATCCCATCTACTCTGCATCTCAAGTTGTTCAGAACAAGCATTCTGAAGTTCCTCAACTGTTCTTCAAATTACATGGTTGGTACGTCCCTCACTTTCTTCTCGCCTTCCTCCAGAGGCCCTCCAGCCGGTCAGAGTGCTGAATACATACTCTTCCCTTGATGAGGGCTGAGCAGAGGACCCAAGGATTATAATCTGCCTTAATTAAGACATACTACTTCTAACAATGCAGTCTGATCTTTAAAAGTTTTATGATAGCCTTGCCATTCTACTAGCTCAAAATGAATTTGTGGTCAGCTGACCCCATGCCACCCCCAAAACTTAGTGTCTTTATTATATGAACTTCTCTTCAACTATCTTAGGTCCAATTATTTGAGCCACAGGACACTAGCAAGTCAGTAAATTAGAATTTTTATGTTTGTAGGAGCATTAGAAATCATCTAGTTTAATTGTGACATTTAGTCTACAGTTATATGACTAGTTTTTAAAGAAACTATATTATGATTAATTAAGAATTATCTTACTGAGCAATGACAAGCCCCCTCAAAGTAAATACTAACAACAGTCTTGCCAGATTTCTTAACTGGCTTGGATGGGTTCTGCTTCTACAGTGGTCTTTGTGATCTGTCTCCAATCTAGAGACACCCCTTTCACACAGGAAAAAAGGATGGGAGAGATGTGGCAGCCACTCGCCTGATGGTGCCTTTCTGAATTAAGCTCTTTCTTTTCTTCCTCTTTCTTTCTTTCAGCATGGGAAACCTTTGTTTTTAAAACTTTCTTAGTGATTTTAAAAAATATTTAATTGGCAAGTAAAGATTGTATATATTCAAGGTATACAATATGATGATTTGATATACGTATACATTGTGTAATGATTACCACAATGAAATTAATACATCCACCACCATTCATGCTGCACCTTAGATCCCCGGATCTTGTTCATTTTATAACTGAAAGTTTACGCCCTTTGACCACCGGCTGTTTCTTCACCAAAGTCTGGACAAGAATTTCATGAGCATGGTGGCCTGGTGGTGGCTCCTATACTCCTTATATCAAACCTTTAGGTAGAGTGATCATGTTTGTCTGATTCTATCCTTTGGCCTGTTTTTTAATTCGTAAGGAACAACAACAAAACATATAACCAAGAGGAATTTCTGACAATCAGATAAACATTATTTAAATACAATATTTGTCAAAGTATTTTAAACAATCTAAAAAAAAAGACAGCTGGTTCATTTCAATAGCAATTTGGACACAAGTTCAACTTTTTTTCCTACTAAATTTTTGGGACAACTGGCTAACCTTTTGCAATAAAATATATAATAAAATAAAGTGAGCGTTTTTAAGCAAACCTTACACAAAAATTGATTTCAGATGTATGGAAAGTTTAAAACCATGAAAGTATTAGAATAAAATATAAATGAATGTGGATTATATTCTTTTATGGTATGTGCTTAATGCATGTCCCCTATTCCCTTCAAGAACTGCCTTTTCTCTGCACACACCCCTTAGATGAGCCCGTTGGGTCTTGTGTCTCCCACATTCCCTGGCCACAGCTCATTTGTCCAGGTAAGATGAGTAGGCACCTGACCCTGGTCCAACCTATCTACTAGATACACTGTGTGAATTAGCTTCTTTTCCCACAAATTGAAATTGAGGCACAGAGATACTAGTTCACTTCTCAGTAGTATTGGAACTGGGGTGGCCACTTGGGAACCATGTGTTTGGATCAACAATTTATCAGAGAAGAGAAGGGAAGAATGAAGCAGTTACTTAGAGAGAAGGAGACAGGAATGAGAAGGCAGTTTCCAAGAGAAGGATAAAGAAAGTGCTTTAATTCTAGACAATGTTTCAGCTCCTGGTTCCAGTAACTCATGTAGCATGGCTAAATCTACAACTGGGTTCCAGTTTAAATCCCATCTATTATAATAAATTTCCATTTAATTAAATCAGCTTCTATTTCTTGTGAATAAAAAAGCCCAGACTGAAGCAATAACTTGGCAAAATATTTTCTAAATATGATACATATCAAAAACAGAACCCCTAAAGGAAAAGTTAAAAAAAAAATCTGTCCTCATAAAAATTAAAATTTATCTAAAAAATTATAAACAGCATTAAATTAAAAGACCAACTGGTACAGAGAACTACACATATGTGACAGACAAAAAGCTACATCCTTAATATAATTGAAAATCCACAAAAAAGGGTAAATATTCTAATAGAAAAATCAACAGAAGTCTTAAACAGGCCATTCCCAACAGAAGAAATACAAACAACAAGTTTATATATAAAATGTTTATATATAAAGTGCAAAATAAAGAACAATTAAATACTGTTTTTGGCCTAGCAGACAGGCAAAGGCATCCTACTTGGTCTCCTACTTCCAATTTTTCTTTCACCATGGCCTTTCTTAGTACAGCAGCCAAGGGACGCCTTTTAAATCATGGGCAGGAATGTGTCACTATTCAAATCCCTCAATGGCTCCCATCTCACCTAGAGAAAGCCGCAGTCATCAGAACCATGAGGCAGCCCCATTACCTCGCTCACCTCTCCTCCTCCCACCCTCCCACGTGCTACCCCCACTCCTGCCTCCAGCCTTGTCTCTGTTGAACACACGAGGTGTGCTCCAGCCTCCGGAACATGGCTCTTGCTGTCCCCTCTGCCAAGAATGCTCCTCTCCCACATATGCTCATGCCTTGTTCCTTTATCACCTTCCAGTCTTTGCTGAAAAGTCACCTTCCCAGTGTTGGCTTCCCTGACCACTGTAATCTAAAATGGATGCTCCCAGCCCCCTGGCCCCCTGCACTGCCTGCCCACCTCCCATTTCATCTGTTTCTATAGCACATACCACCTTCTGGTGCACAATACAACTTACTCACTTATTTTGTTTATTGGCTGTCTCTTCACACCTAGAATGCAAACTCCATGAGGGCAGGGGTTTACCCCTAGCCCTTAGTACACAGGTAGGCACATAGTAGGCACTCAGTAAACATTTGTTGAATGAATGAATGAAAGATAGTATCAGTGTTAGGCAGAGTCTGGAAATGGTGACTTTCATACTCTATCGATGACCGTAAATTGGTGCAATGTTTCTGAAGGATGGTGTGCCAATAGGGATCAAAAGCCTTTAAAATGTGTATTTCTTGTGTAACATCAATTTTACTTTGAGAAATTTATCATAAGCAAATGATATATTAGAAGTCTTGTGGTTGCAAATAACAATAAGCCACTTGTGCTAGCTTAAGTAATAATAGTGGAATGATTTATTACCACACATTATAAGCCATACGATGAAGAAAGAAAGGGAGAAGGCATTATGTGGGACATTTAGACAGCTCTGCCACACCCAACGTCTTAAGTCAGTCTTCCCAGGAAACAGATAGAGACAGAGATTTGCGTGCAGAAAGTTTACTGGGACGTCCTCTTTGAATCAATACCTGTAAGGGAGTGAGGGAAGCAGGACTGGGCAAAGCGCAAAGTTGAACAGGATGCAGATGCAACCAGTGCCACAGTCAATCCCATGGAGAGCTCTGGAGTTGTTCCCTGTTGAGGAACCCAGGCCTTTACACCCACATATCAACCAGTCATTGCCCCTGGAAAGGGGTGTGAACTTGGTCCAAGCAGCCGCCTTAGTCCAAGGGCAAGTCCTGGGAAGTGACTCAGCTATTAGAAATCATTAAGATGCTGCAATTTGCTGCCCAGATCCTCCCCATCAGGACCAAGGTACCCATTCCCCCAGGTGCCCTTGACATCTGCTCTACCTACAGAACCTAGAGAAAGTTTAGGTTCCTCTAGGCCTTAGAATAATTGGAATCAGACACTAGGATGCTGTCAGAGGTCTCTGTCATCTGTTTCTTTTTGTTCCTATCTCATTCTGGATTGTTTTCTCAGTTTCTTATTTCACATGGTCAATGATTATTTCCAGCAGCCCCAACTTAAGCATTACAGCTTCGTCATCAAAGATAGAGTAATTCTGAGTAGTCCAGGTTGGGTCACTGTCCGTCCATGAACCTACCAAACAACTGTGGTAGAGGGTAGGGGCACATGATACTAACATGGTGGTACCTGTTGTAATCATTTGGATTTGAGGAGGTAGAGAAAGGGACAAATTCATGCTTGCCTGTGCCACATCTGTACAGTCAGAGAAAAAAGTCTTAAAGAGTATAAACCAAAAGGTTAACAGTGTTAACAGTACTTTTTGGTAGTGGAATTAACAATGGTTTCTCTTTCCTCTTCTTCTTTTTTCATATATACCTTTGTAATTGTTATATGTAGAATAATAATATCTCAGTAATTGTGAATAGTATTAAAAAAGTACGTACCTGTTTCTGGCCTTCTGTATAAAAGGGCCCACTAGTTATAGGTTATAGAGAAACTATTTCTATTAAGTAAGATTTTTCTGGGAACTGGTGTGAAAAAAAAAATCTGGCTTGAGTTTGCAAGGCTAATACCACTGAACTGCAAACAAACTAGACAGGCAAAATCCAAATACTCAGCAGTTATAATTAACCTTCTTACATCCTGGTGCTCCTTAATCCTCTGTCATGCAACCATGCAATAAACATGAACTTTAAACAAAACCCTCCATTTTGCTTTTGTCAAGACATAGGCTGGAGCAGGGCAATGTAAACCATTGACCAGAAAGTTCTCAATATCCTAGCATGCCCCCCATTAGAAGGTCCAGCACATTGATAGCCTATTTTAAATCACTATGTTATCTTTTATGTTTACATTAATGTATTCTTCCATTCATTTGACTGACATTTGTTGAGTACATATATGCTGAGAAATAAAAAGAAAAACACAACAGTACCCAACTCTTAGCTAGCTAAGGATCCAGTAGGTAGAGAGGTAGAATGTGTCTATGTCTGTGTGTGTCTGTGTGTGTGTGTATAAAATGTATATTTGCATATATACTCAAATAATCATAATAAAATATATGCGATGTAAAATGCATTAAGATCCACACTTGAAGAGTTCTCTGGGACTTGAGAAAAGGATGAGTTACCTCTGGGTGTGGTGACTTCATGGAGAATTTCAGTTTAAATAATTGTTTTGAGATCTCAGCTGAATAATATCATTACATATACAGTATACAAGTATATATACAGTATATATGCTATCTAAATGTATAGTTTTGTTTTAACCAAGCATCTGCATTAGCATATCCCCTATACTGCCTTGGGCTTCACAGGCTTGAAAACAAAAAGGAGGCCCTAAAGAACTGGTCTTAAATATTTTCAATTAAATAAAATTAACTTACAACTTTGGGGAAGGGAAAAGATGAGTGGAGCTTTAAGGCCCTGAGGGTCTGGGAGAGAGGGAAGGACCAGAGAGTGTGGGTGCCGTCCAGCCTGACGCTCTCAACTCTAAGAGACGCCTGGGTCCGACCCCGATTACTCTAAGACAAGCAAATGCCAGCTCTTTCCTAAAGGAAATTGTACTGTACAGGAAAACAAGCTGGAGAAATGAATTGGCCGTTCCATTAAGTAATAAAAATGTATATTGAATGGTAGAAAGCCTAATGTTTCTCATCCTAGTTGGGAGGGGAAAAAAAGGCCTTTTGGATTAAAGGAGACAGTTTTGATATGGAGGGACAAACAGCCTAATGCATCGAGCGCAGAAAAGGGGTGGAGAACACAGAGGTAAGGCCATGCTGAGTGAAGACCAGGCACAGGAAGCTTTTTCTCATTCTGGGTGTTTTCTTCTTTTGGTTTTTCACCCTGTCTATGGAGGTTATCTTTCTCCAGAGACATTGCATTGTTCCTCAGAAGAAACACAGGAAACACAGGAAGACATTCCCTAAGACAGCTGGCGTCCCTTCACAGCTCAAGAGGTCCCAGGCACTTAAAACATTTTCAAAGCCTAGGAATCACACTGACCCAAGATCGAAAAGAAAGGGGTATTAATGAAGTCCTTCATGGGTACAATAAACACTCAACAGAAAATTGTTTATTCTTAGAATGGAATTTTTAAATCTTAGTTTTCAGTAAAACAAATTTCATCCTGTCACTCATCTGCTGAAGAACTTATTATCTTTGACTTCTTGTAATTCCTGGGTGAGCAATGTCATTCTGGTGGCACTGATGGCCCAGTGACAGGCAGGAAAAAGGGACCTCTTTCCCTTTTTCCTCTTCCTCTCTCTATTGCTTAGCCAGCTGTCTCCCACCAGCCACATTATCCAGAGAGATGTGAGGGCAAGAACTGCAGGTTAACCCTCCGCTAGCATTTTTTGAATTTAGCCTTATTCCAATTATGTAACATTTCTTTCAATTAATCTGTCCAAAACCTAAGTAAAAATTTTCTGTCAAAGCACTTTGCAAAATACTGACTTCATAACAGATGTTTTGTAAATACATGTTGTTAAAGTTATTATCTTTCAACAATAGCACGTGTGTGTGTACTAAAAAATTTTTCATTAACTCAAAAAATTGTTACTGGAAAATAGGGCAACAAAAAAATCTGAGACCAGAGTTTTCATAATGAATTCAAATTTCTTATTGCTTCAAGTACTGTAGAGAGCAGGCAGGGTTCAGATAACATAATAAGCATCGAGTCAACAGCTTGGCCTCGTTATCTGTCTCCAACTTACCTGTCCAGCCTCTTCTCCCACTACTCCCTCTCATGAGTCCTTTGCTACAGCCAGATGGTCCTGCCTGCAATTCTTCATGATTTTTCACCTCTTTGACTTTCCTTATCCTCCCTAAACTCTGCCTCTCCCTTTCTCTTTTCTCTTTGCCTAACTCCTGTTCATACCTCAAAGCACAACGTCATCCTTCACGAAAACTTCACCCATTTCATCAGCTGGAAATAATCTTTCTTTTCTCTGAACTCCCACAGTATTTAATCTGTACCCCTTCTGTGGCCCTTTTCATTGCCCCATATGCAAGTCTTATCTACCCCCAGGGACTGCAAATATTTTTAGCTCTAGATACATGTTTGATTCATCTTTGCTCCTTTACCGGAATCTAGCATGATGCCTGATATATCACAGGCACTCAGCAAACATTTGTTGAATGGATGAAAGATGACTGGATGAATTCAAATTTGTGCATTGCCCCAAATGTCTGATACAAGTCCAATTTTACAACAGGACACAAAGGAGCTTTATGAAAACTCCTTCACAGAAATAGAGAAGTTTTTAGCCCAGATTGTCATTTTAATCATGAATATTCACTTCTCTCTTTTTCAGCTCTGTTATTTAATTAGAGATTGTGCAATTCTCACACAGAGTTTGTAGCTATTTTGCTGATTTATAACTCACAGTCTAACCAACTTGAATAAGTCATCTTTATTGTGGACACTCATGTTAATCAGAAAAACCATGGCCATGTTAGGGAGATTTGATTTATAGCCAAATCCCCTTACCCTCTTGAAAACAAAATCTGGCAGAAATCCAACAGCTCCAGTTAAATAGACATTTAGCCACACAGTGTATTAGATATGCCTGGTGACCTCAGAAAAATACACTTGAATAGAATTGCTGGCTTAAAGTACGATAATATGATTGTAGTTCAGAACAAAAACTTGTTCTTGAGAGCAGCCATAATCATTGCACTTTTATCTAATGTGTATTGGAAAATGTATTTGATTTTAAGCCAATAAAAAATTCCAAAAGATCTGCTATACTATTTGCCAGGAAATAAATATTCTTTTAAAACATGTATCATTATTATTCTTTTTTTACTGGCCTTAACTCCAATAAAATAAAACACGTGTTTAAAACAAATTAAAAACAGACCTTTTTTAACTTTTTTTCTCCACTCCAAACCACTGGCCATTTTAATATTATGTCAAAATAAATTTTATCACAATATTTTAAAAATAGGACCTGTGGCTTTGAGAAGATTCTAAACTAGGGTTCATAGCAATACCTGTGGTTCTATCACGTGTTATGCTAAGATTTCTTCTTTGTGCTGAGTAATTAACAAAAAATCTGTTGTCCTGGTCAAGGATAGAAAACCTTTTCATTCCAATTTTGAATTTCAATCTCTCCTCCTCTCATACACACACACACACACACACACACACACACACACACACACTCACACACACACAAGCACACTCACAAAGTTGCTACAAACATAGCTTCTTTTCACTTCAGAAGTGATGGAATAAACACTGAGTAGTGTTTCCTCAGTAATACGCAGTTCCTAATCTGTGCCTAACCAGACATAGCCAGCTCCCCTGCCTTGGGTAAAATGTTGCCCCAAAACATAATCCTCACTGTAACTGTTGAGGAGGGTAATCCTATTATGGTAATTGAAAGGTGGAGCCTTGAAGAGGTGATTAGATTGTGGAACCATGCCTTAGAGAATGGATTTTAAAAATGGTGGTCATGGATATGGTTCTGAGGACTTCAAAAGGAGAGTGTGTGAGGAACATCACTCTCTCTGATCTGCATTTCACAATGTGATACCCGCCATCACTGAAGTCATCACCAAAGGGAGCCTTCACGATATGTTCCCTGGACTTTGAACTTCGCAGCCTCAGAAACTGTAAGCAATAAATTTCATTTTCTTTACAAATTACCCAGTTCCATGTATTTTGTTATAAGCAACAGAAACTGACTAATACAGAAAATTGGTACCAGAGAAGTGGGATGCTGCTTATAACAAATATTTGAAAATGTGGAATCAGCTTTGGAACTGGGTGCTGAGGAGAGGCTGGAAGAATATGAAGGTGCCAACTAGAGAAAGCCTAGCTGCTGGAGAAAGTTTAGAAGACAAGAACACCAGGGAAATTTGGAGTGGTTTAGAGATTGGTTAAATGGTGGCGAACAGAATGCTGATAGAAATATGGACAGTAAAGGCCATTCTGAGAATATCTCAGATCTAATTAAGAAGGAGTTTACTGGAAACTGGGGCAAAGATCACCCTTGCTGTGAACTGGCAAGGAACTTGGCTGCATTGTGTCCCTGCCCTAGGACTTTGTGGAAGTTGGAACTTAAGAGTTGTGAACCAGAGTATTTGGCAGAAAAATTTCTAAGCAGCAAAACATTCAAGAAGCTGCATGGCTGCTTGTAACAGCCTACCCTCAGTTATGGCAGCAAAGGCATGATGTAAAGCCAGAATTTAAAAGAAAAGCAAAGTGTAAAGATAAGGAAAATATGCAGCCTGGCCATGTGGTAGGGAAGCAGAGAGCATTTTTCAGAAGAAAAATGCAATGGTGCTAAGAAAATTAATACAAAAGAAAGGGATTATCAAGAGAAGGGGGAAAAGGCCCTAAAGGCATTTCAGGCCCAAAGGCCTAGGAAGACAAAATGGTCTTGGGGAACAGGTCTGAGGCACCCTCCATGGGCTTGTGATCCAGGGCCACCTCCAGAAGCTGCTTCCAGCATCAGCATCCCGGCTGCTTTGGCTGCTCCAGCTTGGCTAAATTGGCCCCAGGTGTGGCTGGACCTGCAGCTTTGGAAAATACAAGCTGGAAGCCTTGGTGTCATCCACATGGTGTTAGGTCTGCAGGCTCACAGAATGCCAGAGCTTTGAAGGCTTGGGAGACTTCACACTGATTTCA
Source organism: Cynocephalus volans (assembly GCF_027409185.1). Taxonomy (NCBI): domain Eukaryota; kingdom Metazoa; phylum Chordata; class Mammalia; order Dermoptera; family Cynocephalidae; genus Cynocephalus; species Cynocephalus volans. The sequence continues at coordinate 242,458,018 of NC_084460.1, read as the reverse complement.
GAGGCTGTAGAGAAAATCTGGGGGCCCAGGAAGAGGTCTGCCTCAGGGGCAGAGTCACCACAGACAGCCTTCACTAGAGCAATGCCGAGCAGAATTGTGGTGTCAGAGTTGCAGTAGAGAAACCCCATAAGCGCCATGAAAGCAGGACAGCCATGGAGACCCCAGATCTGTAGAGCTACCTGAGTGGAACATCAGCCTGGGAGAGCTGAAGTGTGGCCTGAGACCAGGAAAGCAGAGCTGCCCAAGGACTTGGGGACCCAACACCCATACTAGTGTGCAGAGGACATGAAGTCAGAGTACATGGTTCTCCAGCTGTAAGATTTAATGCCTGCCCTGCTGGGTTTTGGACTTGTTTGGGACCTATTATCCCTTTCTTATAGCCTATTTCTCCCTTTTTGAGTGGGAATGTGTACCCTATGTTTGTCCCACCATTGTACCTTGGAAGGAGATAACTCGTTTTGATTTCATAGACGGGACTTTGAACTTTGGACTTTTCATTAAGACAAGTTAAGACTGAGCATGAACTGAATGTATTTGTATGTGGAAAGGATAGGAGTTTTGGGGGGCCAGGGGTGGAATGCCTTGGGTTGAATGTCCCCCTGAAACTGTTAATCCCCACTGTAGCTGTTGAGGGTGGAAAATCTTATTATGGTAATTGAAAGGCAGGGACTGGAAGAGGTGATTAGATTGTAGGGCTGTGGCGTAAAGAATGGATTATAATGGTGGTCAAGGGCTTCGTTCTGGGCCGGCCCGTGGCTCACTCGGGAGAGTGCGGTGCTGATAACACCAAGGCCCCGGGTTCGGATCCCATATACGGATGGCCGGTTCGCTCACTGGCTGAGCGTGGTGCTGACAAGGGCTTCGTTCTGAGGGCTTTAAAAGGAGAGTGCATGGGGAACTATCTGTCTCTCTGTCCTGCCATTTCTGCCATGTGGGACCCCTGGGTTATTGTTGCCACCACCAAGGCCTTCATCAAATGTGTTCCCTGAACTTTGGACGTCTTATCCTCCCAAACTGTAAGCAATAAATTTCATTTTCTTTATAAATTACCCAGTTCTGTGTATTTTGTTATAAACATCAGAAATGGACTAATAATCCCCTTTCAGCATAATTTTGGTAAGAGTATCTTCTGCTATGATAGCAGGCCCTATTTAGGAGAACTGAAAAAGTTTTCAATTCCGGGCCGACCCCATGGCTCACTCGGGAGAGTGCCACACTAGGAGCGCCGAGGCCGCAGGTTCGGATCCTACATAGGGATGGCCGGTGCCTGAGTGCGGTGTGGGAGACACCACACCAAGGGCTGTGATCCCCTTACCGGTCACAAAAAAAAAAAAGTTTTCAATTCTTAAGTTTTCTTATTTATTTTTCAAATTGAGTTTTACTTCATTTCTAAGGCCCAATCTTACTCCTTTAGATATAATTTAGGCACCCTCTGGTGGTCAGTAGAATACAATTAATTCATCTAAACATCAAGTTATTTAAGCTTAAAGGTCAATTTTACAGTTTATGACATATTCTTTTTTCCCTAAATAGTTTTCTGGTCTAAACCCTAATGTTCAAGGCAAATGCTGCACATGGTGTGTATGCATATGGCTTTGTCCTGTGAAAGTGTTATTTATAAATCATAAAATGCCATTCAAATATCAGGTAAGGTACTAATTCAGAAAGTCTGGGATAAAACAGAGGGGGGGAAAAACTCATCCGGATTGTTTAAGGAAAATTTTACTAAAAACAGACCAACTCCACCTTAAAGAAATTCATGCAATGGAAACAAATTCTTCAACTGGTAACAGAAAATATAGGATAGAGAAAATATCACATATTGTTGTGGAGCCATGACTACTGTTGGAATCCTGTCAACATCGCCAGTTGTAGTGCTCTTAATCATGTTCATGACACCAGTTGTAAAGCTACTTGACCACGCCAGTTGTCAGGCTCTTTTACCTTCTGGTAATCCTGCACCAACCGGGCCGATTGTAGAGCTAGGGCTGGGTCTGGAGCCCACAGACACCTCAAGCCCGTTCACAGACTGGGTCACAAACCTTTCACATGCCAGTCTGGGTCCTCAGACCCCTCACATGCCAGGCTGGGTCACCAGACCCCTTACACACAGTTCTATGAGCTAGGTAACTGGCCAAAAGGTCCTCGGAAGCTGTAAGGTTGGAAAGCATGGCTGCACCAGGCAGACACCCAAGGCAGATGCCCGCCTGCCTGCTTCACCAAAACTACTCTGTCTCTCTCTCACTCTCTCTGAAGAACACAAGAAAAGCAACAAAACTAAAAAGATACATTGGTGCGCATGCACACTAACTCCACATACACACACACAGACACACACACAATTTGCTTACAATGGATGTGCTAAAACCATACCCAACCTGACTGGAGGTGAGGGCCTTGATCAAACTATTCTGTTTTCCCAACAATTGTGAATACTTAAATGAATAATTTTAACCTTCTTCATTGGTGTAACTGAGAAATAGAAAATAGTTCTCTCACAGTAGCAGAAATATGCTGTGCCATTTTTTTGTTCAATAGCAATCTTCTGCTATTTGAGAACTGTGCTAATAGCACTGGTATTCCTAGTGTTTAAAGCTTTTTGACATGAAAACGTGCTATAATTTTAACTTGTTATTGTGAGGCAGAAGTCGTCTCATTAGTTTCTGCTTCATTCAAAACTGAGGAACAAATCAATGTTTACCAAGGGGAATGAAGCTAAATGAGTAACAAAGAGAAAACCCAAAACACTTATGATAAGTCATTAGTTTAAAATGTAGAAAAACAGTTTTAAAGGACTAAGTTCTGTTTAGTCAACAAACTTAAATAAAAATGAGAAACTGTTTTAGTAAATTTGAAGTGGATTGCTCAGTGCATACTTTTACGTTTAATGCTGTTAAACTTGAAAAAGTTTGCTCTGTATACAATAAATATAACATTATTAGTATAACATACTGCAGATGAAATAGCAATACCAATGCTTTAATAAAATGTGACTCTTTATTAATCTGGGCATTTATAAACTTTAGATATACCAGCACTTTAAATATATTGAAGATTGAAACAAAAACATGTTCTGTTTTATCTATAATCCAGTTAATTTAAAGATTTTAAAATATCACGCAGTGACAGATAAACCAAAAGGGACATTAGAGATAACACAGTCCCATTCTTTCATTTTACAAATGAGAAAGATAAGAACCAGAAAGAGTAAAACATTTGTCTAAAAATCTAACAACTAATTAGTAAAAGAGAAACAAATCTGGCCCTTCTAAGGGCTTTTGTTAAGCGGAAAATTAAATCTTTGAATGAAAACAAATGTTTTGAAAAGTCAATTCATTCTTTGCCCTTTCTTATGTAAACAACTAAGTCACCACCCATAATAATCACCCCCAAGTAGTTAACACCCTTCCTTACACTGAGTCTGTGGCTGAAAGACTATCGCCTTATTTCCAGCTAAGTGAGAAAAGCAGCACACACGCTATTCCTCATTGGAAAATGCACTATTATAAAAACCAATACTACTTTCAAGACAGAGTACTTTGATCAAGTATAGAAAGCATTTTCATAGCACATCAAACCATTTGGAAGTTAATCTAAAAGAATCACTTGTGGAAAGCCAGATGCTTTAAAGGGAAACATGGCAACATTCACAACTGTATTGTTCCAAATAGTATCCTAAAAACAGCTGTGTGAGGCGGGGTGGGGTGGGGTGGGGGAGTACCAAGGACTTCTGTAGAAAAGAGGAAGGTGTGGGGGAAAAGGTTCCCATATGAGTCTGAGCTGGATCTGTCACCAGGATTCAGCTGTTTGGCAACTAATGAGTGGAAGGCTGGTCCAGTAACCAAAGCCTGATTGTTTGATGGGAGATGCGTCAGCACAAGAAAGTTAATTTCCCTCTGACTCACCTCCCAGACAACCTCTCAAGGGACAGAGAATTACCAAATAGGTTGAGTTGCAGCACCCAAACCTTCATGCTCTGGTACTTCTCTAACAGAGCTTAACAAAGAAGCGAGAAAGGCACTTTTTCTCTCTTACCTTGATTGGACACATAGGTTTTTTTTCCTTTTTTTCCCCTGGACACATAGTTCTCAGCAGAAAAGCATGTTAAAGACTCTTTGGGACAAAATGCAACTTCCAAAACTCTGAGAAGACCCAAACATGCAAAATGGCTGAGGACAAAACATCCTTCTTGCTATTGTGCTTCTAATGCTAAACAGATTTTTCTTTTTAAATTTAAACCAGGCAAACTCTAAGTTGATGGAAGGTAGGGGAGGTGATTGGGAAGACCCCCAGAAGCCTAAAGTTTTCCTACTAGTTCTACCACTAAATAGCTGCATACATTTGGGAAAACCATCTAACCATTGGGCTCCCAATTTTCTTATCTGTAAATCAAGGGATTTTAGCCCCTTTCTGTTCAAAATTCTATGTTTCTGTGTGAAAGGTAATTTTTTTTTTTTTAATTATAAGAGCAAAATCTTTCTGAGATTACAAAGGATACATGGGGGTTAATCTAGGGTCCTTGAATAGTCCATAATCCCTTTGATATTGTGTGAACAATTTTTGTTATGTGCATGTAGGTAAGCACTTTTCTAGGAAGAGGGACAGTATTTTCATTAGAGCCTCAAAGGGAAATTGGGTTCCAGAAAAGGATGAAGACCACTAGTTGGCACAGTAAATGGGGTTTTTAGTTTCTGATTTATCTGGTTGCAGAGCAGGTCAGCAGCAATCTTTATATGGTTGTAAAATCTGTCCCACAAAGCCTTCTTGAGTTTCTCATTTATCTTCATGAGCTGTGTTTGTAATTTTTCATGAGCAAAAAGGCTGTTCAAAATCGAGTCCTTTTTCATTACATATTTAAAATTCTGGGGATTTCATGATTTATTTTGATATTAGTAGCTAAAGGAATAGAGCCATTTTACATCAGAAAATTCCAAGCATACAGAAAATCAAACATTTGCTCATCCACGTTGAATTATTTTAATATTTCTTTCTTCTGAGTTAACTGACTTGAAACAAAAGGCTTGGTTGGCTCCTCCTTCCAACTGCTTTTTTTCTTCTCATGTCTGCTGTGAAGTAATGATGATAAATTAAGTGTGGTTCTATTTGAAGTAGCAACTCTAATTTTTATAATGATTTAATCCCTAAGATACATTAAATAGAAGATATTTATATAATATTCTTAAGAGAATTCGTTGCAAATTAGAGAGAAGAGGAAAACGACACTAGGGAACCCGAGGAACTAAAAGAGGAAACAAGCATGTAAGGAATAAAGGAGAACCAAAGAGAAAATCTACATGATTAGATACCAAAATAAATAATACTAACCTCCTAGGCAGAGAAACAAGAAAAACGAAGGAATTTCTTAAACAGGGAACAAATATAGCAACTAGAGAATACTGACTTTAAATACATTAAATGAAAACGACGAAAAAGATCATAACCGAGCTTTTCAAGAACATCTTTTGGCTGATAATCTCAAGGCAGTATGTGGCTCCTCATTAATTAAGGCAAAGACAAGCGAAGAGAGAACATCACAGAAAGATGATGTTGCCAGTGATCATCAGATAAATACAAAAAGCTCAGGGGAACAATCTTTTGCGGCAAAGGAGAAGTGCCAATCAGCGAGAAATGCTGATTTTTCCTGAGACAATATCAAAAAGGCATAATGTAAATAGAAGAAAATTAGGTGTAAGCATCGGCATTTGAACAAATTATTTTAGGTAAATCCCCCATGCTTCTCTAGCGACTCCTGTTTCTTCATATACGACAATATGATCGGAACTACTCCCAGTGGCTCCTAAATCCAAATGGAAAGGAATGCCACGGTCAGTGTGACTTGCTCCAGGCTCCCTTCCCGGGTCCGGAGTCAGGGCACCGGCTCCGTTCTCGGTTAGTCCTGAGGGCGCCAGGAGGAGAAATATATCCTCGAACGAACCCGGTCCCCAGATGACCCTGCCGGGGGTTTGTATTCGTGGAGCATACTCCGTGACTCTTCCACTTTCGAGTAACAGCTCAGTTTTCCTCCCCTCTGCGCCTCCTCAAATCCCATTCAAGAAAAAGCCTGGGATTTCAGCTAAAACGCACCCCGCCCCGCCCCCTCCCCGCTCCAGGCGGCCGCCTCCCGGGGGACGCGGACGGCTGCTCGCAGCCCAGGGATGGAGGGCGCGCCCCCGCGCGCGCCCGTTGCCATGGGAACGCACTCGGCCAGGCCGCCCGAAGGGGTGGCGGGAGGAGGCGAAGCGGCCGCGCTCTCGGGAGACGCTATCGCAAGATGGCGTCTGCCAGGCCGCGGGATGCGGAGTGAGCGTGCCCCGGCGGGGGCTCTGCGAGGCCGCTCCTCTCCCCGCCACCGCCGCCGCCGCCGCCACTGCGGCGCCTCCTCCCCGCCTGTCACTGCGCCGCCGCCAAGGCTCTCCGCCTCGCAGGTACCGCCGCCCGCGCGCACGCCCAGATGGCGGCGACAAGTGCCAGGTCGCCGAGGGCTAGCGGGCTCCCGGGTCCGGGTGCGCCCAACAATAACGCGTGAATAACTTTTTCTTGCAGTGGTCCCCGGCGTCCTGGTCTGCAGCCGCCCCGCGCGCCAGCGTCCCCACCACGCCCCTCGGGCACCCGACTCCCTCCGAGGTGTGAGTGCGTCCGGCCGATGCGGTGATCTCTGGCCCCCCTGGGAGGAGCGCGTGGACTGGCGGGCGGCGGCGAGCAGGCGGCGAGCGCCTTTACAATGGCCCTGACCCTGTTCGGTAAGTGCAGCCTCCCCGCGCCGCCGCAGGTGGGCCGCGCCCCGGGCTCGGGGGCGGGGGCCGGGGCGCCGGGGAGGGGGCGCGGCTCCTGGTGGCGGGCCGGGCCGGCAGTGTTGGGGCGCCCGGGTCCCGGGCTTGCTCCCTCGCGCCTTTCCCATTGTTTCCTCTCCAGGCAGGGCCGATGGGCGTGTGCTCCCCTGGCCACTTCTGGGCTGGGAGGCTCTGAGGTTCTGGGTGTTTTGTAAACGCACGACGATTTTCTAAGATGCCAACTTGGGAGCGAAGTTAGCTGGCAGTTTGCGAACCTGCCTTCCCCAAGTCGGTAAATAAAGATCCTGGAAAGTTTATTTTGAACAAGATGTCTGTGCATCCCCAACCTCCCTGGAATTGTCAAATGCATGTGTTGCTTCCTGTTGGATTGTTGGGGGATTTTTGGGGCTCGGTATATTCCGTTGGAAACAAGAATAATTTGTGAGCTTTAATACTGGTTAAAATTGAAAAATGCTGTAACAAATAAGAGCAGACAGAAGAAAGTTGATTACTGGAAGATATCTGTAATCTCAGGAGAATTGTTTTTTGGAGTATTCATTAGGAAAGAAATGTTATTTTTGTTGTGATTGCTGCAACACTATTGTTTCAGTGGTGAAGATTTTTCAGGTGTTTATTTCCATCAGAATCTGCAATGACAATGGGCTGGGAAGAAGGACTGAACAGATACATCATTTCCTTTTACAAAACCGGACTATGGTACTTATGTACCTCACTTAGAACTCAACATGTGAAAATTTAGATGTTTACAAAGTGTTCAGCTTTTCAAAGGAGCAAATACAGTGATGTGTTACTGATAGCTACAGGGACAGTCAGTAAGTTATTCACAATATCAGGTTTCCAGTTAAGTTTTAATTATGTCATTTGATCAGTCACATTAAAAGGGTCACATACCTCAAATGCTTTTTGATGTAAATACCTCAAAGTGAATTGAGCCGCTGCCATCAGAGTTACTTTTATTTAACCATCTTATTTTATAAATTAAACTTAGACCCAGAGAGGTTATTTCCCAAGGTCACATGGCCTTTTTGTGGCAAAATTGAGCCTAGAACACACTTTGCAAGTCTGCAGTTTGGGGTTATGTTTACTGTGCCCAAAAACTCAATACTAGAAGTGACATTTCTTACTTGGTGCTGGTTTTCCATACATACTTTAAAAAATATTTCTTCTTTATCTGAAAAATAATAAAAATCTCACTGTTGTTTTCCAGTACCTTGTACCTTATCTGTATCATTTAATAGAAGCATTTTTCTTAAATGTGGACATTTTTTGGTATGATAGTTAATAATGGAAGGCTGTGCTCATAGTTGGTATTTTCTTTTGAAGAAGCTGTTGTGGCTAATACATAGTTGTAAGATTTCCGGAAGTAGATTTCTCTTTAAATTGTTACTAACTAAATTTATTTTCCTTCCTAAAGAGATATTCTGCATTTTTAAAGTTAGTTTTCAAAAGTAAGATTTACAAGTCAACCACTTGTAGAATATTGACAGATAAATCAGGGAGATAATGTTCTTTAAAAAGGATTCCTAAATTTTGCATCTTTAACTACTGAGGTGGAGTTGGGGAAGGGAAGAGCGTGGAATTAGACCTCTAGAAGAAAGAATGAATGAACTATCTTTAAAATTTTATAGTCCACTTGTGGAAAACAGAATTTAGTTTACAAATTTCAGTTGTTTCAGTGTGAGCATTTCTGTTCAGAGGCTATTATTTAAGTCGTTATAGAGCAGCAGCTGTTTTTCAAAGGGTGGTTGTAGACCACTCATCAGTCATCTGGGATGTCTGTTAAAAATGTAGATTCTTTTGCCCAAAGACCTGAGGGAAGGGGATTTTCAAGGGACTCCTCCTGTGATTCTTAGCACACTCAAGTTTGAGAACTGTTGTATGTATTTGAATGCCTAATTCAAATAGCTTTTTGTATGTATTAGAAGTACCCAAGTGTTAGGAGAAATGGATTTTAGGCTTTGCTACCATTAACCATTTGATCTTAGTAAGAAATACCTCATATTTGGAGAGTAACCACTGTCAGGACCCTATCTTGTATACCTTGGTTGTGTAAGTTAGCTTAGGCTAGCAATAGAGTCTAGTGTTGTTACTTGTTTTGTGTTTTACATTTCCACCCAGGCTTTTTCTTTTTCTTTTTTTTTCTTTCTTTTTTTTTTTTTTTTTTTTGTCTTTTCCGTGACCGGCACTCAGCCAGTGAGTGCACCGGCCATTCCCATATAGGATCCGAACCCGCGGCGGGAGCGTCGCCGCGCACCCAGCGCCACACTCTCCCGAGTGCGCCACGGGCTCGGCCCCACCCAGGCTTTTTATAACTGTAAGGAATGTTCCTTTTATGTGAAGTTAGTGAAAGTTAGCTTAGTTTAAAAAGTGGGAGCCTCTAAAATCACCTAGTGCAATTTTGCATTTATGTATATTTAATTTTTTTTTTTTTGCTTGTTAGGTATACTATTGGAAATCAATCAAATACTCATTAAATTAAGCTGAAGAGTGAAGACTATCTTATCTCTCATCCTCACTTTTGCTGTCTAAAATGATATTTTTAATGCAAATTTGTTTTATTCTGTGATGGAAGAACCAGATCCCAATCTTGTATGATTTTACAGACTCCTTTGGGAGTTGACGGAGATATGTTCTGAGACATGCATCATTAGGTGATTTCATCATTGTGTGAACAACAGAGTACATTTATACAAACCTAGGTGGTCTAGCCTGCTATGCACCTAGGCTATGTGATATAGCCACCATCAAATATGTGGTCTCTTGTTGACCGAAACATTGTTTTGTGGCATGACTGTACTGGGATAAAAGAAAGTCTCAGATCATCTCATTTAGGACTTCTTAGCTGGTATACCTGACAGAATGTCTTGATTGGCCACACCAATACTGCCCCAGTTGGCCGAGCTGGGTGAATAAGCATTCTGCCAGCTCATCTCTTGGCAGGAATTTCTATCATTTATAGCTTAATGAGGCTGTGGTTTATAGCCCAGACCAACCGAAGAGATTGGGAACTCAGATATGATCCTGCTGCGCTGGCTGAACCTTGAATAACGCTCTTCTCTGTCTGGACAGAGTTAGTTCTGGCAGTGCCTCCCCCACTTTTTTTCTTTTTGTTCTTGTTACCATTTAGTCACCATCGTTACTACCATGGAACCCTTCTAATACTGATGATTTCACTGCGATTTCTTACCCTCTTTCCTCAGACCCTTCTGTCACAGACACCTTTTCATTATTTTACTTTATTAGCATCTGTCACTACACTGACATTCCTGCCTGTGGACGTCTTTGTAGAGATTTTTGGAGCAGTTAAATGGCAATGGCATATTCTTTGTGGTGCAGTTAAATTTTCTGATTTCCTGTATGACTGTCCTAAAATTAAAATTTATTTTTAAGAAGACAAGTAGTAAACTGAATATTTGCAGTGTAATTTATTTGGCCAAAAGCAAATTTTATAGGAAGCTCCCACTTGGTTATGCTCTCTGATGACATTTTTATTTTTTAGTTGTTCCAAAGAATATGAGAGGGTTGCCCAGTGGTGAGAGTCCATCTGCCTTTCTTAGAATGTTTCATCTTTTTAACTTTCATTAAAATCACCATTCTTGGGCCAGCCCGAGAATGTGGCTCACTTGGGAGAGCGTGGTGCTGACAACACCATACCGGTCATCTTATTTAAAAAAAAAAAATCACCAGTCTTATTTAAATACTTGTTCATATTTCTTCTCGTACCGGTGTCAAAACTTAATATTTCAGCTTTAAAATTTTTCCTTTAATGTGCAGAAATCTGGTACTATGTAAGAGACAAAAAAAATTACAGTTGTTATAACTCTGATAGTCACCATCTGTGTAGTGTGAAGGAATATTGATAATGCAGTCTTTTGAGTCACATCTGTCCCTGGAGACAGCCATCCAGTAAGCAACCTAATCTTTAAAGATACAAGATAGTGAGATGTGTAATTATAAAAATTTGACATATTTGTCAAGAAAAGAGTTTTTCTTTTAGATCAGTTTTTTCAACCTTTTTTTTAACCCCCCCCAAGACTTCTAGATATTTTTTCCTTATTTTTCCCATGAAAGTTGATATCAGAGATATACTGTATACTGTATATCTGTTTATGAATTGTATGTATATCTGCTTTATGCACAAAAAGTTGTTTTTTTGACCCCTCAAAAGCCACCCCCATTGAGAATACATGTTTTAACTAATTTAAAGCAATCATAAGGTAATTAGGCAGAAATATGCTGCTTGGTCATGTTTTATATGTCATAATAATTCTGAAGGAATGACATTAGTGTAATAAGTAATACATTTTTCATCAGATTGGTTTAACCTAGGAATTACAGTTTACTATCATCTTAAGAGCAGCCATAACAAAGAGAAACTTGCTGAGGCTGGGGAGCGTTTAGCCTTTCTCAGAGTCCCTCTAATAATAATATTGATAATGTCTTTTGATATGGGTAATTGATGTTTTCCCAATCTTACATAAAGTGTCAATAGCAACACCTTTAGGAAAATTTGATTTTTATTATCTGCAATATGTAAACTAAATGAAATCACTGAACTTTCTGTGCAAAACCAATTCAAGACAAGTCCTTGAGCCTGGCCTTCCAACCAAATTACCAGCCATTAGTCATTCTTACATAGAAAATGATTTCTATAATCTTTAATTTTATTTATTAATATAGTTCTACTATCCTTTAAGAAAAATAGGATAGGAAGAAACTAAGAAATAGGATAGTGTGACAATTTTATGTTGAAAAGTCATATTGAATAAAAATATGTCTGACAAAACAAAGTTATAAGTATGCATTCCTGATTTGGTTCCTTATTTTTTAAAAGAATTAATACTTTGTGAACATACTAAAAACTTCTGCATTGTATGCTTTAAAAGGGTGAATTTTATGGTATGTGAATTATATCTCAATAAAGCTGTTATTAATAAAAAAGCCTGAGCTAAAAGGAAAAAAAAAAGGTCAGATTAAATGGAAGGGAAATTAACTTAAACTGTAAAAACTAGAAAATATTATTTTTAAAGAATGATTTCATATGCATATGCAAGAAAGTTTTAGAGCTTTTCACATTTTTAGAATGTTTTTTTCCTTTTGTTCCCCAAAGAACAAAAAACAGAATTAAAAATTGGTAGATAAAAATGCCCGTTTTGAGTGCTTGTTTTAAATTTAGAGAAGTAAGTACTTCTTGGAAGGCGTTAGTGCTGACAATTGAGTAATTTGTGGGAGAAGGGAAGATGAGTCAGGCCAGACCTGCTGCCAGCTTCCTAGCGGAGTGGCATAGGGCCACCTCATTGTTTTTATCCAGCTGTACTGAAAATTGTTCCTTTCTCTTTCCACATTGACTTTTTACCTTTGAATTTCATTGGACTGCATATATTTAATGGTGTATAGCAAAGCAGAAAAAGGATGAAGTCCAAGAAACATCTCCATTGAGATGTTTCTACATTGAATAGATTTTTATGACTAAACTTGACTCTAAACTTGACATTTCAAAAACTGAATGGGTCCTTGAGACTCTTTATAATTCCAGTCCTCAGTCTTTCCTCATTTTCCCATTTCTGCCATTAGCACATATCCTCAGCCTTTTACCTTTTAGCATGTTTTTTTTTTTTTTTTTTTTTGGTCAGCTGGCCAGTAAGGGGCTCTGAACCCTTGACCTTGGTGTTATCAGCACCATGCTCTAACCGAGTGGAATGAGCTAGCCAGCCAGCCCTAGTGTGTTCTCTCTCGTACCTTTTATAAGAACTTTGTCATCGTTTTCCAGCTCCTTAATGGCTGTGTAATTAATTTGGTAGAGATGATTCTAGAATTTGAAGTAGTTTGTGCTAGGTAGACAAACAATAGGTGAGTGGTGTAGATGTCCACTTGAGGGATATGGAAATGTCTGCTTGACCAAAATATTTTCCCCTCAGACCTTCCATGGTAAATGAATTTCACACAATTATATTAAAGTTATAGCAAGATTTTTAGTATGTTGTCTGTGAAGAATAACATGCTAAATATAGATACATATCTTTATATAGAATGAAATAATTTATGGACTGAAGATCTGAAAGTAGTAAGATATAAAACAAGCATTTTGATTGAGAGAGTTACGTTATAACAGAAAATAAACTGGCAAAAGTATTATTTGGAGGCTGGGGCATTACTAAGAAGGGCTTGTAGGAGGTGATGTAGTATGCAAAATAGTCTAAAAAGCACCTTCAGGATTGGGGGAAGGAATGGATGACACCATTAAGGGAGAGAAGAAAGTAGAGCCAAGACTGCCATTTCTTAATTTTGCTGAGGAGTAGCTCGGAGGCTTGGAATGTGTTTGTCTAGTTTGTGGTTTGTTTACTCATCTGTTTGATGAATATTTATTTAGTGCCTAATATATCTCAGGTATATATTAGTTCCTGCCCTTAAGGAATTTTATTTGCCGTGTGTGGCAGACAAAAAGTATAGTATGCCACGTGACAAATGCTACGAAGAAAGATAGAGCAGGGTGAGGGGTGTGAGGCTACCTATGTCTCCAAGTGGTCAGGGAAGGCCTCACAGATTCGGTGAATTTTGAGCAGAGACTTGAAGGAAGTGAGTGATGAGTCATGTGAAATGGGGGAGTTGCCTCATGGAGCAGGATTTGAGACAGGAATGTGCTGGGCAATTTTGAGGAACGGAAAGAAGGAAGGGCCAGTGTGGCTGGAATGAAGTAAGCAAGGGGAAAGTGGTGGGAGATGAGGTCAGAGAGGCAAGCGGGGGATAGAGAAGTATTGGGGTTGCAGATCATCTAGTGCTGTCTGAACCATGGCAAAAACTTTAGATTTTACTCTGAGATGGATGAAGCTCATGGAGGATGATAGCATGTCATGTAGTGGAAAAGGCTTGGATTTTGGAGTAAAAAAGCTACATTTAATCCTTTTCTGCCAAGTGTCAGCTATATGTTAGTCTCAATTTCCTTATACATAAATGGGTTATTAATTCCCTTCTCCCATTTGTATAGAAAAAATGAGATTATGTCCTTAAGATTCGTAGCACAGTGGTTGAAGATATATAGTAGCTAATACGAGAGTACTTCACAAAGTTCATGGAAAGATTTGTATTATCATTTAATTCTATTTTCCACAAACTTATTGAAGTACCCTTGTATTGTCACCAATATTATTGTTATTATAAATATTAACAAAGTTCCAAGTTACCAGCACAGTTTCTCCATTTGTTTTAACAAGTCTGTTGAACCATTTGAAAAAGTGGTTCTGTGATATTTCTGCTTTTGTGTGTGGGTTAATATGTGCCATTGTAGACTTCATCTGAGAATGCTCTGGAGGAGACCTAGTTCAGGGGACTTGTAGAGAAGATCAGATAGTGTGATAGTGATGGCTACTGTGGCACTTACTGTTGCAGTCTGAAAATGAAAAAAAAATATGCCAGCCAACAAGCAATGTTTACCTCTCCTTTCGGAGGTAGTCCAGACTATAATGAGATACAGCCTCTGCCGTCATGGCATTTAAAATATATCAAGGACTATAAGCTCAATGTCTGGCACATAGGAGGTTTGTTGAGTCAGTAAATGAAGGAAGAAAGAATAAACACATAACAATGGACTATCACTCTGCGAATGTGTGTATGTAACCTGTAAAAAACCTTGAATCAATTTAAACATTTGCTTTGTTAAATCTTTTTCCTCCGTTATTACTTTATATTATCCTTGTTTATTATGTTAGGGTCCATAATTGGAAACGTAAACCTGTATTTTAGAAATTGGATAGTTTAACTGTTCACTTTCCTACTTAAAATCCTCCAGTGGTTCCCCATCACCATCAAGATTAAGTCCACATTCCCTAGTTTGCATACAAGACTGTCAAGATAGGACCACTGCTTACCTGTTTGGCCTCATCTCTTCCTGTCTCCCCCTTAGAGGCTCTTCCTCAGCCATACTGCACTATTTGAAGTTTCTAGAAAGAATTTTACTCAGTATGTCTATGGCACTATCATTTTCTTAGCCCTTCTTTACCCTCACTTGCTTCTACACATTTTGCAGAACTCAGCTTGAATAGTCATCTCTTCTATGTAACATTGCTTTGTGAGTTACCCCTCTTCTGCAGCCATAGTGCCCTATATACACATCTCTGCTCTAGCACTTATCACGTAGTGAATAATGGTTAGTTTATATTCTCCTGTCTTCCCCATTAGGGGAAGTGCCCTGATGGTAAAGCTGTGCATTTCTTCTATCTTTAACAACCACCACAGTGTCTGATGCCTACCAGTTTCTCAGTAAATGTTTGAATGAATATTGAATATTATGGAGTCTACTATACTTGTTAAACTGGGGAGTCAATTGTAACACCCAAATCCATATGATATACACCCTCTATTTTCCTTTCATAATTTTTTTTGTTCTTTCTAAAATTTTTATTCAGTAACTGTGCTATTCTATCCTCCCTTGGTTCCATACTGTAATATGGATTCCCCAACTACAGTGTCACAAAGGCTTGAATAAAATGGCAGTGTCTCTGGGAGCAGATTTTTTGAGGTTTAACTGTAGTATTGCTAACCACCAGCAGATGTTTCTAAATTATTTGGCATAATTAGATAACAAATTCTACTTCATTAAACTATTGTTCATTTTCATTTCAATAGTACAAAGGAACTGCACATAAATTAGCTTGGTTTTTTCATGTTTTAGCCTTACAATAGGGAACATAATCAAATTGAATAGGAATTCATTATGAAAATGGCTAACTTAACCTTTGGAGGTCTGAAAATAAAAACAATGTAATCTTTTGTAACAACAAATTTGTGTGCTACATGAACATTCCCATTAGTTTTCATGCTGTTGTTAGAAGAGCAGGTATAAACAACAGTTTAAACATTCATATTTTGAAATGGATGAAAGAAAACTTTTATTTCTACTTTTTGTTAATGCTTCTTGTTCTTCCGGGAAGAATTTGAGGTGATAACAGAAAAATACAATGCAAGAAGATTGAAAACGAGAAGCATGGGAATTCGTTTTTCTCTGTCTTGTATCATTAGTTTTTTGTTCTCACCTGGATCGTTTCCTTCTGATTACAACCATTCTTTGCCTATTGCAAGTGATAAATAAAGCCTTTCGTTAACTTTGGTACCCTCTGAAGCAACATCATGAGTCATTAGTGCCCCTCCCATTACCAGAGATTTATTGAAAGAGCAGTCTGTACGCCCCATTTCCACTTTCTATGTGTCTGCTTATTCTTTAACCCTTGTCTGCTTCATTTCTTCCCAACCACAGTGCCACAGAGCAGTGTTTTATAATAATTAGTTATGAAGTGTTAGTGAATGTCACTCTTCTCCAGTGAAGAGAGAGGTTGACAGAGACTTATTCTGATACTTGTTAAAACAGCAAGAAAGATTTTATTTAAGATGATCATGCTGGCCAGTTAGCTCAGCTGGTTAGAGCACGGTGCTGGATAACACTAAGGTCCAGGGTTTGGTTCCTGTACTGCTCAGTGGCCAAAAAAAAAAAAAAAAAAAGGGTGATGACAATAGATGATTGCGATAGGTGTTGGGACTATTGCAATATGGGAGAGAGTCACAGTGCTCAACTCTAAATACAGCAAGACCAAGTGGGGATTTATAGCATGGAGCAGGTTGGGTGGTGGTGGTGGTGGTGGTGGATAGAAAAGTTATGAAGAGGAGACATCAAGATGGGGAATTTTTGCTAAACTGACCTAACAGGATTCTTGTTGAGGGCAGGCCAGGGTGATCAGATATCAAGAACAGAGGATGAAGAATTTGATTAGATATCAAGAGTGATCAGATATCAAAGGTGGGAGGATTCTCTCTAAACTGACTTGCAGGCTTCTTGCTAAAACTGAGAACCAGAGCCAAGGTCAAGACCCAGTTGAGAGGAAGGCTTAGAGGAGCCTGACTAAAGTTTGGTCAAGGAGAACATCTGCTTACAACCATCACCTTATTTTCTGTTTCTGTTCGACTGGAGATGCTTTATCAATTAATAGCCGGTATCCAGTGGCTTTTTCTCAGTTCTCACATTTGATCTTTTTGCACTGTTTGATATTTTAGATTACCTCTTTCTTCTTGAAACTTTTTTCTCTTGAAAGAAAATTGTTCTCTGTTCCACAGCTACTCCTTTTCTTACCTTTCACTATGCTTCAGTTTCCTGTTTGCTCCCCTTATTGTTAGTGCTTTCAAGAATTGACCTTTCTTTCTCACTTGGGAGTGTGTAGGCTTCAACTGTGTGTACCGTGTGAATGACTCCCAAGTCTCTATCTGCAGCTCTGTCCTTCCATACACTCCAAATCTTAACTGGACTTCCTACAGGCACTTCAGACTCCACATGTTACAGCCCCAAAATCCTTAGTGTTCATTCTTCTGTCCTCTCTTCCCTTGCCTCTGATACCCAGTCAGTTGCCAACTCTTGCAGATTGGACTTTGCAATGGCTTTCATACCTATTTCTCTGTATTTCTAACTCTGTTGCTCTGCCCTTCCTTTCAGTACCTCTTCCCCTTCCTCTGCCAACCATCCAAAGGAATCTCTTCATCTTCTGAATTCTTTATCATTTTATCTGTGAATCTCCTGTGATATATATTACTGTATACTTTTCCTAATAGTTATGTGTTTTATCTTTGTCCTATCTTTTCTGGGCTGATGGTTTCTCTGAGGTAAGATTCATTTCTTGTCATTTCTATATTCCTTATAGTGCTTAAACTTACTGCAGTGCCTCACACATAGTAGGTGCTCAAAAAATGTGTTAAATGAATAAAATAGCTCTTCATCCATAATACTTCTGTAGTTTAACAATTTGGGGTAGAAATATAAAACATTCTTTTTTCTATTACTTTATAATGCTTTAACCAAGTTAGCAATAGTAAACATCTCAAAATTTCTCATATATTGCATTTGTTGCCTACTTTTCTTATTTTCAGTCTCTAAAGGAAGAAATACATATACTGCAATACTGTTGCATGTCAAGAGCAAATACTTGTATATCATTTACTTTGGGATTGGTTGCTTTTGTCAGCTTAGCTTTTTTCAGTTGGATTTATACTGCTTTCTGTTCTGTAAAAATCTCTTCATCCTTCTTTTAATTTTCAAAGCAGAGGAGAAGGAACACTAACCAGTGTCTGTAACACAGGGTTTGTTAATCCAGGTTGGTTTCCATGTGTCTAGTATTGAACTGGAAACAGAAACCTCCTTCTGGAGAAACCTTGCTCAAAGTGAGAAAAATGATAGGTGCTTCTGATTTGATAGCTGTTTTCTGTTCTTTTAGACTTGTCCAGGCTATTAGCAAAGAGATGGTGAAGGGAAGCCTTTCTTTGTTCAAGTCTCCCTTTCACACCTTGGTGTGTTAGCCAAGTTCATAGAACATTTGCAGATTAGTCCTCTACTTAAAAACTGGCATATAAGTGTTTTTAAAGTTGCTGAATAGAAGTCACTAAGCAGTGGACCAAAAAGCTCACACTGATGATTGTTTTTAAGAATATACTGTAATGTATTAAACTGTAACCCCGAAAGAAAGATGAAGTCTGTGGTTTATAGGACATTTCACATATTGCTTATAATATTTCATTTACTTGTGAAAATTTTTTTTATGCAGTTGACTTTGCCACTCCTACAAGTTATTTTTGATGATGTTACCTTTTAGGTCTTTGGATGTCATTTGTTAATAATCTCACATTTAGATCTCAGATTTGGATGTTATAAAGATGCCCATTGTATATGTGTACAGAATATGTAGTTAAAGACGAGAACCATAAAAACACAATTCATGTTTCTTTTTCTTCATAGTAATGTTTAAAAGTTAACCAGAGATTTTAAAGTTATCCTTTGAATGAGGAAGGAGTCTCTGGGCTTCTCAGTTCATTCTTTTAGTTGAAGTCAAAAGGATAAATTATTTCAACAGGACAAGAAAAAGGAACAAGATGGATTAATAATACGACATTAAAAAGGAAGGAGGAAACAGACATTGCTATACAGCAGGGAGACTTGTAGAATAGTTAGAGGCCTGTCATCCTGAATTTTCCAGACAGATGGCTCTGCTGCAATTCTCTGGAGAGCCACAGCCTCTTCTGTGGGTGGGGGTGGGATGGGGTGGCGCAGCAAGTCTGCTCTTCCTAGGTCTTTCCAGACAGAGGAGCTCTTGCTCTCTTTCTTTTAGTATTTCTCTCTCTCACTCTCTCTCTCCCCCCCTTTCCCCCTCTCCCTCTCTCACTCTCTTGTTTTTTTTACCTCTCTCTCTCTCTGTTACACACCTCCCCCTTCCAAGTGTGCCAGTGTCAGGAGGAATGAAGGGAGGGAGCGGTGACTGCACACACATGTTGCAGGACTTGTCTCTTTGGGGTGAGACCCCATTCAGCTCAAGATGCCACCTGAGTTCACTCTTAAATAGCTTTTCTCCTTTTATCTTGTTGTTCAGGTATATTAATTGAACTTAGGGGAAGTAGAGGCATTTGAAAAATTTTAAAACTTTTTAAAAAATAGATTTTAGTTAATTAAAAATTGATAAAAATCTCAACAGAAAATGCCCAACATTTTCAGGTCTTATAATAAGCTGTTTTCCATTATTAGGGGAAGAAGGAAAATTGATGTATGTTAAGTATATTAATATTATGTACTATGTAACAGATCTGTCCCAAAATAGTTTTTGTCATTAGTAAGAGTATATTTAAAATATGCAACTTTAGTATGTTGCTTACTATGTATTTTTAGCTGCCATAATTAAATGGCAAGGTACAGTTTTTAAAAGTTGACATTTATTTATCTTTTATTTTAAAATGTAAACAGTCTTATGATAATTAAACTGCATTTAACTGATAATCCCTAGATTGAGAGATCAAGACTTTATAGTAGGTGGATTTCATCTACTGTTATTGAGAAAATGCAGTCGCTTTTAATAATAAATACCATTGAGCGGAACTTTTTCAAACATGATTTTAAGGCAGACTTAGAAATAATAATATAAACTGTAATGAATGAAATCTACCACTTTAAACCCTCATGTTTTGTATTTCAAATGTTTCCCTAAATTGCAGCCATCTGAAACTTTTTTTTTTTTTTTTTTCCTGACTGGTAAGGGGATTGCAACCCTCGGCACGGTGTTTGCACCACGCTCAGCCAGTGAGCACACCAGCCATCCCTATATAGGATCCGAACCTGAGGCCTCGCCAGCGCTGCACTCTCCCGAGTGAGACACGGGGCCGGCCCCTGAAACTTTTTCCATGTTAGAATAATACATTGTTAAGGCTGAAAACTTGGATGAACTGATATATTTAATTCTATATTTATTATCACTTTACATAGGTCTCTTTTCCAAAGAGCTCAAACCAGTGATGACATTTAATAGGCTTCACATTTTATTTTCCAGTGCCTTATTATAAAAAGATTCACAGCCCCTGAGAAAGCTGCTATAGAATATTATCTATCATATTGTCGCAAGACAACTAAATATATTATGTTAATTATATTGTAAATGATTGCTAATAAAGCACTAAGAAAAAAATCATTAGTGACACTTGCAAAATGATATACTCTGCTAATTTTTTTAAAACAGATGTGGGAGGTTGTAGACAATTAAAAATGCCATAAAATCTTAAACCAACTTAGACTTGGCCAAAAAAATGTTCTTCCCCCAAGTATTTAGTCTTTTTTTTCCCTCCCATAAAGAAAATGTCAAACCATAACACAAATCACAGTTCTCCCAACCGGAGGTAAGCAAAGCAGAAAGCTTCTTTCAAAGTTTTGTATTTGAAAATATGGATCAAAAAGATGAATGCTCTGTAAACCTCCAGGTATTGCTGCATCATTAACCAATGGCAGAATTGGGATTTAGCATCATTTAAGAAGAAAATTGGGGAAGAATCTTCAAGCAGTTATCATTGCTCTGTGATATCATAAGAACGTGATTTGGGATGCCATTGTGTGTTTCTACTTCCGCTCCCCACTCCCACCCCAAAAAAGCGTACCAGGAAAAAGAACCCTGAAGAAAAAAATTATGTAAACCAAGACCACAACTCAGATGTCTACTATTGGCAGACAGGTAACATAGACAACAGGGATGTTGAGGAATTTCCTGATTATAAATATTGGTAATTGATGCACGCAAAGGAAATGAAATCAATATATCAAAAATATATTGATTTTTGGCACTCCCATGTTCATTGCAACACTATTCACTATAGCCAAGAGGTGCAATCACCTAAATGTCCATTGATGGATTAAAAACTGTGATATATATACACAATGGAATATTACTTAGCTGTTAAAAAAATGATATCCTGTCATTTGCAGCAATATGAATGGAACTGGAAACCATCATGTAAAGTGAAGTAAGGCACAGAATGACAAATACCATGTGATATTCATATGTGCAATCTAGAAAAAAAAGTGGTTCTCACAGAAGTAGAGAGTAGGATAATGGTTACAGGGTGAAGGGGAGGAGAGGTGGTGGACTAATGGACACAAAACTATGCTATGTATCCTAAGTGAATCATTGTGCAATATATGAATGTATTAAAATGATACACTGTACCTCACATATATGTACAAATATATGTTGAAATTAAAAATCACTGTGTAGTCCAAAGAAAACACAACTTTGGGCTGGTGGTGAGGCAACTCCAGTCTACTAGTCGGTGACTTTCCAATTGCAAACTCAATGTTGTGGAAATGGAAACCTGATTGACCTGATAGTAGCCTTTGGTTAGGGAACAAGGGAGGACAAGATTATCCTAAAGATGATGCACGAGTTGGGCTAAAGAGGAGAGGGGCAGGGAAGATTTCTGTAATTGAGGTACTGTTAGGTCTGGAGAAGATAGCTGATGATACGTGATATTCTGTACCTTTTGAATAGGGACACATTCTCATTATTAAAGGAGATTCTACCTATTTACCAAACATGCCTTTCACCTACTCTTGTTTGGTATCACTTTTTTTTTTTTTTTGTGGCTGGCCTGTGTGGGGAACCAAACCAACCCTTGACCTTGATATTGCAAGGCTGTACCCTAACCAACTGAGCTAACCAATCAGCCTGGTATCACTTTTTATGGCCCAATTTTACTTACACTGGGACAGTCTCATTATGTCCTGGCATGTTAGTGCTTTTTAGCATGTGAAAATTTTGGAGAGTTTTTTTTGGTCCTGCTCAGTTCAGATCATTATCACTATAATTGACAGTCACACCTCCCTCTCCCTTATCCTGGATAATATAAAACTGACAGTAACCAGGTCTAGGAAGATGAAAAAAGTTATCAAGAATTCTAAATTACAGTAGAACTAACATTCTAGATTTACATTTTTTAGGTTGAAGAATCAAAGACAATTTTTAACAGTTTTATGGAACTGCTACCATCTAAATATTTAGTCTTCATAAAATCATTAAAAAATTGTCTCTAATTCTTTACCCTAAAAAATGAGATAAAAGCAGTTTCTCCTTACTTACCTCTGTAGAATGGTATTATGGAAAAGGGCAATAATTTAATTCGAGTTTCTCTGTACATGGCAGTGCTATGTAAGTCTAGAATGTTAATATTCCTTTTTTTATTATGTGTGAAATAAAACCGTGCTATTTCTAAAATCTAAAGAGAGTCATATGAACATTGTGACTCGGGGGATTTTCTTTCCTATTAGCCTTTTGTTTTTTCATCTTTATGTACAATGTACCTTGACTCAGTCTGTAAACTTTTGCTTGTTAGACATATACACACAGACACACAGTGGATCTACAGATGTATTTATTCATTAGTTCTTCTGTAATTTGGATTCTTGATAACTTTTGGGGATAAGTTTTTATGAAAAACAGAGGCTTGTTTTTTACAAGGTGTACTGTTCTATAATCTTGTTTGTTGTACTACGAAATTAGGAGACTCATTCTCATTTCTCCACTATTAGGTTCTTTGAAAAGTTCCTTTGATATATCAGATGAGATTGGGTGTGTTCAGAGTGGTACGGCCATAGACCTTTGATATATCAGATTCTCAAGCTTTATTGCATAATGTATCTCCTGCCTAATTCGAAGAGAATGTAAGGATCAAATATGGTGGTTTGGCTATGAATATTTCAAGTGCTTTGAAAGCATCTTACTTTAAATCCACAAATGTTGTTCTAATTACAGTTACTGATATTTTGACCTTGGGAAATTAACCATTTGATTTAAATTAAAGTAATATTTTGATTATTGGGAATATTGTATCAAACATTTATAATGATTTACTGTACTGAATGGAATGAAAACATTTCCTAGTGAATCCACAAGATGGCACTTGCCAACCTATTTCTTCTATTTTTCCTTGGTTTAAGGAAATTCAGCCAAATTTAAGAAGGAACATCTAAATGTTTGTGTATTTAAAATGCTGTAGTTTAGATTTCTAGAAGCTTGGGTTGGAACCCTTAAAATTGATGAGCTTCAATTTAACATTTTGAAAAGTGTTCATTTCTAGTATAGAAGCCAAGATCCCTTGCTGATGTTCTTAAGGTTATTTTGAAAACATACTGGGATCTGTATAATACAAAGGCATGCTTCCATTCACTCCATTTGCCTTTTAAAAGAATGTGTGTGATTTATGAGACATGTAGTATGTATGCCTAGTTTTTAGACATCTTAAAATATTGATATTTATGAGGACCCTGGCCATTAGTAATTGTTCTAAATTAATTGTGTTATTTTCTCTTTTAAAAACAAGAAGGTGTAGTTGGAATATAGTTTGGAATTTCTAATTATGAATCAGATTTTGGCAAGTGGAACAATAATGAAGGACAACAGGAGTCTACCCAATCATAATGTGAATTACACTAGGTTTACTTTTTTCCCCTCTATATTTAACATTAAATTAATACTGTTTTACATATTTATGTTTACATTAACACTATCAGGGAGGGAATGATGTTGAAAGTATATCAAGGTTGGTAGGGCAGTTTTATACTGTCTATTGCTTTGTGAAATCCTGTCAATTTCAGTAGAAGGACTAAGACAAGAAAGTATATCTGGCAAAATTTACAGCAAATTAAGTTTAGGTCTGTAGCATTGTGATTTTTCTCAGCCTCATAAGAGTGGTCAAGCAATAGAATCAAAGACATCATGGAATAAGAGCAGTAAAAGGAACTTTTTGTTGAAAATAAGTCAGACTTGCAAAAATTTAAATCTAAACTTATAACTAAATATTTTAGAGGGTTGTGAAAGTACTCATTTTTTCACCATTCTTATGAAGGTTTGTGAAGAAAGAATCTTTTATATACGAGGACAGAATCATTAAAGATTTTTTTTTTTAGAACGCTTACTGTATTACTGGCTGCTAAGTTTGCATAATAAATGTGTTCTGTGGGTAGTCTGCACATTGAAACTATTCCTTTGTTAGCTAGCTTACCCTTTCTGATATCAACGGTTTAGGGCTCAGTTTTAGGTTACCATCATTTACATCAGACTACTTTGCACAAGATCTCTTTTTAAAAGCTTGTGAAACACAATCTCTTTAAAGTTCAGTAATTTTCATTGAACTTATACAAACTTTGAATTTAAGCTAAATTAATTTCTTAACTAAGGAACTTCTTCAGAAACATTGGTTAGAGAAATGTAATCTGGGAGCAGATGTAAGGGATGCACGCACAGCATGCAGAGCTGATTCATCCACTGGCATCTTTGAATATGCGATCTTAAGATTTTATTTTTAAAGTGCTTTGATTATTTTTCAATTGATAAAATTAAGATTTTGCTTTTAAATGAATCCATTTTTAGTTTTTTTCCCCAGAATTAAATTCTAAGAAACTTCTGAAAAAGGAAAAAAATCTTCTCCCCTCAAGCAATAGAAATTGCTTGTCTTTTTTCTCTGTATTTAGATTTATAGTCCACATTTGAGACCGAGTGAAAATTAAATGGCTCAAACTGAAATTTGTTTTTTGTGGGTCTTTTCTCTCTTCTCTTGTGAAAATCTAGACATACATGCAATTGTCAAGGAAAGGATTTGATTTGTCTTTTCAGTTGGCTGATCAGCTGACTTGGTTTTTTCTGAATGATTGAGTTCTTGAGTTTGATTCTATACTCAGACACATTTTACTCATTTCTTCTTCTAATCTCTAACTGTTGTCATGTTAGAATTTGTGTGTGGGACCTCCCTGAGCTTTTTAGGCCCATGACAAGCCATATTTGAGATAATTATTTCATCCTCCTCACACTTGGCCCAGTAGAACTACTGATGTTATATTAAGAACAGTGGAACTGTAAGAAGTTATATTTATTTATTCCTCAAGGATTTATAAAATTTTTAAAAGTGTAACACAGATACAGAAAAATACATTATACATAAGTGTATTTAAGTAAAATATACAAATATGTTTTTAAAAAAGGAAAATACAGAAATCATAAGCTCAGTGAATTTTTTCAAAATGAACACACCTGTGTAAGGACTACTCAAGTCAAGAAATAGAGCATTATTACCAGGATCCTAAATAGTCTCCCTAGAAACCTCCCTATCATTACCCACTCTTGCCTTCCCAAAGTTTATCACTATCCTGACATCTAACACTATGTATTAGCTTTGCCTGTATATGTATGGGTTTTTTAATGTCTTTTTTTTTTTTTTTTTTTTTTTTTGCTCTTTGGTGGTGATGATGAAGTGTTTTTTAATACTAGAGTCTTTATTAGGCTCCAATTTAACCAGGTAAAATGCTTCTGAATCTCATGGGGTGGGGGGGACTATATATATATATGAGGGAATACCGTATTTTTAAAATATATTTTTAATTTTAAATTTAAAAAATGAACATGGTATTTCCTGGTATATAACTGTCTATTTTTAGCTGCTGAAAAATATCAGTAACAGGTGGAGGATGTGCTGTTGCTTACAAAAAAAGCAACATACTGCAGCCTAACCTTAAATTTATTTTTATGCTTGCCTCTGAAGGCAGAGGAGAGTAAATGGATGGGGTTAGGGATTGCTGGGGGACATTTCTGGGTCACAAACTGATATAACTATAGTGTGGAGTTTGTTTGAACTAAATGTCATATGTTACAAGTTAGTGTGAATTTGATATTCTACTCCATAATTTGTTCATTTTAAATACAATGTTTCATATCATCAGAAAGAATATTTTCTATTACTTTCCCAAGTTAGTGGACAAAATGCCAATGAATTGAGCTGTCACTTGTGGATAAGTGCATTGAATTGAAGAATATTCAGACCCATATAAATCTGTTAACACAAATAGGATTTTTTTTTTTTTTTTTTTACTTTGTGAGATATTGCTATGGTTTGAATGTTTGTCCCCTCCAAAGCTCTTGTTGGAACTTAATCCCCAGTATGGTATTTGAAAGGTGGGGCCTTTAAGAGGTGATTGGTTCTTGAGGACTGTGCCTCATAAATGGATTAATCCATGAATGGATTGATGGGTTAATGGTTTAATGGGTTATCAGGGTATAGACTGGAGGCTTTATAAAGAGAGAAAGGAAGCATGTGGAAATGTGCTCTTGCTCAGCCCTTGCCATGTGATACCCTGCCTGGCCTTGGAACTCTACCAAGAGTTCCCACCAGGAAGAGGGCCATCACCAGTTGCAACCCCTTAACTTTGCACTTCTCAGCTTCCACAACTGTAAGAAATAAATTTCATTTTCTTTACATGTTATCCAGTTTCAGGTATTATGTTATAAGCAACAAAAAAACTGATTAATACAGCTATGTTCAAGCATCGTCAGTAGGGATGCTGAATACCTTGGACAGTGTTTTCGTGCTTCACCTAGTGGGAGTTCCAGTAGGTATGTCATTTGCTGAGAAGTTAAATTGCTTTGTCATATGGAAAACTGAGAGTCATTTATTCACAAGTTAGTATCTTTTACCATCTCAAAACATATTTGTTAAAGGATGTTTTCAGTGACAAAAGGTAATGGTTCTGTGACTGATACAGTGACCTCTAGGGTGCTTAATGGCCTTAATGTTGACAACTTTCCCATAATTTTACCTGTCTTCTTTTTAGTCCAAGCCCATGCATTTTCTAGTTGATCGCATGTCTCCTGGTTTATCCTCAAGCACTTTACAGAATGCTGTATGTACATAGATATGAGGGTACTTCAGAAAGTTTGTGGAAAAACAGAATTGAAAGATAATACAAATCTTTGCATGAACTTTTTGCAGTACCCTATTGTTATAAATGTACAAAGACCTAATTGTTGTGATTCATTTATCCAATTTGAAATTGAGAGCCAGGTTAGCTTTCTCAATTAGTTGGTTAAATAGATCTTTGAGATATTAACATATTAATTGATGATGGTACCTTTCTCTAATTTGGTTTCCTCTTTTTTGCCAGAAGTAGGTTATACTATATCCACAGCACAGCATTTGACCAAATTTTACATTTGGGGTAGTTCTCAAACTGACCTGTATGGAAACTTTAAGCAGTTTTTAAATTTGCAAATTAGCTTGAGCTTCCTTATTGTTCCTAGCTAAGACATATTTTCTGATTGGTTGCAAAATATCATTGGGGTTTTTCCTTCAAAATTACATGATTACAAATCAGTGGAAGAGTGATAATTTCATTGCAGTTTCTACTCAGGTGTTTCTTTTTTTATTTTTATTTTTTTAAATTTTGATTTATTTTTATTTTGGTGACTGGCCAGTACTGGGATCGAACCTTGGACCTTGGTGTTATTAGCACCACACTCTAACCATCTGAGTTAATATTCAGGTATTAGATGGGAAATATCAAGGTTTAGGTTCACTTGCAAGTTCACAACAGTCTACCCATTTGAAAAATTTCATCTTATGCTTTTTAGATGACTACTGCTAATTATTGTGGACTCATTAATGTGGTTGAGGAAAAACATAGCATCCTTATCACCATTAGGAAATCAGCCATCCCTCACCCGAATTCTTTTTTTAAAATCATTTGTACTTCCAATTGTACTTTAAGCTTAATTCTTCAAACTTTTTGTTTTTAACCAAGGAAGTGTGCTCTGACTTGAGAACAGTTTTTTAAAAAACTCATAATTTTAAAAAGTCAAATAAAGACCATAAAATTTCACAAGTAAAAACAGGACTCTTGAGTATTTTGTTATGGGAGGAAGCTCACAATGGCAGAGAATTGGAACTAAATATAGTGTTTATAAACTAAATACTTGATCAAATGCAATTGTAGCAGGAAATGGAATTGATATATAGGAGTTTGTGATTTTTTTGTTTTTTTTAGTTTTCAAGTAAACAAGCAAAAAAAAAAAAATAAACCAAACACTGGTTTGTAGAGTGAAAACTTTTTTTTCTTTCAAATCTTACTGTTGGGTCCTTCACCCTTCTTGGTGAACTCGAGATAGCAGAGGTTGTGTCAGTCACTGTTACTGGCCTCTCTTTCTCAAAGCCTTAGTTTTCATTGTTCACATAGACTTGACATTAAGAGTAATATCCTAATAACAAAAATGCCAGAGGTTCCAATTATTTTTTGTACAGAAGCATTTCTACTCTTAGGGTTTTTACAACCTCCCTTTATCACATGGAAAAGCAAGAGTCAGATGGTGAGTACAAAAATTCTAAAATTATAAATCTTGGAATAATAAGTTGCTCTAAAAAAGATGTGCCATTTTAATTCTGTGTATATCCTAAATATTGCTTTGTACTCCTTGGGTTACAGGTAACCAGAGCTTGTCAATAGACAGGTTTCCTGGGTTGGCTGTAGAGAAAAGAGAATATAAGACTGAGATTCTGGCTTGAGTAATGTTAATAAGTTGATCTTTCCTTTTTTAAGAATAAATACTTAGTTTATAATCCAGAAAACCTTCTGTTCCTAATGAGAATTTCATCAAATGAAATAATTATTTTGTGTAAAAGTATCAAGAACAAATTATTATGGTTGATAATGTACCTCTCATTTTCCTATCTTGTTTACAAAGTGCTTTCTCTTTCATGGTAATTCCACTGAATCCTATGTAAAATATGTTGGGTATTCATAACATTTGGTAAATGGTGAAGCCTATACTTGAAGTCTGCTCTTCCTCTGGTATCCATTAGCAACTCTATTGTCGCATTTTCTTGCATTGCACTATGATTATTTAATGTCTTTCTTCAACCCTAAACTGTGGAATTCTCAAGTACTACTCATATTTGTTTCTGTATAATTTAGCCCTAGGTCTTATCCATAGTTGGTACTTAATACATGTTTGATGGGTGGATGAATGAATGAGATTTTATCTGATTGGTGGTGATCTAGAGTTTTTTCTCTTGACTTACTAAAGATTTGGCTATTGTTTTGATTTCCAGAGTATTTTGAAAACATTTTATTATTGTTTGGTCAGTCTGGAAGGATAAGGGATAGCATGCTGATAATAGTTTAAAATGATTATATCATGGGCCGAGCCCGTGGCGCACTCGGGAGAGTGCGGCACTGGGAGCGCAGTAACGCTCCCACCGTGGGTTCGGATCCTATATAGGAATAGCCGGTGCACTCACTGGCTGAGTGCCGGTCACGAAAAAGACAAAAAAAAAAAAAAAAAAAAAAAAAGATTATATCATTAATTACATTTCACACTACCAAAATTTATTAAAGATATATTTGAAATCTGTAGTCTTTATTGCATTTTGACAAATGCAAGTACAAAAATAACCAGAAATAATAATAAACTAGATCTTATTAGAGATGCACATGAGCCTGGAATTAGTACCTTACAAAATGGATATGCTTCTTAATGTGCTGCAGTGGGAAGTATGAATCATCACCTGAGTAGCAGGCTTCCAAAAATGTTTAATGTGAACTGGGGCTGGCTTTACGGGCGTGTGACCTGTGCAGTCACTCATGGCTCCTCTCTCAGAAGGACCTCATTCTTAGTTTAATGCTCTGCTGCTACCATCTTGAAATTCTTAATTTATGAAAAAGGGTCTTACGAACTATGTAGCAGGCCCTGATCTGAATCACAGGGAAATAATAACAGAAATACAAGATGTATACATTCTACAAGACAGCTGGTCCAGATTTTTAAGAAATGTCATCATGAAAGATTTTATTAAAAGATAAAGGAGCAGGAAGTGTTCTAGGTTAAAGAACACTAAGACATTGCAACCAAAATCAGTGCATCAACCTTGATTGGATTCTGGATCAAAACATAAAAGGACATTTTCACATAATTGAGAATATCTGATGATATGTTTAAACTTGAATGTACATATTGTCAGGGTCCTTTTTACCCAATATTAATTTTTGAGTTTCTTTTTTGAGCAGTTCTAACTATTTGTAAGGATTGACATTTCATTACTTTCATTCTGTCCTAGAGGTCTTACAAAGGACTAAGGAAAATTTTACTTTTTTTTTAATAGAACAAAAATCATTATATCTTGCAGTTACCCTTTATAAATCTAAGCTACATTAAGGGATTTTAGTGATCTTATGTTTTCTGTATCTTGAAACAGTTTGCCACTCCATCATCCTAGGAATTATTTGATCATTACTTACCAGTTATTCCAAATCATGCTAAAAGAAAAAAAGACTAAAATAATAAGAAAACAGAAGAATGCTGCAGTTGTGAAATACATGATCACTGTTGTATCATCCATCAGTTTTCTTATTGTGGTGCCCAAAGTATTACATCATCTTCCAGAAGGTATAAAAGAAACCTGGAGACACTCTTTGTTGTTTTGTTAAGTTTTCATTGAACACACTTCATTGAACACAATTAGAACTTTAGAGTTGTTTTCAGCCCATAATGGCAAAGAGAAATAATCTGACAGAGGAAGACTTCAGAATTTTTAGATAACTCAGAAGATGAACAGGTAATAGCACTCTGGACTCTGATGATGGTTAAATTGATCATGTAGAAGGAATCTGAGTATAAATTATTAGTTGATGATGGGTCTAGGGTTGACAAGCTGGCCTAAAGATTTATTGGGAAAAGCCAGGCCCACTTATTTATATATTGTCTGTGGCTGCTTTTCCATTATCAAGGCAGAGTCAGAAGTTGAGACAGAGATGATGTGGTCTGCCAAGCCTAAAATATTTACTTCCTGACACTTTACAGGAGTTTACCAACCTACTGTCTTAGGTGAATTTTATCAAATTGAAGAATTGACAGTGAACAGTATGTGTCTAAGGACAAAAAGAAAATATGGTATTCAAATCTAGTTAGTCATTCAACAGGAAGGATTTTACTGCATTCTGTTTTACAGCAAGACCTGGATCATCCCATTTTGCTAATAGGACAATTGACAATATTTTTCATCTTTCATGATGTTTGTGCACCAAAACATGCTTGATGCAGTTCTTCAGTGGAGAAATGCTGAAGATGAGTGTGTGTATAAATGTGACTAGAAGGAAATAGATGATGTAAAAATGAATAGATTTATTACATTAATCATGTTAACTTGTTTTTATAAATCTAAAAATGAAAACATTTTGCAATTCTGGAGCAAAGGAGATGGTTCTTCAACAAAATTATGAGCAATCAGTTTCAAAAGTATTCTGTTTTGAAGATGTAAATGCAGGAAGAAAAATCAGAAACAACAGTAAACTAGAATTTAATGAAGATGCTTTTGAAGTCTGGAATCTTGATTGCATTTTGACAATGCATTTACAAGAAGAACCAGAAGCATTGATAAGCTATAATCTATTTACTATAAGCTAGATGTATTTGAAACTGGAATCGGTATTCACAAAACTGATGTGTCCCAGGTTTGTGCATAACAACTGATGAGCAGTTAGTTGCTATTTTGGGTATGTCTTCAAAGCAGGAAAATATGCAATAAAATTCGGGCTTTCATGTTTAAATTTTTATTAAAATTTCTAATAACTATCCTTTTATTCAGTAAATTATTCATAAAATTACTTAAAATTTATACAGAAATAGAAAGAGCTTATGGACCTGGATGGTAAGTGGCAACAACTGTTTTTCCTGGCACACAGAAGGGTAATTTCTTGGGTGTGATAATGTTTTTGTGGTTATGTAGGAGAATGTTCTTGTTTTTAGCAGATACATGCTGAGTTATTTACAAATGCCTACAACTTACTTTGAAATGGTTGGGAGCTGAGGGGGGGGTTGGTAACAGAGGAGGGGGCAGGAAGTAACAAATGGGACAAAATATTAGCGATTAGTGAATTTAGATGAAAGATATACTGATATTCCTGTACTATTTTTTAAAACTTTTTTGTAGGTTTAGATATTTTCAAAATAAAAACATTGAGAAAAAAATCACAGAAACAAAAATTTAATTGTCAGGTGAAAAGAACCATTCCTCCCTCTCCCCGCACAGTACACATTCCTTTTAGAGGGAAAACTTGCATTTATGCTATAAATATATATTTTTTAATTATAAGTTTAGCCTACTTCTGATTGTATTAGCCTTTTGCTGCTGAGCAGCAGAGGAATAAAATGGTGACGATAATAATATGCATTTGTTTGCCACCAGGGGTTTTTAAAGAACTTTTTATGCTTTTAGAAAATATTGCATGTAGCAATAAAATGCATAAATTATTTTCCTTGTCTATTAGGCAAGATTGCTAGGACTGTTATTCCAGTGGGCAATCCAGCTTGTGTCAATGTGCTCTGTGTTGACGATCAAGAGAATTTTCTTTAAAATTATAGGCACGTATACTGAGAACTCAAGTTTTCTGAGATTGTTTATTTTATATATGTTGTATATGCATCAAAGAAACCAGTTTTAGGTAAGTGCGCTTATTACTGATATGAATAAAATTATATTACTCTTTTATTTTTGAGCATTTCATTGTTGCTGGGAAAACATTTACTACTAGCATATTTGTATTGACTTTGAAGAGTATACCAAATATTTAAAAATTTGTGAGAAAACAGAATTTGATCTACTTGTCATTTGTGAACTTTAAAAATTCATTTGTTTTAGTTATGCCATATTACAGGAATTTAAAAAGTTTTATTACAGATAATTTTCTCTTACAGACTGATAAAGGCACATGAAAATGTTTTTTCATGTTACCATTTTTCTGTGCTTGATGTTGGTTTGATCAGATAACTCTTTCTCATATCAGTGATAATGACCTGTTTTCCAATCCCTGGTATTCAGAATCCTTGAGGGCATTCTAGTTAGTGCCCTCATTTAAAGTTTGTGTGATAAAGCATGCAGACAGTATTTTAAACAAAATGCTTGTTCACAGCTGCATGACATAAATCATTCAGTCTGCTTTTTGAAAAACAAATTATACTGTTTATTAAAAAGCTGCATCGAGTTTGGAGTTAAACAAAAGAAAACTCTGTTTAGATATTTAAAAATAGACTGATTATCCACCTTTTCATTTTGGTAAACCTATTGGACTGTACCATTTCATGTGTGAACTATGTTTGGCATTGGCACAGTATTCTGAGTCCTGAAGTAGAAATGGTGGGAGAAAAAGTAGTGGTACCTTTTAAATAAGGACATTTTAGAAAATTATTGAAGTGTGGTATCTTGAGAGACTTCTAGGTATTCAGTTTACATTTTAGTCACCACTTCCTACTAGCTGGTAGGAATTCATAGTTTTAGCTATGTTAAGAGACCCCTTGTACTACTTTAAACTCACATATTTCTTCCTATGGCTTCTTTTTTTTTTTTTTTTTTTTAATTTGGTGGCCATCCCATGCTTGATTTTATGTATGTGCATGTGGGTGTATGATTGTCATATGCATAGGCATTAAAATCATATGAGATAAATGTCGACTGAAGTCAAATTGGATAACTTTGGTGCTACATCAGAGAATTATTTTCTGTTAAGCTGTTTGTTCTGTTCGCATTCATCCTACAGAAAATGCTCAGTAGCTTCGGAAATGCTCATTGCAGAATGACAGAAAGGAATGTTACTCCGTAATAGCTTAAATTATGGCATCACAAATGTTCTGAAGACTGTGTATGAAAATCTAGTGACACCTACGTTTGTTTCCCTGGAAATTTTCTTAATGTCTGTTACCTGAGGAATCAAGTTAAAATTTTTTTCTTGGTGGTAATAATAATAATAATAATAACAGCTGATATTCATTGTCCAGTTGACTTGCCCAAGGTCAGATTCATAGTAAGTGCTAAAACAGGTATGTTTCGAAACCCCCAGAGCCCACACTTTTAACCACTGCCCTGCACTGCCAAAGCTAGCAGCATAAAATGAGGCAGGTCCTCGTAGTCAGTCCTGAAAGTCACATCAGCCTGGCAGGAGACATATAACTCGTCTTCCTCCTAAGCACCCAGAGATGAAGTGCCCAGGCATACTTCATCTTTTTGCTTTCTCCTCTTCCTCCTCCTCCTCCTCTTCCTCCTCCACCATCACTATCACCATAACCACCTCCCTCCTCTTCTTTTTTTGCTTTGTCTTTTCTTATTTTGCTTGTTCATAAAGAAATCTCCCAGAACTTTCAGTCATTAGTTTCCCTGACCATGATACATATTTTGTCAGCTACTGGTCCAGGTTTCTGCCCTCCCTAAGAAAAATGTGTTTTGTGACACTGGGCTTCCAGCAGCCTGAGTTGGTCACTTATATCACGCAAATACCACAGTGCTCTGTGAAATCTAAAACACTTAATAATTGTGTTTCATATGCACATTTTCAGTTTTCTGACATGGCAAAATGTTGAGTCACTATAGTTCTGCATACCATATGTTGAAGCATGGGCTGTGGTAGAAGGGAGGCATGAAGACTGGATGGCAGCCCGCTGAGCTGTGGAAAATACCAGTGAGCA
Organism: Cynocephalus volans; assembly: GCF_027409185.1. Taxonomy (NCBI): domain Eukaryota; kingdom Metazoa; phylum Chordata; class Mammalia; order Dermoptera; family Cynocephalidae; genus Cynocephalus; species Cynocephalus volans. The sequence continues at coordinate 242,423,619 of NC_084460.1, read as the reverse complement.
TAACCATGGTCATCCAGCATTCTCTTTCTAACCTTAATACTTTGACTTCAGTGACCCCAAGTAGAAGAACTTGTGGTTGAAGAACTGAAGGGTTCAAGGCACAAACAGTGTCAGCATGATCCTGGGTCACTAGTAGAGCTATGAAAGCCCTCATAATTTTCTTTTTATATTCATAGATATAAAATGAAGATAGAACACTAGAAAAGAATATCAGTGATCATTTGTCATCCCTTCTGTATTAGGAACTTTTCAGGATTTCTGTAATTTGAAATTTTGAGAATATGCTTGTAAATTCATTTTTTTCCATTGTTGCAGATATTTTGCATACTAGGTTATATGTTTTTATTTCTGGTTTATGCTGAAATAGCTGAGTCAGAATTTTTCAAATTTTCTCTCTGATAGGGTTATGATAATTCCTCACATGATAACACTCAGCCTCACTGAACACATTACACATACATACGCGAATACTCTAATAACCTGATTGTGTGGTCTCCTTCCCTCCCTCATAGAATGAGGAGAAGTTTTAAGATCTCACTTTACTTTCTTTGCCCCAGTTTCCATTGTTTGTCTGAATCCTGCATTTTTAAAACTATGACTACTGCTCTGCCACCCACTTCACTTTCTTTTATTCTTCCCAATCCTAGATCATTAATTTTTTAATCATCCCCAACAAAAATAATTCATTGTTTAAATACTATAGGAAGTGGAAATCTCAAGATTGTAGAAGTATATCTGCATATTCAAGGAGGAATTTTTAGCTTAAGAGAATTTAAAGTTGGGAAGGGATTACTGTTCTTGACCTAATAGGACTCCTTCATAAAATGCAGACAAAGCTAAGCCAATCAGGATGATGAAGTTTCAGGATATCACCCTACTTTGGGCCTGAGAGGATGCACTTCTTGGACTTGATAGATTTAATGAAGTGGCAACTTTCTTCAGATATGGGAACCATAGAATGTCCTAAAAATTTCACTGAAGGTTATACTTGTGCTTGAGCTACAGGAAAACCAACGGCTAGAAGACTTCAAAAGCATTATGAATGAACCTGGCCATAAGGGATACAAGCTTGTCTCTACTGACCTTGGAAGCTGGTCTCAAAGCTAGACATCTCAAGGTTTTTATTGTCCGTTCTTTAGCCTAATGATAGTTGTTGGGCCCTCATGGGCTGCACTTGAAATATTTCCTCAAACATTTGCATCTGTCTCTGAGCAGTTGCCTTGGCCTTTCTTCTGCTCATAGGAACTTCCTTAGATTGCCTCCCTTTAATCCCTAATTCATTTGGCTTTGTATTTTGACTCCTTTTTGGTATTTTTAAACGTAGTCACCTGCCTTTACACTGTTTGCCTTGTTTCTAGCCTAGCATTCCTTTAATATAGTATCAATAACAGGTGCATGAGATCTGGAGTCACATGATCTTGGTTCAAGTACTGGCTCTGCTGCTCGTGAGTCCAAACAGTTGCCTTGATCTTGCTCAAGTACTGGTTTCCTCATCTGTAAAAGGATGATAGTGATAATACTTACTTTATAACGTTGCTTTTGAGGAATTAACAAAATGATGAGTATAAAAGCATTTAACAAGAGCCTGGCACATTTTAAATGTTCAGTGCAACAAAATTTACTACTATGTACTAGTTATTGTTTTAGGCCAGTGGTTCTCAAACTTTTTACTCTCAGGACCCATTTACACTCTTAAATGTCATAAAGAAGGAACAGTTGTTTATGTGGGTTATATGTATTGCTATTCACTGTGTTTGAAATTAAAAGAGAAATTGTAAAAAATTATCAATTATTTAAAAAATCATAACAAACCCATTACTGTTATCATAAATAACATTTTATGAAAAGTAGCTATCTTTCAAAAAGTAGTGAGAAGAGTGATATTTTACATTTTTACAAACTCGTTAATGTCTGGCTTAAAAGAAAGCTGGATTTTCATATCTGCAGTCATCTATTGTAATATGTTTTGATTGGGGTATCTAAAGAAATTCTGACTCAAACAGATATGTAGTTGGAAAAGAAAGTATTTTAATAATCTTTTCAAATAGTCATGGATATTCTTCTTTGATAATACACTAAAACTTGACAGGTGGTAGTTTCTTAAAGGCCAATCGTAATGTAGACTCTGAAACCATATCAGTGAACATTTTGTACTCCGTTGCATTAAAATCCATTGGTCTATTTTGTATTTGACTAGATTTTTTACCCATGCATGATATTGTACTGTCATGCCTTTATTATTTCAAAAGTATTAGTTTGTAGAGTTAGGCAGATCTTCAAAATGTTCCATTTCATTATACAATGTACTTAAAAATCACATTCTTTAATATCACTATTAGTCTCATTGGAAAAGTCTTGAAGTATTAAAAACTGTCAAGCGCATGGTGGTAGATACAAGTTTCCCCAAATTCTCATTGTTATTTGAGACCTTAAATTTTATGACAGGCAGTAAATACTGTCAGTTATTTTTGTTGAAGTGACAAGCTCACTTTGTTCATTTTCAAGGAAATACCTATGAAATATCCAAGTCTGATTAGTCATGGTTAAGTCATTCTTTCAAGTGAAATGGTGTTTATGAAAACTGTGGCCAGTTTAGCTCCCAGCTCTAATGATCTCACATGTGCTTTCCTTCAAGACAGCCATCACACTCAGTATGCAGCAGATGCGCCTTGTGTGCACCTCCCATTTTGTCACACGGAATATTAAAAAGATGTGTACTCAAGGTCAAGTTTTAATCAAATTAATAATTTTTTAACTGCTTCATCAAGGACATTCCTAAGTGAAACTGGATTTTTTTTTAAACTATGAGTGTGTGATGCTGAAGAAAACAGTTACAACTAATACAGTTTGTTGCCACTGCTTTCTTTGGTGCTAAGGCACCAGCAGTTTTACCCACCATAGTTTTGGTACCACCAGTGCAAATGTCAATACAGTGAAAAAGGCAAATAACTTCTTAGTATTACTATGAAGGTAGTTTTGACTTTGTGGAGCTCCTTGAAAGAGTCTCAGTGACCTACAGTGTCCACCAACCACACTGAGTTGCTGTTCTAGGCATTAAGGATACAGCAGTGTGAAAAACAAAAGAATTTCTGCCCTCACCAAACTTATGTTCCAGTGGAGAGAGACAAACAAATAACATAAATTGGTGAAATTTATAATACTTTACATAGTGATACTGAGGAGGAAAAAAAAAGAATATGAAGTGTCAGAGGGTTTTGAGCTTTTTAGATAGTGTGACAGGGAAGGCCTCACTGAGTAGAGAACTTAAGTGGGTGAGGGAACAAGCCGTAGAAATACCTGGGGGGAGAATATTCCAGACTGAGGAAACAGCTAGGTGGAAGCGTGTCTCATATATCTGATGAATGACAAGGAAACCAAAAGAGGCTGAAGAAGAGTAGGTAGGAAGGAGGAGGAATAGATGGACCCAGTGAGATAAGGGGGACACATCATCTGGGGTCTTGTAGGCCAGTGCTTCTGAAAAGTCAATGTACATACACATTACTCGGTCTTGTGAAAAATGCACATTCTGATTCATAGATGGGAATTGGGTCCTACAGTTCTGCATTTCTAACAAGTTACCAGGTGATGCCAATGTTGTGGTCCTCTTTGAATTGCAGTCTTTGTAAGCTGCTGTAAATAGTTCGGCTTTTATTCTGGGTGACATGGGAAGCTATTGGAGAGAACCCAGCAGAAGAGTGACATGTTCTGACTTAGGTTTTAACATGATCAGTCATAAATATTAATGACAGTAGAGGTCTGTAATCCCTTATTCAAAACCCTTGGGACCAGGTGTGGGTGAGAATTCAGATTTTTTTCAGATTTTAGAAAGGTAATATATTTCATAGATAGAATATTTTATACTACCCCCAGCAGTGTCCAAGGCATTGCTATGTAATCACATATTAATATTTCTACAGTAGAGTGATGAAACGAATGAATAGTCATACTCAGGGGGATAAATCAAGACTAAATATTCTCAGATATGTTCAGGTGAGGTTTTTGCCACCAAATGAGTTATAAAGAGTTATAAAAATACTTTCAGGTTCAGGTCATATCAGGGTTTACTGCCAAATAAGTTGTAAAAATACTTTAACTTTTCAAGGCATTTGGATTTTATAATTGAGAAATCATGGACCTTTGTTGCTGTTATATGAGTACTTTCAGTTAGTTGTTCCTTATGTTTCCACACTGCAGGAACTTCTTTAAAACAAACAGTCCATTGCATGTTCATTTTAGGCCTTGTTGGATGTTGGTGTTGGCAAGAGACCCCACAACCACAGATCTTTCATGCCCTGGTTCTGCTCTCAAAGGAAGAAAAACAGGTACCTATCAATTTGGAGCACAAGTTCTCCTTTCCAAAGAGTTTTTGCATCTTGGCAGCCTATACTGTCATCAGTGACTCAAAGCATAGTTAATTAAACCATTCTGAGGATTTTATTATACTTTAGGACAGTTAGCATGTGCTTAGAATTATCCAGCTGTGCTCATTTGTGGTTTACACAGTATCACTTCCATATCTGACTTTGCCATCTTCCTTACAGATGTGAGCTGCCTTATTCCACATTTGGCCCTGCAGCTTGTAATCTAAAGCACACTTCTCTGTGTTCCTCCAAATCCACTTTTTTTTTTTGCTTCTTAGTGACTGAGTAGTTAGTTTTCCCAGAGAAGTTCAATTTAAAATAAATGCATTTGAAAATTATCATAAGGTGAGGAATGTTGCGATCTTTTCCCCTATCAGTTACTAGAGATGTCAAAATGTTATTAATAGGAGCTTTCTCTTTTCCTATAGAGTTTCATTTAAAGGTTAGTGTATCCTATTTTCTGAGCTCTTGTCTTCTTGATAAAGCTTGAAAACACTGACGTAAGGAAGACTTTGACACATTGCTGTTTTAATGCTTGCTGGCAAAATGACATTGTCTCTCATCACTGGGGAATTCTAACTGTGAGTCTGTGTGAAAGAATAATGCATGTTCTAATGAACACATTACACACTCCTTGGCCAAAGAATCTAACAGTAGATTCCTTTTCCAAGGGCAAGGATCCGAGTGGGTCACTGCTACAAAACTAGGTTGGAGTATGGGAAAAGCATGGGTTAGGAGTAATTTGTCCCAAAGGATGAATAACACTGAAGATAATGATAAGGAGGAAAACATTGTTTGCGATTTTTCTTTTAAGAAAAAGGAGGATATATGCTGTGTCTACTGAAAGAGGTGAGAGCATTTGAGACAACTGAGTTATAGTTTTTAGATAACTGACTAGGAAGATCCTCACTAAAAGTATACTTTTAGCTGGTTATTTTCTAGAACTAGTATTTACAAAAAGCAAAAATTCTGTATAGAATGTTCATCTGGTTACAGTTTTAATATCTGGAACTTCAAGTGCTATGGATGGTTGAAAGTCTAAAAAGTTGGGTTTGGAAAAAGTGTTCATTAGGTATAGTTTATTGTAGTAAAATATCCATAATATACGTTATATTCCTTTTAGGAAGAATTACAAGGACTTCATAAAAATTAATTTATTACATTTTAATTTTAGAGAGATGCAGAGAAGTATCAGGGTGTAGTTTATTGCCATTGTTGAGTTTCATGTATTCTGTTTTCTGGGGTAGAGGGTTTCAGAAAATGTATCATATTATTACAGATGAATTTTTCTTACCCAGCAAAATCCAAATGGGACCCAGTTGAGAATGTTGAGATGTTATTGAGAGGTATGGCAGGAGCTAAATCTCTTTTTGAAGTTCCCTTTTAAAAAGACGGTGGGTAAGTAGGTCTATCTGAGGACTTTCTGTAAATATACCAGTATGTTTGGTTGAACAGTATCAGAAATGACCAAATCCTTTAAGAAGAAAAACTCAGAGAGATATGACTTCTTATTTAGAAGAAGAAAATAGTAGGTTGGAAAATGACACCCCTCACCTTTGGGTTGAATTGAATGACCCAGTTCCTGTATATTGCTTTTTGTTTCCAAGAATATAGTGGGAAGATTTGAGTAAGCAGCAGGGCTTTGTGTAATCTGTTTGCTAGGTCAGCCAAGCTGTTTAGAGGAAACTTTGCTTAGGTTTTTAATAAAAGGCCGAGCTAGAGTTTTAAAGAGGTTTCCAAGTTGGCTTCACATTTCATTTAGGAGGCTTTGTTTGCTCAGGCTATGGGTCCGTGGTGAAGACTTGAGCAGTGCATTTGCAAAATATTCGTTTTTGGAGATCTTTGAGGATACAGGTGAACACTGTAGTTGCACAGAAGCTATTATTTCCAGGTGTTGACAGTTCTGGGTCACTATTCTCTGAAGAATTAACAAATAATTATCTTTAGTTTTAAAAAGAGTTTATTTTTGTCAGAGTTGAATCATGACACATCAGTTTTCAACTTGGGACAGTTTTAAATGACTTTGTTGCTTCTAAGAGTGAATTCAACTGACCTGAATTGGCCGTGACTTCGCAGGGTGAATTTTAATTGTCTTAGTTGAAATGACTTCTTTCCACATTTTGAAGCATTTCTGGGAAAGAACATTTTTAGTCAAGATGTGAGGTACCTAGAGACTTAGTGAGGCATATTTTTATTTGTTTTCACATGAGTTTAGAATTGTGTATGTTATGATCCTTTTAATTTTTATTGTGAATTTTGTTTTCTAAGAAACGTATTTCTTTTAGAGTGAGCAACTTTGTATTTATTGTTTATTATGTGCCAGTGTTCTTTTAAAAGATGACTTCACAGTAAAATAGAGTTTTGTGGTCATAAGCATGTGATTATTTTGGTGTGTCCAAATTTGGTACGGAAACAGAACAGCAGCAGGTGAGGATTAATCATTAATGCCTTACATTTTTGGGTTAAAGCAGTACAGGGAGTTTCTTGTTATTTGGTTCAAAGGTGAGTCTTCATTTGAAGGGAAGAAATGCTCTTTTTCTTGTCAGTAAATGTCATTCTTTTTATAGAAATCAACATTGTTAACTTTCAAACTATAGGCAATCTGAAACAAATATGCTTTAAAACATTAATTATACAGGTTTTGAGTGTTCCTGTTATTAATCTAAAACCTCATTTAAATTATGACATAGTTCTTTTTGAGAAAACCCATCATATTGTTTAAAAGTTGTAAATGCCTTTGGTTTGAGCCTAAAACAGTTTAAACTTAATACTCTAGTCTGTTCTAGAATGAACTATTTATCTTTTAAAATAAAAATTTAAGGAGGTTTAACTTCACCAGAGGAATATTGTTCTAAATCAAAGAATGCATAAGACATTAATATACAATGATACACAGAACTATATGTAATAAAAAGAATAAAATTATTTTTGTTTTCAAAGGTCAGTCATTTTTAACAATACAGGGTCAGTCATTTTTAACAATACTTCATAAAGTTTGTGGAAAAATAGAATTAAAAGATAATATGAATCTTTCCATGAACTTAATATGAATTTTTCCATGAATTTTTTGAAGTACCCTCATATCTATAGATGTATTAGATGTTAATAGAATCTAATTGGAGGGAGTATAAGGATTTATTCAATCATATAATATTTTAAATTAATCTAAAAATATCAGGACACTAGGGTATTTATACATAGCTTTAATCCTGTCAGTCAATAAGTGAACACTTTTGATTACTTCCTGGATAGCCTAATGTTGTAAATTATATCAGAGATAGTATCCTAGATATATTTTACTAGGGGCTTTTAAAGATCACTGTTCAAAGGCACAGATAAATACCTTGAAATTTTTAATATTTAAAGGAAAAATGAATGTCCTAGAAATATTAATATTTAGAGAAAAAGGCAGCACAAAAGATTATAAGCAACAATGCGTTTAACACTAAGTCTTGCTTAAAATCTGTATGTTTGAGTTTAAATAAGCAAGAAAAATAAAGTCATTTTTCATAAATATGATAGACTTTGTAATAATATGTTTAAATGATCTCCTTCCTTGTCCGTCTATGCCCATACGTACACATACACATTCATATACACATCTTTTCTTTCATTTATAAAAAATGGAAAAAAATTTGAGATTGTACTGTACATACTAATTAACTTGGTTATTATTTTCCCAGTAGTTTACTAATCTCATCTTTTTCATGTTCATGAGTTTGTTTAAATTTTTGCATCGAGTCACCAAGGAGAAGTCTCAAACAGAACCTATCTTCTTACTTAACCCCTTGCTAGGCTTGAAGCTGTCCCTTCAGCTTCCCAGGCCTTAATATGTGATTTTGAGTCCTTTACTTTCTCCCTCTTGTGAGTCTCCATCAGTTGTGCTTGCTGTGTTTTCTGGCTTTGGCATTCTTATTACCTGGCTTGTTTTTTCTGACTGTTGAGAAGTGACCTGGACTTGACTACAGTATTCCTCTCTGTTGTCATATATCTTGAGTGTTTACTTGGAAGTATGTACACAGCAGAGAAAAATGCATGGTGCATTATTTATGAATGCCTCCTGGATAGCTCAGCCCAGGTTCCCTTCAGTGCATAAGTTGCAAACTTTTCTCAGCATGTCTTTTATTTCAACCATTCTGCATTCTTTGTCATTCCTCAGGCACTGAACATTCTTGTTTCTGTGCCCTATTCGTTGTGTTCTCTCTGTTTAGTGTTGTTCTGCCTCTTATTCCAAGCCCTTTTACTTAAAAAATCATCCATCCTTCAAAGGCCTTGTTAGATAGTACCACCTCTGGTTTGTGTTTCTTGACACCATGGCCAAAAGTGATTCCTCTTCCTATCGTTCATCAGTTCAGCAAATGCTTATCAGAGACCTATTCTTGCCAGACATTTGACAAGATGATGGTTTGTAAACCTTATATTACTCTTATTATATTACTTTGTTTGTAGATAATAACCACCTTATTTCCCTTACTGCCATTGAAGGCATAAACTGTATGTACATCCTCCTTATAACTGACACCATTACTCATAAAAGGTATTTAATACATGTTTATTGAATGAATGAAAGTTTTGTAATATTTTAACATTTCTGTATGCCAGCATAACTGATATTTTTACAAAACTATCTTTTGTGTTAGATATGAAAAGTATTACTGACACTCAAAGGCAATGGAGAGAACCTTATAATGGATTTTGTGGGTATGTACTTAATTTAAATACTCATCCATATCATGCAAAGTTTATTTTAAGCATCTGTTTCTGAAGATTGTCTACTTCTCATTCTCAGTCATGCTGTAGTGGTGGACGTCTGACACGTTTGTATGCTGGGTCTGGGTGGATTTTCTGAATCAAAAAGAGATGATTAGAGCCCTTCAGACTATAGACGTTTGGTGCTTGCTGGCCCTGTGAACTTCCTGTGAACAAGGTGCTGCTCTGTGCTAAAAGAACATGATTACTTCTCTTTTCTCTTCTTAGTTAATTTCTGTATTTCTTCTATTAGATGAAATGTATCTTATCCCACTTTCCTCATTATCCTAGATATGACTGTTCGAAAGTTATTCTCAAAGTATGGCCTACAGATCCCTGTGGATCCCCAAGTGTTTTCAGAGTTGCTACAGGGTCAAAATTATTTTCGTAATAACACTAAGACATAATTTGACTTTTTTCACTCTAGTTCTCTTATAAGTGTCTAGTTGAATCTTCCAGAAGCTACATGGCATGTGATGTACCAACAGACACAGATTTGAAATTCAGCTGGCTTGTATTAGGAGACATTAAAGAGATGTACAAAATGTAAAACCAATTTTTTGTTTGAAAAATAAAGTTATTTTTCATAAAAATGTTAAAGTGCAGTGGGTTTATTATTTTTAAATGAATTAACAAAAAAACTGTTAAAATTGCCGTTTTAATTTCTGATATGGTTAATATCAATAAATATTAAAAGCTCTTTAGAATCCAGATTTCTGAGACCAAAATGTTTGGCAGCCACTGATTTGTAAGATTTAAAAATTTAAAAGAGAACAGACTTCCTAACAGATTAAAAGGTGAAGTTCTTTTCACGTAGTCAAGGTGTCTTCAAGCTGGAATATATCATAATTGATTATATCAGTTTCCAATTGTTGGACATTTAGGGTGAATCCAGTTTTTTAGCTTAAAAGTAATATTGCAGTGATATTCTTCTATATTAACATTTTTCAAAAATCTTTAATTGTTCTACAGTAGATTCCTAGAAATAGAACTGCTGGGTCAAAAGGTATACAGAAGGAATTGGCATGTATATTCAGGGCCAAATATACTCTCATTTTTTTTTTCTGTTAATCAGTGCCCCAATTAGCAGGAAATTCAATATCTTCCTCTTTAGGTGGTCTCTACCTCCAAGTTTGAATTCCGGGAGGCTTACTCAGTCCCAGAGTGGTCCCATCCTCTTGCAAATGCTAGAAAGAGAACTGCAGTAAAATAGTACACTATTTCTCTTTATCATTTTCTATCAGTGTTGAAGGCCAGCCCTGCACTGTTTGTTGATAGGTGCTTACCTGACTGTTGCTAGGATGCTGTATCTGGTTAGACCATGGCTCAGGTCACAGCAATGACCCTAACTGAAGGTCAGGATTGCAGATTTTTTTTAGTTCACTCTTTTACTTGTGTGCCAGGGAGGCTGAGGTCAGAGACACTTCATGCAGCCTTCTAAGGCTGTGCCAGAATTTGCCTTCCCTGATGAACCCAGAAGCCCTTTGTGTAACCCTAGATCACCAGTTTCAATTAATCCTTCTTCAAAGCCATTTTATTTTAGGAGTATCTCTGTCTCTTTTGCCAGTGGAACTTGGTTTGGGCTACGAATATCTTCTGTGACAGAACTCTTTAATTTTGAATCTCAGTATCAAAGATTGGGGTAATGTTTTTTTCCTTTCCAGAAGGATTTAGGGATCTGGAAAATTTGTCTCCGTGACTTTAGCAACCAATTCTGCATATCAAAAGGTTGAGGCACACTTTCTGAGGCCATTCAGCTTTCCCCTTAAAACTTCAAAGTGTTACACTCTTTTAAAAGCTTAATGTTATCACCATGCTCCCCAGAGAGATTGTGCCAGTTTACAGTCCCACCAGCAAAATTAGATTGCTAGGAGAAGACTTTTAAAACCTAAACTGTGCCCTTAAATGTCATTAATAATTACAATTGTTTTAATATTAAAAGAAACTCAAACTTTTCTTCCAATATTTCTAGGTTATTTGCTAATACTAATTTTATGTGACCACATGATTTTGATCTGTAGCATCTTGAATGATAGAATAGGTGTACATGGAAGAACAAAACAATAAAAGGGAAATAGATGACTGAAATCATAACAATAGCTTGAAGCTAATATGGTAGTACTGTGCTTTTAAATTCACTTTTGGTGAAGGCAGGAGACGGTGCTTATTTTCTAAAGTTCTCCTCAGTGCAAAGTGCTTTATGTATAACACCTGATTTAGTCCTCACAACAAACCTTTGTTGTTACGATTCCCATTTTAGATGATAGGTTATTCTATCTTATAAAGAAATTAAGATTCATAGAGGTGGTGTATTTCCTAAAGTCACAGAGCAAGTAAAGGTTGATGTTTCCCTGAGAAAGCCCTGTCTAGCATTAGGTACACAGTTCCACAGAGTTAGGACTTTGAGTATTAGCCTCTTTCTCTCTCACTTTCTTCAAAGTCAAAGTCATCTCATAGGTGCAGGCTTTGCAGAGGTCTGTGAGGAGTTAAAGCCAACTACAAAGTTTGAGGGCACAATCCCTTAAGACTTCCCTCACTTCTGACACCAATTGCATGTTGTGGGGGAGTTTCCCAAACCATCTTCAGGGCCTATAATTGGCTAGAAGGACTTAACAGAACTCACTAAACACTATTATACTCACAGTCATGGTTCATTACAGGGAAAGGATAAAGATTAAAATCAGCTGAGGGAGGAAGCACAAAGGGCATGGTCCAGGACAAATACAAAATGTGGAGCTTCTGTTGTCCTCTCTGTGTGGGGTCAAGATGTGTAGTCTTCCTCCATGTATGTGTGACAACACATATGGAATATTTCCAACCAGAGAAACTCTCCCAAGCCTCAGTGTTCAGAGCTTTTATTGGGGCTTTATTACATAGGCATGGTTCATTGATTGTCCATGTGCTTGATCAGCTGTTACTTCTGTCCTAAAACCCTATCCTAAATCTCATTGTTTCTTTATGGCTAGCCCCAGGCTCCCAGGCAAACAAAGATTATTTCTTAGGAGCCAGGGGCAAAGGCCAGACCTCTTCTGGGGCAAGGTTAAATTCTTTACTACACAGGGTCCCAGTCTGGTTGAGTGCCCGCTCCCTTCCTGGCCTCACATGGTGTCTTCCACATGGTGGATCAGGAGGGGCCTGACCACTGTAGCTTATGGTTTGGATCCTGGCAGGGAGGCTGAGACACACGTAGAATATGGATGATCGTAAAGAGACTAAATTTATGCTCTCCTCAAAACCCTGAACTGACCACATATCATACTCCTTAGGAGTGAATGACATTATAGCAACATTCATATATCATCAGTGAAGTCGTAAAATTACTTGAATGCTTACAGGCAAAATTTTCCTATTACTGAGAAAATACAGTTGAATTAATTATGATTTACTATTGAGAGAAACTTCAATATAATTAACCCCCAAAACACACACACACATACACCCCCACCCACCTAGAAGAGGAAACACACATATGTATATATCTGTAAATCACTGCATTAAGGTCATGTTTCATCCTACTTTTTATCATTACTAGGTGAGTTCCCTTGAGCTGGCAGTTTGCCTGCATAATTGCTTACTATTTACAGTCAATCTTCATTATTCATGGATTCTATATTTGCAAATTTGCTTACTCGCTAACATTTATTTGGAATCCTAAATACTTGTGGCGCTTTTGCAGTCATTTGTGAATATTCACAGAGCAGTAAAAAATTTGAGTCATATGACTTGCATGGTCCCAGCTGTGGTCAAACAAGGCAGTGCTCTGCCTTCTTGTTTCAGCTCTCATACTGTAAACAAGTATCCTTTTCATGGTCTATTTAGTGCCACAGTTTTTGCATTTTTGTGGGGGTTTTTGGTTGATAATTTTGTTGTTTAAAATGGCCCCCAAGTGTGGTGTTGTTTAAAATGGCCCCCACTGAAGTGCTGTCTGGGTTCCTAAGTGCAAGAAGACTATAATGTATCTTCTGGAGAAAATACATGCGTTAGATAAGCTTCATACAGGCATGACTTGTAGTGCTTTTGACTGGAGTTCAGTGTTAATAAATCAATAGTATATACTCAATAAGGTGTCGTTTAAAGAGAAACACACATAAAACAAGATTATGTGCTGATTGGCTGATAAAAATGTTGGGACCAGAGGCACACAGGAACCTAACCCTGTGTTTCCCCTAGGAGCAATTATTCAGTATTTGCTCCTAGATTTGTTTTTGAGGTGACTTTATAGAACATAACTACTGCAAGTAATGAGAATCAAATGTATTTGCTGCATTGCTTCATTCATTATTTATTCTTGTTCTTTCTTTGTTCTTTAAGCAAACATATTTGAACATTTCTACTGGGCACCAAGCAGTTTCCATGTGACTTAGAATTTCCCTTTTATTTTCTTATGCCCATTATTAGTAGTCTTGCTATAGTCTTCTGACTCAAACTGTTTGTGTGGTTTATGATAACACACTGTAAATGAAGTGTGAGATTGCATTTTAAAGGTTGGAAATAGGGGGCTGAATGTTTTGAGACGATGACCATTTTATTTGGGCTACAGATTCAGCCTTCTCAATCATCTTTCCAAGAATTTCTTGCCTCCTTGGAAGACCAAGATTTTTAGGATCAGATTCCCTAATGGATGCCAGCAGAGCCAGGTGATGTGGCTGGCCATGCCTTTCACCATAATAGAATAATAATGATAATTGTGTCTGCCGATTTGGCTACATTGTCTTGCAGGCAGAGCTTTTGGCTGACAAAATTATTCATTAGCTATGCTTTGCTCATGAGAAGCCAGACCACACTGGTCCCTCTCCTCCTTTCTCTAATTACTCCATCTCCCTCATGAGCTTGTATTTCTATCTCTTTCCATGGTCTCCTCACACTGTCACCCACATCCACACTCAAGCAGGGTGAGGGGAAATGGACTTGAGAGCAGATGTGCAGATGTTCACCTCATGTTCTTTGTGGTTCCCTAGATACACTCTCTTCCATTAAAGTGTTTCTCATTTCCTGGTTTTGATTGTCCAGGATGTATGAGGACTAAGGTCTGTACCTTGCTGCTCTTCTCTCCTTGTGTTAGTAAAACCAGTTACACTAGAATCCCCCCAAATGTAATTGGGGAAATATAGAAATACTCAACGTTTCTGGGATTAAAATTGTTGTGTGATCAATTTGACTGAAAAAGAAAAATTCCAGTGATTACAGAGATCTTTCAGTGAAATAATCACTGAGCCCAAAGTAACAAAGACTTTATTGACCGTAAGAACTGAGTGCCAGCAGTAAAAATTAATCTTGATGTTTTTATGTGATTAGCAGTTGGATAAATACAGTAACTATCTTTGAACATCTTTGTAAAACTGTACTCCAAGAAAGTAAGGACCAAGACTCAAAAACCTTTGAAAGCCCGTTAGTGCCTACCATAATGCCTAGGACAAATAGACATCCACAAATATATGTTAAATGGATTAATCATGAGAATATCTTATTTAAAATGTAAGTATTCAGTAATGTTAATTTGATGTTTATTTTTTCAGATACCGATGAATATAGACCTCCTGTTTGGAAATCTTACTGTAAGTATACAAATAAATTTAATTGTGTGTTATAGTGCTTTATAAGTAAAATAAAAATATTGGGATCATTAGATATAAAGATTCATTCCATTTTGTACCCATTATTGAAAAATTAATTCACAACAAGTTTTGGGAATAATCATAGAAGTAATTGTGGCAAAATGAGTGTTTCTACAAAGTCTGTAAATAAATGGTTTGTATGTCTGGAATGCATCTCATCCCACTGAGCTTGCATGAATTTCATGTAGTAGAACTTAAGACCACTTGTTAAGAATGGCTGATAAAACTAACGCAAGGAGAAGCTAACAAGAATTCAAGCAGTCTAATTATTCTCAGAATCTGACTCTTTATATGGAAAAAGGAAAATATCAGGAGGCTATCTTGGTAGAAAAAAATGGGTGAAAAGAAGCAAAAAAAAAGTGGTCTTTTTTTTTTAATAACTGCTTTCCCCGAATATAACAGAGGAGCATTTGATTTCTATATTGATCTTTAAAATTTGCATTAGAATAAATATTTCTTCAAAAGAGTCTAGGTTCCTAGTCCTTTATTTTTCCTTCCTTGTTCCCTAGAGAATATTATTTCAAGTAAAAGGCATTTCAGATTTTTTAACAGTAGAAATAGGGGTAATATAATCAGAGTAATTTTTAAAAATCTATGAATGTACTGTTGTGGAAACAGTACCGTACATTTTTTGTTTGTTATCAATAGAGTCAAATAAGCAACCTGAGAAACCTGTACTTTAAATATAGATTACTAACATCTTTATAAATGTTGAGAATTATTCTAAATTTTAATGTTTTTAAATTGCTGAAATTTGCTACCCGAAGGAGCAGCAATTCAGATTCTCATTGGTTTTATGTTCCCAGAACAACAGGTAGTTTTATTTTAATAGAATGCCACTTTGGGCTAATTATAATAAGTAAAATATGAACATTCTCTAAAAGTATTACTGTAGATCCTTCCCTGTCCCCCCCACTGGTCTTTTTTTTTTTTTTCTTTTTTTCTGGGAAGGATAGTTCTAAGAATGTGTAAAAATGATTAATGTTCTTTACCTCCTAAAGATTTGGCTTATAATCTCATCGTCTGGAAGCCTATTTAAAATTCTTCTCTCTATTTCTGGTTTTTAGTTTGTCTTTGTCCTCTTTGCTCCGACTTGTGCCCTGAACATTTTTAATGTAAGAACATTTATGAAGCCTCAGACTATTACTGAGTTTGTGGTGACTTTTCCCCCAAAGAGTATTAGTAAATGAAATATATGTAATTTATATTTTGTGTATCTTCATATGTCTTACAGTAGCTACCATTCGTCTAAAAAAATGGCATATTTCTTTTTTTGGTGACAATTCTATAACTGAGTTTTATAGTTGGTGACAGTTTTTTGGTGAAAATTCTGTTTCTGAGTTTTATAATTTCCCTCAGTGACTTCAATACCTGATCTCTCTACCATCATTTCAATAGTAGAAACTCGGAGAAAATTATTAGAATGGGTTTTTATCTTCTGACCACCGAATGAAAGAACTTCTGATTTAAGGAAATTTTATTATTAAACTGTGTTAAGGCCAAGTGGAAAGGTCCCTTTTTAATTGATTATATGAATTTTTCTTATAAAATCATGATGTTAATTTTCCCAGATTTGAATATGTGCAAATTTTAACTAACAAGAAAACACATAAAAATTGCCTTCTAACAATGAATTGTTATGATAATCATATAGATTGTTATATGTATTTGTCAAAATTCTGCTTCTAGGGAAAATGATCATTAGGTTGAATCTTTTTGTTTGCTTTTTGTTTGTTTTGGCTTTGCCACTCTCAAACAATTTTATAATTTTACAGATAGCTGTAAGTGATCTCCAGTAAGGTATTTATTTATAGTACCTTAAGGAGTTCATCTACTCAGGAGTCTTTACATTTTTTATCAGGAAAAATTTTAAAAACTGACAAGCCTTTTATACCCTTATTTTTTCAAGAGAGACTGGAATTTTAAATAATTGAACTAGAGTATTAACTATGACCTTAATAATTGAGCTTAATAATTTTGTTTAATTCTGAGGCTAGACCTATATATATCTGGTTTAGAATTGATAATTGACAGTAAATTCTGCTGACAGTCTTTTGGACTGACAAACTGTAATGCATCTAGCATCTTCTCTATGATGCAACTTAAATTTAGTTATAAAAAAATTCTCAAAATGGTAATAAAATTGAAATGGATCGAGATATTTAAAAAAATCAGGTATGTCAGTCCATGGAAGGGAGATATATGCAGAATGAAAACTCTTCAAGTAGTTCTGATTGTTCACTTCTATTTTGTATTACATCTACTAAAACTTAAAGGGGACAATTTAATTTTAGTGTCAAAAGTTGCTACATGTTAGGATATGTAGGTTTTTTTCCTGACTTTGGCATGGTGCGGTCTGAACAGCTTGTCACAGTGTGATTCCGTGAGAAACTTAACTTTCACTGTGATTCTACGAGAAACTTGTTTTCCCCATGCCTTTGGACTCAATTGAGCTTATAAAAACAGTTGTAAAACCTTACAAATACAAACAAATAGGAACATAGAATTAGTGAGAAATCTTAAGTTGAGGATTCTTTTTAAACAAATAGTTTTATTGCTTTTCAATCCATATTGTTTGAATTAAACCAGAAGCCTTACATATAATAAATGAGACAAGCAAACCAGGTACGGGCTGCGAGAAAGCAGACGATGGATACCCTGTCTGTAAGGAGCAACTCAGAATTATCTCCCCTTTGGTTGTCATGTGAGACTCTGGGTCCAGTGTTGTCACATCTTCTGAGTTTTCAAGAGAAGCTGGAATTTTCTTCTGCTTTTGTTGTTGTTTAGTCTCTTAATTTTTAAAAGACAGCAAACAGAACACATATGAATCAGTTTTGCCTTCAAGATACTGATTTTTATCTCTGAGCTTGATTAACAGTGTATTATTGTGTCTAGGGCTGAGAATTTCCTTAATAAGTTTATAGGCATTGACATTTCTATGGTGATTGAAGATATGTTAAGTACTTTATCCTCTGATCTTGAATTTAGCTATTAATTTTGGCAAATTATTTCATGATTGTGCCTGTTTAAATTAAGCTGAGTTTTAATTCAAATTATCAAAAATTCCAAAGTGAGGGAGAAGGGCCTAAATTAATTAGACCATACTACTGTATAATTTTTTAGTAATTCTTTTGATAGGTGTTTCCTGAATCCAAATTTGCTCTATTTGGTTATAAGATACCCAAAGCCCCCCCATATATTATTTATTAAAAATGAGTTTTAAAGGGCTGGCCCCGTGGCTCACTCGGGAGAGTGTGGTGCTGGTAGCGCCAAGGCTGCAGGTTCGGATCCTATATAGGGATGGCCGGTGCGCTCACTGGCTGAGCGTGGTACAGACCACACCATGCCGAGGGTTGCGATCCCCGTACTGGTCAAAAAAAAGAAAATGTTTTAAAGATAGACTAACCATTGATAGCCAATCAGAAAGCATTTGCCTAAACACTCCTCTCCACCAAACAGAATAGTACCCTTTGAGGCAGTCAGAAGGGCTGAAAGAAATGAAAAAGTAAATAACCTTATGAGATTTAATGTTAAAAAAGTAAAAACCCCCAAAAACTGTACCCTTTGATGAAAACATAGGGTGAAACCTTGATCATTTTTCTATGTGGCGATACTATGATTCTTTTTTTTATAATGGCGTTTCTTAATGTTTGCTTACTGAATAGGTAAATGTTTACTGATGATAACCAGATACTATACAGTGTTTGTGCTTTGAATCAAAATCAACCTTTTACTTTCTCTAGTAATTTTTAATGTTCTTCTTGACTATCATTCAGTTCTCATAATTGGGTTTCATAAGTGACAGTACTTCACAGTGCATTTTCTTGACAAAGGAAAATATCTAATCTTTTGAGAATTACTGATCAAAGCAGAGATGTGAACTAAATTTTCACCCTATAGTTACAGTTACCAATGTGGAAGAACGGACCTGAAGAATCCTCCCATCTTACAAATTATGTTTTGGCTTCTCTTTAGGAGGATGGAGATTTACAAAGATTTTGGGTGATATATGTATGATCTCACTATCAGAGCCAGACAAGTGTGATTTCAATGTTATTTCTTCCCTTGGCCATCTCAGAATCACTTCCTTCACATCATCCTTTTAATCTGTGAAACTGTTTTCATAGGAATATGTGTCACAATGAAATATGGGTATCTAAAACTATTTTAATGTATTATCTCTCTTAGGGATTTTTGCAACCAGGAAAAAAAGGCAAAGGAATATATTTCTATCAGCAGAATGCCAAACATTACTTAGGAATTTCTTTGTTTGTTTTTTGGTTTTTAAACAATAAAGCTGTATCTTCTCGGTTCCTTTTAAATTATAACATTACCCTGATGTTGTGTCTTAGTGATGAACTCAAGATGCATCCTGGTAATCAAATATTATTATAAAGAATTTTTTGAATTAATATCAATTACTTACATATAATAGTAGCTAATCTTTATAGAGTATTTACTATGTGCCAGGGACTATTTTAAATCTTTTACTATAGTAAATTATTTAATACAGTTATCTCTGAAGTAGAAACTATTGTTATCCTCATTTTACAAATGAGGGAAACTGAGGTAAAGTATGCAGTGTTAGTGGCAGAACCCCAGTGTTCAGACTCCAAGAGGTTTGGTTCAAGAGTTCAAATTCTTAACCACAATGCTTTATATCTTTGCATAGTAATAAAGGGCAGTTTCCATGACATATATGAATGAATGTCGTCAGAGGTGGAGTCTATATGATGATATCCAGTTGAAATCTGAGGCACTTGTTATATGGCAGTTCCAGATGTCTGGATAGTTTGATATTACGTTGACAAAATGTCTAAGTATTTAACTACAGCATTAATTTAAATTCAGTTATATGTGGTTATATATGAGGGTACTTTTAGAAGTTTGTGGAAAAATAGAATTAAAAAATATGAATCTTTCCATGAACTTCTGAAATACCCTTGTATGTAGAAATAGAAAAAAAAATCTCTTCAAGATAGATAACCTTTTAAATCAAAATATTTAAACATTTTAAATCAAAAGATAAACAGGTAATCGGAGATAAACATTTTAAATCAAAAAGTCTGAAGTGAGGCTAGAAGGTGGTCATGGTAGCAGTATAATTTCCAGCGATATAATTTCAGATACCCTAAAAATTATCTGCTCTTTTGGCAAGCTTTTTCAGTATCTGAATTCTTCCTTTTTGCTCTATTTGCCTTAGTTGAATAAGTGGTGGTAACTGGCTCAGTAATTTTGTTTTTAGGGGAGATTATCTGTGAAGATAGATATTTGTAGTATAAACGGGAAAAAAACAGTGTATCTGTTATTTCTAGCCTATAAATTCTAATTTTAGTTTCAAGTTTGACACTTACTAATGTGCTTTAAAATATAAGTAATCATTATTGGTTTATATTAGAGTCAGACTTCAATATATTCACAAAGAATTAGGGACGATAAATGACCAGATGATGGAAAACAAAGCCAAATACCCAGCATTGATTTGTTATAAGGCAAAAAGATACTTGTCTGGATTGATTTTTCTGTTTGTGCTTACTCCTGGGCTTTCACTAAATTTAGTTTGGTTTAGTTTGTTGTGTTCAAATTTTAATTTACTAATAAATAGGACTGTACCAGTTTTCTTATGAACGTAAAAGCAGCCAGTTTGTTATTCCTAACATATTCATAAGTTCTACATAAGGGAAACTGACATCTTTTATTTCAACCTTTTCACAGTGTATCAGCTGCAACAAGAAGCGCCTCATCCTCGAAGGATTACCTGTACTTGTGAGGTGGGTGTAAAAAACCATTGCAATGAAATGCCTCTTGATCATCTATTTCCAAACTTTGACTTTCCTCAGAGACTTGGTTATTTGTGGGGTTAACTTTTACACTGGTTGGCATCATGTAATTGTAACTTGAATGCATTTTTCTCAGCATTCGTCTCACTTGACATAACTGCCACTTTTTTTTAATGGGCTGTTTGGAACACAGTATAGAATATGACAGCATAAATTTTAGTGATGTTAGTATTCTTTTCAGTTATTCATCCATTATTCTTTTATTTTTCATGTTTCCTTATTTTTTAAAACAAAGTTTGAAAGCATCATTTTAGGATTATTGAATTATTTTTTCCATTAAAAGAAAGATGTAAATCATGATTTAAAAAATGAACAAAATAAATGGATAGTTCAACAGAAAAAGATATGATATATGGCAGTATATAAAAAGATGTTCAACTTCATTGAGAAATGCAAGTTAAAATGCACAGAGATCATTTTTACCTTGTAGATTGTCAAAAGTGCATAAGCTTAGGGCATGCTTAGTTGAGAAACCTGTTAGGAAATAGGCGCTCTCATATATTGCTGATAGGAACATGAAAAGGTACAACTTTATGAGAATTTTGTAATATCTAACAAAACTATGCTATTTTTATGTTGCTCAATGTCTTTCTTTTTCCCCCAAGTGATAATTAAAGGCCATTTACTAAATAGGGATAAATGGTCTTCTTATAAAGAAATGACACATTATACTCAATATTATTATAATGATTAGATTTATAAATAGAGACATTGAAAGTATTTTTCAGCTGCTAATGCTAATGTTCTGCTTGCTCTTTAAGTTAAATTTCTATATAACAATTAAATAATTTGGATATCCATTTGAAATGAAAGTAAAGGATTAATCAGAGTAGATGGAGCTAACCTAAAAATACTTCTTGGAGGAAGAAAATTTCAGTCTTAGTCTTGATTAGATGATAAGTGGTTTGGAAGAACTGAAGGTTATTGGCAATAACGAGCACTAAAGATAAAGATATATTGAAATACTAGTTAATGTTCAACCTCAAATATTTAACTGAGGAATTGGATTTGAGCCACTATGTGTTTTTCTCCACTGAAATGTGGAGAGAAAGATGGAGAAGTTAATGCAATTGGTAAGTTGATAGTTCTTTAAGTAATAGTTATTAATTGCCTATAGGTGCTAAGTATTATTTTAAAAAATGGATCCAATGACTTGTCTTTAAAAAATTTTCCTACTACAGTCATAGGAATGGGAGAACTGACTCTATTAGTTTGTATGTGCACATTTCCACTTTCTTTTCTTCTAAATATAGCATTGTATCACAGATTGTAAATTCAGGGACTGAGGAATTATGCCAAACCCAAGGGGAACATGTATTTAGTGACTAGCCATGTGTGTGACCTTTCTCTTGTGGTTTACCCTTAGTTCTGGTGATGAACTCCGTGTTCTGCTCTTTCTCAGCTGAATTTCTGTTAGTACTCTTGGGACTAAGATGTGTAGAACCTTATTTTAAAACTTGAACTATCAATTATTAAATCATAAATTATTAGGGGCAGAAGAACTCTAAAATGCGAAATTTCCAAAATTAAGAAATTATGTGACAGAAAATCGAATTGTAACTAATACATTTTTTCTAATTCCAGAAAATCTTGCCAAATATAAATAATCCTTTTTATAGGGAGAAAAGTGTCCAAATCCACAGCTAAGTATTTTTTTAGAAACCAAGCAAATATTTAAAAGCTTGAAAATGATTCTTAATAATGCTGTTACATGATGCGGTAGTATCTTATGGGAGTATTAATTCTGAAGTTAGCACATAAAGTGAAAGTCTTATATAGTCACAATTACCTTTGGAAGTCCCTTATCACCCGTGAAATAACATATGTTTTTGTTTTGACAACTCTGTCATTATAGATATATATAAATATATAATTTATTCAGTGAGATACAGAATACAATAAATGTAAATATGGAAATATGCTTTTGTCATTTTTAATTATGTTAAAAAGTGGTTTTTTTTGTTATTTTATGTCAGGCACCTGGTTGAACTCAAGTCAGTGTATATACATCTGTGTTTCTGTGCATGTTTGTGTATATATAGAGAGACTAGACATAGGTATACATTACATAGGTATAAAAATGTGTATCTGAATTACTTAGGTATAAAATACATGTTAAAATTACATAGGTGTAAAATATATATCTAAATTACATAGGTGTAAAATATCTATATTTATCTTACTGAGAGAGATATCAAAGAAGTTCCATATCTTTAGTTGACTGATACTAATATGATGTAAATCAAAACAGTTTGGTATCTGACCATCTTTAAACATGAAGCCTCAAAATGGACACACTTTTTTTTCCCTGCTATCCAAATAGTGGGAATGTAGTGATGACTTTTAAACACATTAAACCAAATCTCTCCTCTATGTGACACATTTTTTGAGTTACTGTTGCATTGAGCTGGATAGCATTTTTGAGTATAGGTCCTCATTATTCTCACAGTGGCAGTGGTTTTTTTCTAGGCCACATGGGTAAAGTATACTGAGGCTGGACAAAATGCACCAAAACTCAAGTCAGTGCTGTTAATGTAATGGGAAATGTCGAGAAAAATCACACATATTACATTGTATTCTAATTCTAATCACAGTTAGATGTATATTGGGTAAATGTTCTCGTAGCATGTTTTTTAAATGTTTTTCCTCTGACCGAGTTATAGAAGTAGGAAATTAACTGTAATCATTTCTTAACTGTCTCCCCCAAGTAGATTATATCCTGCACCTAGGTATGCTGACTGGTGCGTAATATAGATTGTTAAGTGCTTGTAGAGTGAAATGAATTATGAATGAATGAGATATATTTGTGTAATTAATGTTTCAACACAATGCTTTTATAATATGGCATATAAAAATGTATGCATAAATATCTGTATCTCTTAGGGATGCTCTGGTTCTTATTGTGATGTGTATATTTATTTGTTCAACCAATATTCTCTGAGAGGCTGCTATCTGCTAGGTCCTCAGGATTCAAGTGAAATAAAGCAAGATCCCTCTCCTGAAGGAGCTTACAGTCTAGCTGGGAATAGAGCGGTAGATCAGCCATTAGAGCAGAGTTGGTAGTAATTACCTTGATATATATGTATGGAGTTCCTTTGGCCAAATACAGAGAACTCATGGGAGAGTGGTAAAAAGTGAGACTAGAGCGCTTAGTAGGCATCAGGAAAAAAAGGTTCTATGGGTTTGGACATTATCCTTATAGCTATAAAAGTGAAAGTATTTTAAGCAGGAAGAAAACATGATCAAAGCTGAAGAAAACATGATCAGAGCTTTAGAAAGAGCATCTGGCTGCAGTGTGAAACTCAAACCAGGGAGGAGGATGGACATTTTAGAGACAAAAAGACCTGGTTAGAAGGCTATTGCAGTAATCCTAGTGATAAGTAAAAAGGGCATATAAGACATTGGTTCTGGGAATAGCCAGGAGGACAGGAAAGGGGAATATATAAAGTGGGAGAATCCATAGGACTTGATAACTGGGTAGTCATGGGTTGCATAAGAAGGGGAAGACTAGTAGATTTGGGGGAACTAGTCAACTTCTCTGATCTCTCATATTATGCTTGCTTGCAAAACCACAATCCTATTTAAATATCTCTGCCACTCTGAACATACTCCCAAATAACTGATTATGGCTAGAGAAAAATGAAATGCTAACTAGGTTTTGCATTGAATTTGTGAACTTTTGAGTTAGTACTTAATGCTCCCTGGTAAACACACTGTGCTTCCCCTGTTCATTTAACCCTTTTCCTCTCCTCTCAAACCTCCAACACCTTCCTTCCTTTCCTACTTTATCAGCTCATAATCTTGTATCCAGAAGTGTTGGGCTAATGGGTACAAAACTATGCTATACCCTAAGTGAATCATCATGCAGTGTATACATGTACTGAAACAATACACTGTATTCCCCCAGAAATAAATATAAATAAAATTGAGAAAAAAAACTTGTTTCATACTTTACTCCTGATTAAAGCAATCAGAAGGGAACTTCTGTAAACTTCCATCACCACATCTACCCAACCATCAGCATTTGCATTCATATATTCTGCATTCTTGCCTGTTACCATAAATGATAGCCAGCTTTCCACAACACTAGATCCCATCTCCTCTCATCTATGCGAGGACATAATAGCAGTTCTCCCCTCCATCATCAGCAGTTTTTATATTTTTACAAGAACATTTTCATTAGTCTATAAACATCCTATTATTTCTCCCATTTTCAGAAAGTCTTTTGACCCTGATTTCTCCATCTGCCCTGTCCAATTTCTTTGCTCCCCTTTGTAGAAGACATTTGAAATGTGTTGTCTATACTTGCTATCTCCAGTCTTGCTTTTCTCATTTTTCTCTTCACCTCACTGCCGTCAGGCTTTTACCCACTACCACTCTAGCAGGACTGCTTTGGCAAGATCACCAGTGACTTCCATGTGCAAATCTAGTCGTCCATTTTTTTCTTGCTCATCGTGTCAGCAGCATTTGACACAGGTGATGACTCTCTCCTCTGTTACTCCTTCTCCCTGATCTCTTCATTTTGGAGCGCTGCAGGGACTAGTCCTTGATTCTCATTTTTTTTCTTCCTGTATTTACTTCCTGATGATCTTATCAGTTTTAGGTTTTAATTCAATTTATATTTCCAGCCCAGTTCTCTCTCCCAGGCTAAATATCCAGTTGTCTACCCAGCATCCTCCCTTGGATGTCTAAGGGACGTCTTAAATGTCAGTAGTTAGGGATCTTGCTGTGCTTTATTTATCAGTATTTCTCAGGTGCCTTAAACAGTGATTGACACATAGAAGGTGCTTAGTAGAGACTCGTTAAGTGAATGAAGGTACAAAGTGCTTGTTTTACAAGAGGATATATTTTTTACTTGCGAGTAGTAGAGTTTGGTACAAGAGTGGGAAGAGGGCATTATAATTGAAATTGTAGTTTTGCTACTGATTGCCACTATGTGCTGAAACAGCCTATAGCTCAACTTTTGGTTACATAAAAGTAAAGATTACTATGCCCATATATCTCTTGGGTGTTGTGATGATCCTTTATGTAACATTTATAATATGCTTTGCAGATGGAAAGCATTTTTTATCAATGTTGAGTGGTAGTTTTGAATTATTAAAACCGATTATTTATTTTAAAATCAACCTATCACTCAACAACCTTTTCACCGTATTTTACTTCTGAAATGGTCTTTTAGTATCATCTTTGCTCCTGTTTAAAATTCAATTGTAGTGAATCACTGTAATTTTTTTTGCTTTGGCATCCATTTTGAATATGTTGGACTTTATTCTCATACCAGAAACAGGGCTTAGTCACTCTTGACAGTTTCCAGTTCTCCACCTTTTCCCAGTTCCTAGATGTTGTTGATTCAGAGATCCACCTCCTGATGACCACCTGCCAATGGGACAGCTATATATAACTTACTTGACTCTCCCCATTGACCCCCACACTCTGTGTGGACTGCCCAGATGTACCGCAGTGACCACCTCTCAGTCGCAGCATGACTCCACAGAGCTCATGCCTGCTTGCCATAAACCCACCAATTAGAACTCCTCTAGGAAATCTGTTTTGGTACTGCCCTGGACCCTAATAAAAGTATTGGCCAACAGGTTCGTTGCTTTCTCTCCCTTGCTCCCCACCCATTGGGTGAGCGTGTGTGTCCAAGGCTGCTTCCCCCTTCCTGTTGGCCCTTTGCCTCCTTCTCTCTGGGATCTGTAAGTAATACACTACTTCTGTTATTTCATGTGTTTTGTTGTGCTGTCTTCTCTGTGTCTCACATGACCTACATATTCAAACCTAACTCTTCCTGGGCAGGGCTTTCCTAGAGAGTGGCTATGTTGGTAGTAATAAACTGGACAAGAGCCACGCAGGTGTCTGCCCATATAAACAAGTCTCCTGTGAGAGGAACACCTGGTCATGGGTTGGACACTTAGGCATTAGGTCATCTGCCAGGATAAAGAAGTATTCCATGAAATGCACACTGTGTATATCCACAGCCACCTCCACTGGAGCCCCATCAGGGCAGGGCTAGAATTTATAGCCACTCTCCAGAGACAGACCTCAGGATCAAATTAGAGGAAAAAACAATGTCAGTATTCACAAACAGTTGGGTAGTAAGATATGCTTTGAAGTCAAAAATCTGTATGTAATACCTTGATTTAGGTAAAATTGGAGATCACAGCTACAATTCCAAAAAGAACACCTTTGCTAGTGAACTATTAAACAGTTTAGTAGTTTCCACCCCTTAACTCCTACTACCTAAATGTTACTTAAATCTAAGGTGGGAAGATAGCGAATACAGAGAAGTTTGCTTTGTAAAATTTACTTATTATCCTTTTTCAATGCAGTCTACTGACTTAAAAAAAACAAAACCAAAAAAACTAATCTCAAGAAGCTGAATAAGTGGTTTTTAGCACATTATTTATTTACAAAGCATTAAAAACTCTGTAAATATTCTTCATTGAATCAGTAAAATTTTATGGCAGGTAGAGAGCTGACTTATTTGGCATGCCGAACGTTAACGGTTTTCTTGGAGAAAGTGTGAAACATAATGGAAAACAAGCTGCATTTTTAGTACTTGTAACATTGGTCTAAATACTATCCAATACCAATGCCATGCTATAGAATTGAGTAAGAAGGCAGGTACCTGAAAGTTTATCTTACTGTTAATGGAGGATTAAAAGTTAATCTCTGTAAGTTCCATAAAATCTGTGTAAGTTCCCTAACATTTCTGATTCTCATTTTTCTCATCTTTTCTCTACAAATCACTTTCAGCTCTATGTAGGTCTTTGATAAGTATTCTTCCACTATGCTGACACTCATTTTTTTTGTTGAGGTTTTTGTGAGTTTAATCTTTATTGGCTTTTTGAAGTTTGGCTATTATTGATATTTTCTATGGTATAAAATGCAATGAGAAAAATAATAGTTTAGAAAATGTAGTGAAAATATGTACTTTAATGGAAGAATATGCATTTGTCTGCATGCAGTACATCCTTCCAGGTTATCTGATTCTTGTCTTTCACTGTCTTTGAGCTATTTTACATCTCTATAATTTGTAGATAACTAGTAATAATGCATTTATAGACATGTAAATTTTGTGCTGTCCAGTAGAGGTTGAATTGTACCTTCCCCCACCTATAGCATTTGTGGAAAAACTAGTTTTGTCCCTATTTTCACATTCATTTCAAATTTTTTTGATTTATAAATGTCTGTTCTTCAAATTATCTTTTGAACTGGTTACAACATTTTCCTGGTCCCCTCATTGATTAATTGTTGGAATAAAATCTTTAACATGTGTTTATTATTATATCTGTATAAGAGTCATGATTTTACCTTCTTTTGTAAATTATCTTTTAACAGAAGTCAAAGCCTGTCATGGTTTGAATGTGTTCTTCAAAAGTTTATATGTTGGCTATTCACAATATCCAAGAGATGGAATCAACCTAAATGCCCATCAACGGATGAATGGATTAAAAAAAAAAACCCTGTGGTGTATATATACACAATGGAGTACTATTCAGCTATTAAAAAAAAAAAATGAAATTCTGTCATTTGCAGCAACATGGATAGAACTGGAAACTGTCATATTAAGTGAAGTAAGCCAGGCACAGAAAGATAAATACTACATGATCTCACTCATATGTCGAATCTTAAAAATAAAAAATGGTTCTCATACAAGTAGAGAGTAGAATAATGGTTTCCAGAGGCTGGGAGGGAAGGGAGGGGGGGGGGGAGGAGAAGTGGTAGACTAACAGGTACAAAACTATGCTACCTACCCTGAGTGAATCACTGTGCAGTGTATGCATGTATTGAAACAACACACTGTACCCCACAAATATGTACAAGAAAATGTTTAAAAAAATTTGAAAGAAAGTTCATGTGTTGGAAACTTAATTGAGATTGTAATAGTATTAAGAGATGGGGCCTTTAAGAGGTGATTAGGCCATAAAGACTCTTCCCTCATGAACAGATTAATGTTGTTATTGCTATCACAGGAGTGGGTTAGTTATCTCAGGAGAGAGCTCCAGATAAAAGGATAAGTTTGGCGCCCATTTCTTCTCTTACTTGTGTGCTCACTTCTACCCTTCTGCCATGGGATAACCCTCACCAGATGCCAGTGTGATGCTCTTGGACTTTCCAGCCTCTAGAACTGTGACAAATAAACTTCTATTCTTTATAAATTACCCAGTCTGTGGTATTCTGTTATAGTAGCAGAAAATGGATGAAGACAGAACCCTTACTTTGATTTTTTTACTTAAATATCCTCTGAGTGTGAGCTAACAGTATAATGCCCACCAGACTGAGAAGGTTTCCTTAGACCAAAGAATGAAGCAGGCAACTCCATGTGGTTTACAAGGAGGTTATTATTATTACTATTGTTATTATTATTATTATTATTATTGTTATTGGCAGGATTACTTATAGGAAATGGATTGGGTTGACTATTGATTCCTGGTGCAGCACAGCTGCTTTTTCTCCAACCCAAGGGGTGGGGGAGGAGTTGAAACTTATAAGAGACTTAGGGACAAAAGTGGAACTATGCCAAAGAGAGAAAGGCTGCAGAAGCAGAAGGTTCCCAGGCACCTCGCAGCTTCCTGTTGCTTATCCTTGGGATTGCTGGTGTCATTCCCCTTATCTTACCTAAGTGTAGCATTCTGTTCCCTTTTCTTCCTCAGTTGCTAAACAAACTATGCAGGGGAAGACTGTAACTATTGAAGCCAGAGCTCTAAAAGCCACGAGAATGGAGTGAGTTCTGACCAGCATTCCTACAAATATAAATTTATTTATCTTAATATAATGGTAAATAATTTACAATGAGATGGCTGACCAGTTAGCTCAGTTGGTTAGAGCATGGTGTTGACAAAACCAAGTTCTGGTGTTCGATCCCTGTACTGGCTAGCAAAAAAAAAATTACAGTGAGAGACTTTCAGAGTTTGTTATGCAGTTTCTAATTTTAATTTCAAATATGATAGAAGCATATACAGAGAGTTAATGTGACTGCTTTACTAGGTCATGAGGCAGTAGCAGCAGCTTCTGCTCTTCCTCCACCTTCCTTACTTTAATATAATAAATTATAATAGATCTAAAGCAAGAGTTGAGTATTGACTGACTTATTAACCATCTTAGTTTGTTTTCTTTTGGTATATAGCATACACGAGACGGGGTAATTTATAAGGAAATGGGTTTATTTAGCTTATGATCCTGGAGGCAGAGAAGTCCAAGATCAGGCAGCTACATCTGGTGAGGGCCTCCTACAGCTTCATAGCATTGTGGAAAACTGGAAGGGCAAGTGAGCATGTGTGAAAACAGCAAACATGAGAGGCTGCCTCACTTTTTGACATTCTGCTCTTGTGGTTAGTTATTTAGTCCAAGGAGAGGGAGAACTCACTCCCAAGAGATTGCATTAATCCCTTCATGAGGGCAG
The DNA here is from genome assembly GCF_027409185.1 of Cynocephalus volans. Classification (NCBI taxonomy): domain Eukaryota; kingdom Metazoa; phylum Chordata; class Mammalia; order Dermoptera; family Cynocephalidae; genus Cynocephalus; species Cynocephalus volans. The sequence goes on along the minus strand of NC_084460.1, from coordinate 242,393,648 downwards.
ATCCCTCAAGACCCGAATGCCTCTTAAAGGTCCCACTATCTCTCAACACCATTACAGTATGGACCAAGCCTCAACATGAGGTTTGGTGGGGAAAAACCTGTTCAAACCATGGCACTAGCCTTTAATTCAGAATTTAGCACTATAAGAAGCAAATATCAAACATGTATTTTTCTTCCTTTTCCCTCTTTAACTCTTCAGACAGCTGAGCCATTTTGAAAAACAATGTAGGACAAAATCTTGACACTTGGAAGTATTTTTTTTTTCCTGTATAGTCCTCTACATACATATCCTCTAGACTGTTACCTGAAAAAATAATATTTGGCCAAGGTAATTATATTATTTCTTATAATTTCATTTATGTAACATGCTAACTTTTAAGAAACATTATATAGACTTCCAGATTAGGTTTAAAGTGCTAAATTGCCTGCTTACATGTATCATTTTCACAGTGTGAACAAGGAAATGATGATATCTTGTGACATCTGACCGGGTCATTACCATTGTCAGGAAAGAGCAACATTAAACATTTTGGAAATTTTATAAATGTTCCGGTGGCTTTACCTCCAGAAATACTTACTCTTTAAATGTAGAATAATTATTTTTGAACAATTGTTTTGAGTTATAGCCATGGAACCGTTTCCTTACTAAAAGAGATAGAAGGCTGAACCTATAACATTGTGGGGGACTAGAGAGGGCTTAACATTTATAATATTTTTATTGTTTATTTCTGCTGTTATTTCTCCTGTGGAGAGCAAAATATATCTATATTAAACAAGTTCTTCTTGCTTTTGTGGAAAGTATGATATAAGAAAATAGATTTATTTTTAATTTGAAAGAGTGTGGTTTGGTGAATTTGATTTAATTTTTTTTTGTATATGAAGAAGATAGTCCATTGTTTACAAAACTGCACAATAAATGTTAATGAATTTTGTTGATATTTAGGATATTGTAAAATGACTGATCGGCTGTTCATTTATATATTGAATTCCTGTATTGTAGTATGCACTTCAATAATGGTGGATTAAAGTTTTTTTCTTTAGTGGCAATGACATACAACATTTACGTAAACCATGCTGTGAAGCCTTTTATGAGCACCTTTTATTTTTAGTTAGAAATCTTTTTTGTGGGCTGACCCTGTGGCGCACTCGGGAGAGTGCGGCGCTGGGAGCGCATCAGTGCTCCGCCGCGGGTTCGGATCCTGTATAAGGATGGCCGGTGCGCTCACTGTACGGCAGTCACAAAAAGACAAAAAAAAAAAGAAATCTTTTTTGTTCTTCAAGGGCCAGCCTGTGGCTCACTTGGGAGAGCATGGTGCTGACAACACCAAGTCAAGCGTTGAGATTCCCTTACCAGTCATCTTTTAAAAAAAAAAAAAAAAATCTTTTTTGTTCTCATTTTCCATTTTCTTACGCATGATATGGTATCATGAAAAAATGTTACCTACTAAATATAGAAAATTGGAGAAAGCAAAGCATATAATTCCACACAAGTACTCCTTTAAAACATGTCTTACTTAGTCATGTTGGCTTCAACCAGTTTTAGTCTATAAAAAGGGCCTTGACTATTATTATGAATTTATAAAACTTAGAAACAGCATATAAATATTTGTATAAGCATAAATATATTTTTACCATTACATGTAATATTTAAATTTCTAATTTATTATATTACCTAGTAAACTAATTTGGGATCATTAATAATCATTTCTGTATTACTGATTAATTCTTTAATTTGATTATCTGAGTAATGTAATTGTTAGGTTCAGTGAGACAGAGAAGAGAAAGAGACCCGAGCCAGGCGCCATTTCAGCCAAAAGCTTTATTCCACCAGATCAGTTCTCCTGAACCAAGGAAAGCAGGAGATTTATAAGAATTTTAGGGAGGGTTCTGGCAGAGTAATGGGCAATTTCAAATTCAGTGATATGCAAAGGGACACAGCCCTTGTGGTCTGATAACACCTGGTTGATTAGGGCATAGGCTTCTGAAGCATTCCTTCCAGCCCAGCCCAATTGCCTTAAAATGGTCATGAGGCCTAATAATTATATTGTCTGTGAATTCAGAAAGACTATTCCAAGTCCCTACTTAAGCAGTAATATCTTAAACATCAGCAAATCATCTACATGCTATTGTTGGGGAAGAAAAACTTCTTCACTGTCTTAGATTCATTAGTTGGAACCTGCAAATTAAACTGACAAAAGGCAGATTAACAGGAGAAAAAGTTTATTTCATATCCACATGGAAGGAGGGACTCACAGAAAAGAAATGAAAACCCCAAATAGGTGGTTAGAGTTGGGGCCTATGCACCCTGTTAACAAAGGGTGATAAAGTGGGAGAAAAGACTAGACAAAGGAAAAGGGGTTTAGGCTTGTTCGTGGGAAGGTGATGTTTGGTGACTAAGGATTGCTTGGTAAGGTTTGTTACCTTCAGTGATCAGAGTTTATCTATGGAGTTGGTCTCTTATTCCTGGTATGGGAGAGGAGTGCATCTTTACATATAGAAATTTCCTTTACAAAAGGGAAATTTATTGCTTGCTTTTAGCAAAAAGGGGGAGGGCAAAGAGTTCTCCTGTGTTTGATGTTTCTTCATTGCCTTCAGTTCAAAATAATCCTTATGCCAAAGTGACATGTTTTGGGGTGGCATATTCTAGTCCTCTTCATTATCTAAACAATAAAGAAAAAGAATTAGTTAAAATTCAAGTTTTGTTTAACATTTCCTTTATAAAAACATACAAAAGATGGAATTGGTATGTGAATTTTATTTTGGACATATTGCTTATTATTACAGTACTGTATTAATCATCAGCGTTTACCTAATTTCTTTTAATTCAGAATTATTTTGGGTAAAGCAAAATAATTATTTAGCAATAAATGGCCAAAATTAATTATGTTATGAAGATGATTACTTAGGCACTTAATAGAAGCATGTTATGGACTTAATGCTGGACTATGGAATAAAAACTCAGTGTTTATTTTGGATTGGAAAATGTAACAGACTGCCACAGCATTTGCAGCCACCAGTCTCTCTATTGTCACCACTTTTCTCTGTACTTGTCCAGGGTTTTCATCAGTGAGTAGAGTGTATTTAAAAACTCTGCTTTCTAAAACCTCAGCCATTAGCCTGATAAAGTACAGATGTTCCTCAACTTAAACAGGGTTACATCCCCATAAACCCTTCATACGTTGAAAATATCTTGTCAAAAATGCATTTAATATTTCTAACCTACCAAACATAATAACTTAGCCTAGCCTACCCTAAATGTGCTCAGACATGTACATTAGCCTACGTTTGGGCAAAATTATCTGGCAAATATGGATTGTTGACCCGCGTGATGTTGTGGCCAGCAACTGCTGTTCACTGCCTTTCCCCAGCATTGCACATGGGAATATCATATTGCATGTTGCTGTCCCAGGAGAAGATCAAAATTTATAGTTTCTACTGAATGTGAGCCATTGTAAAGTCAAAAAAATGTAAGTCAAACCATTATAAGTTTGGGACTGGCTGTATTTTACATTTAACCACTTGCAAAGATCTCATGGTTTGAGGGAAAGGCCATGTTCTCCTCTTCTCAAAATGTTGGAGGACCCCATTCTAAAAGTGTCTGAGGCTTCGATGTTAGATTACATAGAAGTTCATCTTTTTTTTTTTTTTTAAATAAAAAGATGGCAGGTAAGGGGATCTCAACCCTTGGCTTGGTATTGTCAGCACCACGCTCAGCCAGTGAGCAACTGGCCATCCTTATATAGGATACGAACCCGGGGCCTTGGTGTTCTCAGCGCCACACTCTCCCGAGTGAGCCACGGGCCGGCCCATAGAAGTTCATCTTGATATCTATTTTTAAAGATGACTTTAGCTATATAATTAATATATGAATACATTCTTCTTTAAAAGTTCTAAAATTACAGATAAGATTAAAGTCCCTTTTATGCATTTCTCATGGCCCCCTCAAGTCAATTTTTCCCCCATTTTCCTAGAGACAGCTGTTGAATTTGGTATGTATACTTCCAGATTTCTATGCTATAAATATATATTATAGTATTGTGTGTATATTATGTTTGTATTTGTATTAGTCCATTTATGTTACTTATAACAAAATACCTGGAACTGGGTAATTTGTAAGAAAATGAAATTTATTGCTTACAGTTTCTGAGGCTGGGAAACCAAATGCCCAGGGGAACGCATCTGGTGAGGGTCTTCCATGGTGGTGGCTTCAGTGACTCAGAGTATCACATTGCAAGATGGCGGAGGCAGAGAGAGAGAGCCTCTTAAACGTGCTTTTCTTTTAAAGCCCTCAGAATTATGCCCATGACCACCATTATGAATCCATTCATTAGGGCATGGTTTCAGAATCAAATCACCTTTTCAAGGCCCCACCTTTCAATTACCATAATAGGATTTCCCACCCTCTTTACACTGTCACGGTGGGGACCAAGCTTTCAACACTTTAAACTTCGGGGGGACACAATTCAATCCACTGCAGTATTCAGTAATTTGTCTTAGTGTTTTCTTAATATTAGTCCCTATAGATCTACATCATTCCTTCAAACTGTGCATTTTATTTATACTATGAAGCAGTTTAGTTATTCCCCTATTGGTGTATATTTAAGTTGTTTACATTAAAAAAATAACTGCAAACAGTGCTGAAGTTGACAGTCTTATACATGTTTTCATGTGTACATGTTCCTCTAGAGTAAATACTGAATGTTTGCACGTTTTTAGTTTGATCAGACACTGCTAAGTTGTTCTTCTGAATAACATTTTATCTTATAATACTGTAGAAACTTAAATTAATTTTTTAAGTTAAGACCTAAACATTGAATTTTCATCTGAAAAGAAAAGGTTTGCTCTCAAGCAGATGCATGATCCCACTTTATAATCCCTGGACCTAAAAATAAAATAGTCATCATCTGTAGCTGTAGGGGCCAACTGACATATTTTTAGTACAGTGAGTTCTATGAGCACAGAAATTATGGAACAAGACCAAGTCAGGTGGAATTTACCTTGGGAAGATAATAAATAAGCTTACCATAGCCTCAGACAACAGAAGATTCCTGAAGGGTAAAGTATTATTTAAGGATAATTTTTAGGAACAGGTAAAATGAATCTCCCACAGACATGAAAATGAGCATGTGTTAAAAATTTATTTTATTCATAAAACATGAGAGAAGCAGGCAGAAGTTATAATCAGTTGAAAGGAAAAGTCAAAACAGCACAAATTTATATGGAGTGGAGGAATATTGAGATGAATTGCACATAGAGACAAAAGTAGTTTTTTCACTAGTCGGGTAGGGAAGAAGTCAAAGCACTATTACTCAGGAAAATAGTTTACTTGTCAGTTACCTACAACTTAGAGAGTTCTAAAATATCTCCAAGGTAATGTACTGGGCTAGAATCTGATAAGCCAGTAGGGTCTGCTATAGATGATCCATAGTTTTACGTTGAAATACATTTTTTCCTATGCTGTGACTAAATATATTTACTTTGCTGAAAACAGTACCAGGTCTGGATGACCACTGGGTAGGTAGCCTAGACTTGGCAACCGGACTTTGCACAGAACTAAGGGAGATGATCACTAAAAAGATAGGCTTTGAATTGCTTTGGAAACTGCTATATATAAACTAATTCAAATAAGTCAGTGTCAGATAGACAGAGGGCTTGGCCCTTTTTGCTATTTCTGAATAGGAATCCCAGTTTTACCATGAGCTCTACCACCTAAGCAAGTAACCTTGAACAAGTTGTTTAAAATTCTTTGATACTCGGTTTCTTCACTACCATATGATCCAGCAGTCCCATTCCTGGGTATATATCCAAAGGAAATGAAATCAGAATGTCGAAGAGATATCTGCACTCCCATGTTCATTGCAGGACTATTCACAATAGCCAAGATATGGTATTAACATAAGTGTCCATGAGTGAATGAGTGTATAAAGAAAATATGGTACATATACACAGTAGAATACTATATTCTAGTATACAATGAATGGAATACTGTATATTTCAAATTGAATACAGCCTTTAAAAAAAAGGAAATCCTGTCATTTGCAATAACGTGGGTGAACCTGAAATAAGTCAGACACAGAAAGGCAAGTACCACATGATCTCACTTATATGTATAATCTTAAAAAGTTGAACTCATAGAAACAGAGTGGAATAGTGGCTGTCGGGCTGGGGGTGGGGAGAGGAGTTATTGGTTAAAAGATACAAAATTACAGACAGGAGGGATAAGTTCAAGAGATCCATTATACCACGTGGTGACTATAGTTAATAACAATGTATTGCATACTTGAAAATCTCTGAGAGTAGATTTTAAACGTTCTGACCACAAAAAAAAGAAGTGTGAGGTAAGTAATGCATGTGTTAACTAGCTTGTTTAAGCCATTCTACAATGTATACATATATCAAAACATGCTATATACCATATACATATACATAATATATATACATACATGGAATTTTTATTTACCGATTATAAAGGAAAAATGAAAAGTGAACTTTGCCCAGAAAAATAAATGTCTATCTCTTAACGTTAGACTGTAAGTTCCAAAAGAATTATGACAATTTTGGTCTTATTCAGTTATGTGTCCCCTGCAGATAGAAAAATGGCTATCACATATTTGCCTTCAGTAAATGTTTCTTAAATGAATGGGGCAAATGCCTTCTATCTTACTGTCCTTCCCAGGAAAAATTTCTCAGAATTGTTCTACTGGGGCTTTCCTTAGCTACAGCCAGCACATATGCCAGGGAAAGATGAACTGTGGTAAGAGGAGCTGATAGAGGTACAGAAAGGCAAGATTATATCAAGGTGTTAACAGAATGGAGAATATGGAGTAACAGGAAAGGAGGGACTAGTAGGGGAGGATGGGAAAGAAAGCCACAATCTCTTGTGACACAATTATAGCATTAAGGTTTTGGATGTTTTATTTTACTCTTTGAATAAAGTAATGTAAGTATATTTTTCAATTCATTAAATTCTGGAATTGAAAGATAGTTTAGTCCAACTCTTTTTACATACACAGCATTTCATAGATAAGAAACAGATCTAGAGAGATGAAGTGACCATTCCAAATGGCACAATTAATCTGCTGGTAGAACTGAGACTTTTTCTTACTCTAATTCTTTTTTTCTTAATATATGTGTTAGTCTGTCACATACACAAAATGTTGTGTTATATTCTGCACATTTGCATTTTCACAAATATACTGCTTTTTCCTTTCCCAACAGGTAGAAAACAGACCAAAGTATTATGGAAGAGAGTAAGTATGGATTATCAGAAAATATTTTATAGATTGGCATATGTACAAGAGACAGGTAAATGGATGATTTTAGCAAAAATAAAAGCAAGATGAAGGATGTATTCAAGTTTGGGGGTTAAATTTTCTTTTTTTATTACAAATTTAATTATTCTAATTGGTGAAAAAAAGATAGAAAATAAAGACAAGTATAAAGAAGAAAATGACACGGGAGAGTGTATACACAATAATGTTAAAGATGCAGGCCATATAAGTAAATAATCCTAGATGTACATGAGGAGAATATATATATCTGTGTGTTTGTGTATGTAAGTATTAGGCAAATAGATATATATATATACACATACAATGGGATGTGGATGATTTATTCTATATTTAAGCCTTTCTTTATTCTTCAAATTTTCTCTTAGTATATATTCTCATTATTATCAGAAAAACAAGTAATACATGCTTCCCAGAAACTGTTAGTGTCAACCATTTGAAGTATTACCTTTTAAAGTCTTATTTTTCTGATTATTGAAAAGCAGAAATACAGCACTTTGGGAAAAAGAATAAATATCACCTATAATTCCATCATTTCCCAAATAAAATTCTTTGTTTCTTATGACTTGAGATCATATCAGATAAACAATAACATATATAGCAAATATTTTTAAATTATTTAAAATTCTGTGTATGTTTTCAAGACTTGTGAATGAATCACAGGCACCTACTTATGAATTGTGGGGAGGATTATTCCAAACTTAAGAACCTCTAATATTCTTTACAGATGTACAGTAATTTCTATGGTCACTCTTCTGCTTTAGGCAGTTAGGTTGCTTTTAAACTGTACTATTAAAAGTAGCATCATCAGAAACATCTCAGTGTATAAGGGTATTCTGGGGATAGAGTTGGTAGGAATAATTTTAAAGTACTTTATCGCCAAGTTTTGTTCCATAATTTGTTTTCTCGAGTTTGATTTTAAGTTAATTACTTTATTAATTGATGTCATGTGAACTTAAAATTTATACCAATATGCTAATCTAATGGTATCTGTTACTGTAAGGGATAGGTTACCGTCTTCTTGCTTCCAGCAGATCAGATTGTCATTAGCCTGTGAACCTAGTTCTGAAAGACTGAGAAATTTATGTAGATGAGATATTAAGGAACCCATTGTAAACCTAACTTTTCTAGTTGTCATGACTTGAACATACCTATCAAAAACAGTTTTAAGACTTAGATTGAGAGAGACTGAACCATTCCCATGAGGAAAAACTCCAGAAAGTTGCTACTGAGTCCTAGTAAAGTTTCTAAATCATTAAGGTGCCATTTTAGGGCCTTGTAAATATATCATTCCAAATTCAAGTGACTATTGTTTCTTTGGTACCAGTAAAAGCTGCAAAGTTTCTTTGAGCAATGGGTCAATTATTGTAGTTATTGCAGTTATTGTAGGGGAGGAAAAACTTTCCCTCTGCCCTTCTAGGTTTGGTAGCTGGGTCTATGAAATAAACTAACAACAGGCAAATTAACAGGAGACAAGGTATACAAATTTATTAATTTTTAGTATTACATGCACAGGGGCATCACAGGAAAACTAAAATGAAAAACCAAAAACCAGTGAGATTTGAGAGCTTATATACCATCTTAATAGAAGAAAGGAAGGGGAAATGTAGGCCATTTAGGGGAGAGTAAATGATTTTTAGGAAAGATGAACAGGGCTTTAGAAGACTAGATGGGAGATATGCTAGTTTGTGACAAACTTATCTGGGAATGTTGTCGACTTTTAGTCTCTTATCCAGTGATAAGAGTCGATCTTCCCTGGCTGATGAAACTCTTGAGGAGAGGATTGATAACAGTTGAGTTCCTTGTGAAGGATTTGTCTTTAGGTAGATAAGAGGAGTTCAGAGAAAGCCTCCTCCTGCATTTGCTGTTTTTCAGGTGCCTTCAGCTCAAAATAATCGGTTCACCAATGCATCATATTTTGGGGTGGCATGTCCTGAATTCCTTCATTATCTTTGAGTTACTAAAAGGTTATATGTGTAAGTTCTTTATAAATTGTAATCACCATGTAAATTTAAGGTGGTATTGTATTTTTAATGTAAATGTCACCACTGACTTTTTTTTTCAATATTTTATGTGAGAATGTTATATATGGATCTACCGTGCTTGTGTAAAGAGTGTAGTATTTGTTTATTCTTCTTCCTGTTTTCTTTGTTAATCAAAGATAACAGGGAGTGAAAGCAAGTATTATAGTGTTTGCTTTTAGCTTGAGTATTCAGTAATGCAGATTATGCACATTATTGGGCAATCATGCCAATTAAGGACAACCCAGGGTCCTGGAAAATTGCCAACATAGACTCTGAGCCAAAATTTTGGAGCATTGCCAGTAGTTGAAGAAAGGAAATGGGGCTCATTTCAGTATATATTTTAGCAAGTCCATATGGTTAAATGGCTACATGAGAAGAGAATTGTCCTCTCAAGAGAGGTGGTTGATCTTCCCTTAGATGGATGTGAATTTTGATTTCATGACTGGTAACTGGATTGGATAGCTACTTTGGTGCTGTTCTTACCACAACAGAGAAGTTGGCCATAGGCCAGGCTCAGAGAAACACAAGTGTAGTTAAACCCAAGTGCTTCCCTTTGATTATGTGGCAGTACTTAGTCTAGAAAACAACAGGAGAAGATGGGTGGGGGTGGGGCGGGTTGTTTTATTGGAAAATGTGGAAAGCATGCAGTTTCTGAATTGCCTTTGTTTCTTAGGTTTCACGGCATGATCTCCAGGGGAGTAGCCGACCAGCTCTTGAGTGTGGCTGAGGGGAGCTACCTCATTCGGGAGAGCCAACGTCAGCCAGGAACCTATACTTTGGCTTTAAGGTTGGTCATGGACCTGCAATTATAACTGCACTTCATTTAAAACCCTCTTAATAGAGGGCTTTAAATTTTAAAAGCATCCAGCATGTAATTGAATTGGTTCTTGTTTTCCTGGGACCTAATTACCATTTTAATAGCTTTGAAATTCTTTAAAAATTCCTCATGAATGGTAGCACTCAGCAATTAAGAATTGAAAAACTTTTTTTTTTTTTTTACTGATAAATAGACAGGTTTAATGATAAATTGCTCTTCACAGAGATGACTACAGAGACTTTTAAACTATAATCCAGGAATATACAATCATGCAGCCCAGACCAATTAGCCAGATCTAAAATAAACTGGCCTCTTACCACAACTACACTGTAAACATTACAACCTTGTTCTTTCCAAAAGAACCCTAATCTCACGTGAAAACAGTTACTGTGGGGGACCCAGAAACCTTGCTTTGTGGCCAAAAGTAAAAACCAAAGGAAAAAATAGCAATTCAGTGGTTAGTTGGTGAAAGCAGGAAATTTGGTGCCCTTCACTGTGCCGCTTTGCTCTTCTTACTCTTGCTCTTTTTGTCCCTCTTCTTCAGCCCATCCATGTTAGCTCTCAATAGGTTTGAGTAAGCCATCTGAAACTTATTTACTTCTTTGGAGCTCACCACAGTGCTGATCTTCTTTTTCCCATCAGTAGCTCTTAACAGACACTTGTTGTCTGAGGGCTCAAAGCCCTCCACAGAACCTTTCCTTGGAATGGGTTTAGTTCGACCATCATACTTCTTCAAGGTGATGAACACGCTGCCTGACAACCGGCACTTCTGGAAGAGCCTGGTCAGCTCCGTCAGGAACTGCTCGCTCTCCAGCAGCACCATGCCGGCGCTGCTGGCTCCGCTCCGTCAGCACCGAATTGAAAAACTTTTAAAGCATTTTTGTTGTAGCTGCTTCCTTCCATGTTATCTTACCCCTTTTCTCCCATCTGCCTTGCTGTGTTGGCATCCATCTATTTCTTGAATAGGGGAAGGGACTGAGACAAAGATCTTTGTAATTCATAAGCTAAAAAGCCTAGTCATTTCTCCTACATTGGTTTTTGGTTCAAGCAGCTTTTCTTGGGAGCTCTTTTCTCTTCCCTGTCAACTGAATTTTGCCTAGTGTTTTGGTGATTCTTGGCTTATGGTACAGTGCCCAGAAACAAACATTTCCAGTAACCCTGCAATAATAACCCAATAATAAGAACAATAATACAGTAACATGCTTATCCATTGGGTTGACCTCATACCAGGCCTCTAACCTCATTTAATCCTCATAACAACTCTATGTACTGTTGTTATCTCCATAGATGAGGAAATAGAGGACCTAGAGGTTGAGTAACTTGGCCAAGGTCACAGATGTAATGTTGTGCAGTTTGACTTCATAGTCTGTGCTCTTAATTGCTCTGCATTGCTGCCTCTCCAAAGGCTTGGAATAATGTTCATTATCTTTGTTCATTCCTTCTTTTGTTCATTTACATATACATTCATCTGTTCTTTGGAAGAGACTTAAAAGTAGCAACTTCCTAAGAAAGAGGTCAAAGAAATGATAATTCTTTTGGTAGCCACAAATAGAGAATAGAAAGATGATGTTAGTGCTTAGGACTAACATTAATGTCTAACTCCTTCTCCAGTTATTTAAGTCTGTGTGAGTGAACAAGGACTGCTCTTATTTCTGTCCAGAAGATTTAATAATATTCATCTTTCTGATAAATAGAATAATACACTTCAGTGTTATTTCATACAGAATTCTGGATCAATTGCATATTTGGAGAATAAAGCTTGTCATAGGAGTTTATGGAAATTGGCTTTTTATGGCAAATTATAAAGTGTAAATCCCCCTTCAATTACTTAATTATATTGTCTTTCAGGTTTGAATTGTGGTATACAGAGGAAAAAATCTGGTCTGGCAATTAAAATACCGATTCATTTTACCACTAATTGAACTAGGAGACTGATTTGGGGCAAATCACAGAATTTCTTGAAGTTGGTTTCTTCATCTTTCTACTTCTAACAGAAGAATTATAAAATAATTCCAGAAGTCTGTACCACTGCATTTCCAAATAGTCTGGTCATTTGATTGTCTTGGTTAAATAATCCTTGATGTAAAGGATAGTGGACCAGAATAAAGAAGAAGGAGGTGGGGTGAAATGAGAGACAGAAATCTGCATAACTCTTTCTTCCTTTCCCCTTTGTTGCTGTTTCACTCCTTTTTTCCAAGATCACATTAAAGTTCTAAAAGTTTAATTTGAACTCAGTTTTGCCTCACGCAAAGTTCAAGTGCTTTCCATTACACCATATCACCTCCCATCTTCTAACATGGCTGTCACACAGTTTTCACACTAGCAAATACTTGAGGGCCAAAAATTCAGTTTGGAGAAAAGTAGCATCCAAACCTTCCAAGCTCCTCCTCATTCCTGTCCTCTTGCCCTCTCTCTTCCTACTCATGATTTGATAAGTTTATGATCACTTCCCATCAACTCCAGCCTAGTAAATCTTAGGATAGAAATTGGAGAACAGATGAACTTTAGATTGATGAGAGTGTTTTTAATGCATAGGTCTGGAGTGATATACAGCCTTTCTTTTGTTATTGAAAATCACCATAAAATTGCTACTTGGAAAAGAAATAATAGTAAAAGGGGCTGTAGTGGTGTAGAGAGTAGAATTTGTGAATATGCACTGTTAGTAATTTATGTGCTGAAGTAAGATTGACGTTACCCTTGTTTTAAACTAGATGTATGGCAGGGAAGTGTTAAGCAGAATATGAAATAGAAGTTGTAATGATACATGTATTATTCTTATCTGATACTCCCATTTCAACTGATGATTCTCCCATTTCACATCAGTTTGTTTTGTTTTTGATGTAATGCATCCATTTGGGGTAGCCAGTTTGTCTTGCTTATAGCCTTCAGTGTTTATTAGTCATTTATTGTGTTAATCAAGAGCTCTAAAATTAGGAATAAATCTTTGAATGCGAGTTCCTCAATAAATACCTCAACCAATGTCCAAAATCAAACTTATTACTTTTCCTTCAAAATATACTGTGTCATATTTCCTTTTTAGCTGGTGACACTGTTATTCAGTCAGTTCCACAAGACAGAAACCAGGAAATCATTTTTCTTTTTTATCTTATGTCTATTTTAAGATGTTTATGTAGGCCCTGGCAACATTCATTTAGAGGCCCCCACCTTACTTTGTACTGCACTATATTCCATATCAAATATATATATTTTTGCTGTTAAAATTGTGTACAGTTTTTTTAATATAAGTTGCTTTTGACTGATAACACCAAGGTCACAGGTTCAGTTCCCCATACCAGCCAGCCACCAAAAAAAAAAAAAAAAAAAAAATGCTTTTAAAATTAACTTGTTTTATAGTTTTCCTTTTGTGTTTTGGAGCCAAATATGAACCTTTCTTTTCATATTTTATATCTTTTCATAGACTGTGGAAAGCCTTAGGTACTGTGCCTGTATTAACTAATGGTTAAGAGGAATTTTCCTTTTTGTTTCTCTTACACAACCAGACTTTCTTACGTATTTCTCAAAATTTCCTCTCCCTTTCAACTTTAAGCCACTCCCTGGACTATTGCTATAACTGTCTAAGAAAACTCCCTGTGTCCAGCCATGTCCCCTCTAATGTATCCTCCACAGAATCATAAGTGATTAGTCTTAAAGTCTGATGCAGTGATCAGCAAGATTGTAGGGTTGAGTAGGGCAAAGGATTTCAAAGAACACACCTCCTTTACTCATTAGCATGTCCCCTGCACTTGTTGGGGCCTAATTCTTCACTGATGATCTTTGTGTATAATGCGAGGTATTATTTAAGGGAGTGTGTATTGTATGTATGCTGTCACAGTACCAATTTTCTGTAGTCAGAAAAGAGGTTTTTCATTACTTGGCATGGCAGGTCTTCTGTGGGTGAGCTCTTCTTTTCTTCTTCAGCTGCATCTTCTCCCATATCCCGAGTCAGCCTGAATTTTAGGCTAGGCCTGTCTGTCTTTTCTGCCTCTGCTCATGTTGATTCCTTGATTCAGGAAAAATTATTATTACTCAATGAAAGTTTGTTATACAAGGGAAGCATACAGATAGGCATCCTCATATTCAGAATGTATAGTTGAAGAGAATCTGCTAGCCCAGGCACTAGATGATGACTTATGAAATGTTTCCAAGTGACTTTGGGGTTTTCTGTATTTTTGACAGCATTTGGAATAGCTATAGTTTAATGATATATCACAGCAAATATCAATTGTGAGTAACCTAAAACAATTTAAGAAGTTTGGTTGAAAACATGTTTTCTTTATGGTTTTCAGAGTTTTAGATCTAATTTTTTAAAAAATATGTTTTATAAGGCACTTTTACTCACTAGAAGAAAAAATTATTAGGCTCAGTTTAGACATTTTCTATTGTCTTGTCTTCCGGTTTACTAGTCCTGCCCTCTGCTATGTCTGATCTGCTGTTAAACCCAGTCATTGAGTTTGTAATTTCAGATACTATGTTATTTAGTTCCAGAATTTTCATTTGCTTTTTGGAAATAATGAACTAAGGAGGTAAAAAAGACCAGTGAAGAGCTAATATGTGTGATTATATGAAATGACTTTTTAAATATTTGGCATTTATTTTATCATTGCCACTACTCTACCTGATAAAAATCTAAACAATATCTGGGTATAAGTATAATCACAGCCCATTCAGAACTATTTTTTTTTTACTGTTTTTATTTGAAATTTTTATTTTATTTTATTTATTTTATATTATTGAATTGGTATGAGTGCAAAAGGGCCTTTACTAACTCAACAAGTTTGTAAGTGGCATTTTCATCCTAACAGCTGTTTACTTTCCCGCTTTAACTAAAATATGTAAATAGATGAATCATAGCTGAACATTAGGATCTCACTATAATTCCAGCTAAGTCATCCATCTGATGGACGGCATACTTGGCTCTGTTCAAGTTATTTTTTGAAATATAAAAACATATCTTTATGTCAGTGTTGCACATTTAATGTGTGTAACTAACATTATGCATTACTTTGACATTATATGGGGTGTTCTATCAATGTTGGTTCCCTTTGATGTGAAATATTCCTTTTTTAAAGTGGCTTGAGCTGTTTGTTTATTTTTACTGAGCAGAAAAATAAAATCTTAAATATGTTCTTTACTAAATCTAGAAAAGGAAGCTAGAAGAAGAAACATTTAAAACACCAGTGACTGAGATAGGAACCCGTTTAGTGTAATGTATAGATAGAAAAGAGGGAGATGAAAAAGAATAAGGAATTGAGATTTTAAAAATCTGTCACAAAATAATTGCAATTACCTACTCAAACTGCTAAAACTTTGGAAGTGAAGTTGTAGTATAGATTTTAGAGTTTGACGAACCCAAGTTATAGTTGCCTGACCTTGTACATATTTAACCTTTTAAAGCTTTAGCTTTCTATTTGTAAAATGGGGATGATAATCCCAGTTTTGCTCATAAGAGACCTTTTTATAGTCTGTTATCAGCATCCCACTTTCAAGAATCATATTCTCTATCAACTGAGATACTTTCAGCTACAAGTATTATCTGTATTATCTGATATTCAAAATAAGCAACTCTACTGGCTTAAACATAAATTATTTAAGGAAGTATCTCACATAATGAGAAATTCAGAAATGTAATACTAGTGTGAATGGTCAGTATTGCAGGGATGTTATGAAGGACTTGTGCTCTTTCTCTTTCTGTTCATGACAACTCACAGCATCAGCTTCAGTCTAAGGCTGGTTTTCCTTGCTGCCAAAAGGTGGCTGCCAGGGCTATCAGAGTTGTGTGCTTCCTTGTTTATGCCCAGCAGGAAGGTCCAAGGGAATCTCTCCTCTCTCATGCACTATGTATTTTTCCCTTCGGATTGGTAGGGCCAACATGAGTCTCCATTTCTTATCCCCGGGCCAATAACATCTTCAGGGAAATGCACGTACTGATTGCTTTTTTGATTAGCACCTGCTCCTAGAACTGGGACGTGGGGTCACTTTCTTCTGGAAGGTGAGACTTTGGGAGGAAGGCTGAATGACCAAACAAAACCTGGTTTTCCTTTCTTGTTTTAAATGAAGGAAGAAGGTTGGAGGGAGGGAGAGAAAATGGATACCAATTAGACAGCCAGCTATGGCCAGTACAACATTATAGGCTGTACTTGTTAAGGTGGTTTCCTTGTTAGGCAGTAAGGACCAACCTATCATGTAATTCTTCAGATCTTTCAGTCCTGGTCAGTTTCTTATTAACGTAGTATGAGAGTACTTCAAAAAGTTCGTGGAAAAATAGAATTAAAAGATAATACAAACCTTTCTATGAACTTTTTGAAGTACCCTCATATATTCAATTTTAGCTTTAGTAAATAGTAAGAAAATCAGGTGTGAGTTCTAAAGAAAGTGTTATTTATGCAAGACCAGGCACCAAAGTTTTGTAAATTGAGTTTTGATGTTCTGTTGCCTATAATATTTTAAAAACTTCATTTAAAATATATTTCCTAAACCGACATTAAAATAATTTGGTATTTTAAAGGTGATATGAAAAACCTAATTATGTTAAATTTAGCACAGTAAAACCCATAGTACTTTTGACTAATACATACCTTAAAATATTTATCCCTGGTATGTCACTAGAATATGTCAAGGCCTTTCATGGAAATCAGGGACATGGTCTTCATTGTTAAATCAGGTAACTAAAATAATTCCCCAGATAATCCAATCGTCAAAAACAACAGCATTTATTGAGTTTCTTTATTCTGCCAGGTACTATTCAAGTGGGTCAAGAAAGAAGACATTTAAGCTGGCTCTTAAAGGTAGTCTAGAAATTTACCAGGTAGATAGGTAGGATGTGATAAAAAAAAATAAGCACTTTAGAAGAAATGGCCAAGGCAGGGGTAGGTAGAACACCATGGAACATATGGCATACGGCAGGCTGCTGGGGGACTGGGAGTACAGTAAGTGCGCCAGGAAAGCCTGGTGTTTCATGTTTAAGAATTTGTACTTTCTCTGTAGGAAAGGGAGTCACTGAAGGCTTTTAATAGAAGACGGTGATTTTTACATTTGAAATTTAGTAAGATCATTGCTGGAACAATGAGAATGATGAGTGGAAAGGGGGGTGAGAATTAATTTTCCAGAATTATTTAGATAATTTATTAAGCAGTATTCCTTTGGCTATGGAAAAGTGATATTTAGAAGTGTTTCTAGACATCTTCTAGATTTTAAAGGGCTCACTTTGAGGAGAAATGTTAATTCCAAATTTGGCAACTCCAGAGACGTTCCTGTTAATCTGACTCATGTTAGATTCTCTAAATCGGGAGAAGAACAAGGTGACATATGTGCAAGTCTTGTTAATCCCCAAATCCTGTATCTGCATATTCTAGGATGTATTTGGACATATTCTAGAGAATGCCTGACACCCACAGGACTTGGCACTTTCTTGTTGATTTTATTATGAACATCAAGATAAGAATCATTTAAAAATTTTTTGAATAATGGATAACAAACGAATATTTAAAAACTGAAAAAGCATAATGTTTGGACAAATTATGTTTTCTTTTAAAAATATGTCATAGCTGAAACATATATATCCTCTGTTAATCTGAAAAATAAAATTCATTATACAGAACATTATGTTAACAAAATTCACTGGAAGAGAATTTGGAGAATTTATTTGGCAAACAGTTTGCAAACCAGGGTGACATGACCTTTCATACAAAACACAAGTGCTCTCTGCTAGAACAGACAGAGGGGCTGTCTTATATGGAGACAGTTCCTGCCCGGGTTCCTACTCCAAATGGCTATGTAAATGAGGGATGCAAGCTTGTTCAGTCCTTTATTATTACTAAAATTGTTTATTGGTCAGGTCCAGGTGGCAAAATGGGGCTCTACAGCAGTGGTTTATTCTGGTGGCATAAACAGGAACATATAGCTACAAAAATCCCCAAATTCAGTTATTTAGCCAGTGCTCTTCCTGAGGTTACAGGGTTTTTGTGTAAGCTCCAGCCAGCAAATGGCTGCTTGGCTCCATTCAGAATTTGGACCCAGTTAGCCACTCAGGATCCATCTTGAAGGATTGGCTCTTTCAAGGTCACAAGTATGTGTAGTATCCTACTATTTATGTAAGATTATATATCTATGAGAATCTTTTTAAGTAGAGAGATGTCTAAAAGAATGATCAAAATGTTCAAGGTTTATCTCTGAGTGATGAACTTAAAGGTGTTTGTACCTTTTGAGTTGCCTGATTTTTTTTTTTTTTACAATGTATATATATCATTTTGCAATCAGAGAAAAAAATTAATAGGGATGTTTCTGTTTTGAGAAGAAATGAAGACATTAGCTGTATCCTTGGGTCAAAATGAAAGACAGTACCTCCCAAAACTCTGAAGATTTGACTATAAAAGGAATGTATCAGCTTATTTAAATAATTTGTCATAAGGATTGCTCAGCCCTGGGACAATAGAAAGAGAAGTCACAGAGGCCGGTGTTGTACAGTCCATCTAGGGTCTGTGCTGGAGGGGAATCTTGGCCAACATTGGCAGTGCTGTCTCTAGCATGGACAGGAACACAAGGAGCCGTGTGGATTTCCCTTCCATTATGCATAATCAGTTGGATTTCTTTCCTTCAGTACTTCTCAGAGCCTGTGAGAGTTGTTAATAGGACTATACTACATTTCCCAAACTCATCTGATCATGAGACCCTCTTTTCATAAAATCTCTCAGTGGAACACTCTTTGAGAATGTTCTCTTAAACATTTGGTTCACTCAGTTCCTCTTGCTCTGGACTCCATGATCACGAAGCAACCATCTGATTAGTGGCTTCCCATGTGGTCTGTCTGCAGGGAGAGAAAATCTATATATAGGCTGAGTATGAAGAGTCTTTGAGTTATTTTTTATTTTCAGTTAACAAATTAGGATTAAATGCTGGGAGTAGAGGGAGAAAAAGGAAGGAAATCTACCAGGTTTGTTCTGTTTGGTAAATTCTGATAAACACACAGCCCCCCTCCCCTTTATTCTTTTCTTTTTCTTCTTTCACTTCCTTTTTTGATAGATGAACCTAAAAGTGTTAAATTGATAGAGAAAAGAATTTAAGGTCTTTCACTGATTCTTTTTTCTTCTTGTTTTCTGATTTTTTTTCCTGGACCAAAAAAGACTGCCTCCTATCCAAAGAGTGTTATGAAACATCTACCTATGGCAACCGAGCACTGTTTCTATGTATTACAAAATTGCAACTTTTTTTTTTTTTTTAACTCTATTTGCAAGCATGGCTTTTTCATTCTTGTATCTTATTCTTTTTATAAATGGGTTTTTAAGTTACAATTAACATACCAATTTACCCATTTAAACTGTACAATTCAATGGTTTTTAGTACATTCACAAAATTATGCAACACAATTTTAAAACATTTCTTCACCCTAAAAAGAAATTCTATACCCATTTGCACTCACTTCCCATTTCTCCCCAGCTCTTCCAGCCCTAGGCAACCACTAATCTACTTTTGTCTCCATAGATTCATATATCCTGGACACTTCATATAAGTGGAATTATATAACATGTGATATTTTATGACCGACTTCTTTTCCTTAGCATAATGTTTTCAAGGTTCATCCACATTGTAGCATGTACCAGTGCATTATTCCTTTTTATTAATGAATAATATTGGAAGAAATATTCTAATGTATGGATATACTACATTTTGTTTATCTGTTCATCAGTTGATGGACACGGGTTGTTTCCACTTTTTGGTTATAACTAATAATTCTGTAAATAATGCTGTTATGGATAAATGCTGTGTACAATTTTGCATATACATGTTTTTATTTCTCTTGAGTATATACCTGGGAGTGAAATTGCTGGGTCATATTGTAACTCAAAAGCAGCCTTTTGAGGAATTGCCAGATTGTTTTCCAAAGTAATTATAATACCATTACAACCCTACCAGAAAAGCAGGGAGTTCTCTACATCCTTGTCAATGCTTGTTATTATGTCTTTTCCAATACAGACATCCTAGTGGGTGTGAAGTAGTATCTCATTATGGTTTTGATTTGCACCTTACTCTTAGGTGGTACTTCATTTTTCAAATTTTTATCCTCAGTATGATTTTTATTTACTAGTGTTCTGTCAGTTCAAACTTCAGTTCTCTCTCAAAAGTATGCATACATAGCAGTGGATTTAAAGCAGAAGGTAGAGAGAGCCAAAAAAGTCGATTTTAAGATAGTTTTGTTTTTTGTATTTTTAAGGCATGTTATAAAGAAGATTCCATTGAGGATTTCATTTAGTGTAGAGTTTGAGTTTTAAGTACGTTTTGGGGCTAATCAACAGGAACTTTGATATGAAAGGATGACTCTCTGACTCTGGTTATCTACTTTGCAAAGGGGAACTAGAATCTGACTTGTATATCTACTGTAAGGTGCAGTTGGAGATATACTAGATTCTCTTAATTTAAGATGCTTCTTAGTAACCAGATCTGCAGCCCCAGAATGTGTTTATTATGTGGCAGCTTTTCTGTGAATGATTTGGCACACCTAAATATTTTATTAATGGACTTAGTTTTGTGAATATAATAATAGTGAACATTTAACAAATATTTATTGTTTTAGGCATTATGGTAAATACTATGTATAGTGGATTGTGTCCCCCCCAAACTCCCTGAAGCTTGAATTGTGTCCCCCAAGTTTTATGTATTAGAAACTTAGCCCCCGCTGTGACTGTGAAGATGGTGGGAAATCCTATTATGGTAATTGAAAGGTGGAGGCTTGAAGAGGTGATTGGGTTGTATGATCCTGCAGTAGTGAATGGATTAAAAATGGTGGTCAGGGTGGGGTTCTGAGGGCTTTAAAAGAAGAAAGAGAGTCTCTCTCTCTCTGCTCTCTCTGCTTCCACCATCTTGCAATGTGAGACCCCTGAGTCACTGTCGCCACCACCAGATGGAGTTTGGACTTCCCAGCCTCAGAAACTGTAAGCGATAAATTTTGTTTTCTTATGATTATCCAGTTCCGTATATTCTGTTATAGCAACACAAAGAGGGCTAATACACTATGTGAATTATTCTTTAGTTTTTCCCAACCTTTTTCATATTGTAGTACTTACAGAAAATGATGATGTCGTATGATACATTGAGAATGTATGAAGCTGATCATGACCAAATGTGAGTAGCCCAAGGACTTCAGTTGTATCGGTTCCTTCCTGGCTTCTGAAAGGGCTGGACAAGTTTGATATCTTGTAACCTGTAACCTCTATTCATGGCAATACATTAGAAAACTTAGTTTATCTATAAAGTAAGCCCTTGTGGTAGATACTATTATTTTCTGCATTTTACAGAGGAGAAGACCAAGCCTTAACTTGCTCAAGAACAAAAGCTAAGAAATAGAGAAATATAACTTGTTAAAAACAACATTCAAAAACAACAAGAAAACATGCAGAACTTAATATAATTTGACAAGGGGAGTGCCACAAGAGTAAACTGTTAGCTTTTAAATCAATTACTTTTTAATAATTAAGATTTTAAAGTTATCAACACATTACCATTTTTATAAAGCAGATAAGCCTTTGTGTAAAGCCTATGAAGATAAGCAAATAGATATGGTAAAAAGATGTTCAAATAAGAAAAATGTGTATATGATGATGGATTATAGTACTTTTAGCTCCTCTCCCTAGAGATAATGCCATTCACGGTTATTTGTCTGTCCTTCCAGAAATTGATAATGCATAAAATATATATACATTTTTATGGAATGTATATATATTACATTTTATTTTAAATGATAATTGTTAGGGAGTGGCTAACCATAACAGCAAAGGGGCTCTCTGGTCTTTGCAGAGGTTTGACCTAATGTCTGCTTGGCTCTATAATTGTGTAATAAACAGCTAATGTGTGCCCACACCATTGTTACCTTGTTAATTTAGTTTTAACTGATGATTGGTAGTTTAAGAACATGTTGAGCTAGATTCTGTGAATTTAGCTACAGTTCCTATTATGGGGGTTGATGATTGGTGATAGAATAGACAAAATGGTAAAACAGAACTCCTCTGTATTCCATAAATGCAGTTGTGATTTACTATATTGTGGCTTTAAGTTTAGAATGCTGATAAGATTCTGTTGAGCAAGGGATTTTTGTGAGAATGTTATTTAATCTTTACAGTTCTGAAGATTTAGTATGAAGAAACTATTGCTACTATCTTAGAAAATGATAAAATACATTGAAATAAAAAATGTAAATTTGCTAATGATTGAAAAGACCCCCAAATTCCTAATTGAATCTCAGAGTATTAGTTTGGCTTTTAAAGTAAACTTGGCCAAAGAGTTCCTGAGTAAAGCCAGAGAATCATAGTAGATATTGGTAAAGGGGATTTCACATTTTTAAAATATAAAAATTGGTTGAAAGCTTTTTTCATGTTTAAGACAGATCAAAAGGAACTGAGGAAGGATTTTGCTGCTAGTAGGCGTTGACATGGAATGTTCTATGTGTTCTTTTGATCTGATAGCTCACGATAGGTTTAGTTGGTTACCATGGTTTCTTTTCATTTCCTGCAAATCCTCCTGTGCTATTTGGAATAAGTAGAAAATAATGTTCTGCAGAATAATGTTTCAGAAATGTTTTTCTGCTTCTCTTAGTTAATGTTATGAATCACTCCCTGGGAAATTTTCTGGATATAAGAGTACGTGATAACACACATGATGACACAGGATTTAGAAGATTGATGTTGATAAAAAGAATAGCATAACTTACTTAAAAATGTAATACCATGTTATCAGTGCCATAAGCTTTAAAAGAATATTGGTATAATCCAGTTTATGTGAAGTACCCTCCGGTCAGGTGTGCTTTCATAAAACAAACTATAGCAGTAATTTATATGACACAGAATGGGGTGGGTAGTTTGACATAAGGCATCTCTTACTTGAAAAAAAATATGTTTCTGAAAATGTGCCTCAAATTGAATCATATCGTACATACACAAGATAAGATAGCTGTCTAAAGAGATGAGTATTTTTTCCCCTAACACAGATACATTACAGGAAACATTAAAAATGTAGAAAAGAGCAAAGAAAAGCAAAGAAGCCTCTCTTATCCTATAACTCAGAGATAATCACTGTCAAATTGTGGTGTATGAAATTCTAGCAGTGTTCTGAGTTACATAGAAATGATTTCATACCAAATACATGATTTTACGGTATGCTTTTTTCCAGTTAGCTGTATATGATGAATATTTTTCATGTCAATAATTATATGGGAAGTTTGCTATTTGAATTAATCCTTCATAACATTAAGTTTCACCTCCCATTTTTTTAAACTCTGATTTTTCACTTATTGTATTTACTTATTTAAATTTAGGTCCATTCATAAACCTTTGGTTTTTATTAATATGCAAACTATAGAAAATATGTAAAATGCAGAAAAATAGGTGAAGAAAAATATTACCCATAATATCACTAACCCCAAAGACAAATACTATTTTTTTGATATTTTTAAAATATAGTTTTTTGTTGTTGTTCCTTTGTTTTTAGAAAATTGTCTGGGTGCTGGTGATGGATAAAAGACAAGATCCTCAGCCTTATGGAGGTTCACAATTTATCAGATAGAGAGAGGATTAGACTTGAATGAAATTGTCCCACAAATATAAAGCTAAAAATGAAGATGAGTTCTATGGAGAGAAAGCAGAGGGAGCTATGACTGTATAAAGAGAGATCTGATCTAAATCCAAAGGCTCAACCTAAACCTGAATTGCAGTCAGGAAGGCTTTTCTGAGAAAGTACAGTCTGATTTGAGAATTGAAGGCAGTGTGAGAGGGAACTAAGGGAAGAGAGTGCATGAGAGGGCAAGGAAGAGAGCAAATCTGGCAGAGGGACCAGCGTGTCTATGCAACTGGTGTGTACAAGGCTGTAATGTGGGAGCTAGAAGGGTGTGGCAGGGGGCAGAGTGAGCTGGAGAGGGAAGGGATGAGGCTGCACCATCTGCTTCCTATAGGCTGTGTTAGGAATTTTGCTCTATATCATTTGAGCTGGATTGTGACATGACCCAAGGTTGAATTTCTTTTTGGTTTCATAGGAGAAACAGGCAAAGGGGAGCAATAGTGCATGCACACAAGAAAGTCATTTGTTACATTTTCTCTTAGTAACCTGTTCATGCCCATTGCTCTATAAATTTTATATATATTATATATGCAACCATTTATTATACTTAGCATGCATGTTTTCTCTGTTTTTGTTGGTCTTTGACATAAAAATATTTTAATTTTACGTGGTTGCATTTTCAGAATCTTTTCTAAGTGATTTATTTTATTCTTCTTTGGCCTAGAAAGCATCCCCCTCCCAAGAGATTTGATAGTTATATTGATCTTCTTCTAGATTTTATGGTTTATTTTATATTTAAATTTTTAATCTACCATTAATTTATTTTGATACTATATGAAGTAAATATTTCCCAAACTATTTTATGAAATACTTTCTTGAAGAAATCAATAGGTGTCACAGAAGTAAGGTAAAATAAATTTGGGAATTGTTGCACACTGTATACCTGTTCTGGAGATGTTTTTAAAGGCTCTGAGAAGTATTGCAATAAAACAGAATGAACACACATATACTTACTGTTCACACAAAAACTGATAGTTTGTTCAACATTCTATATAATAAGCATTTCCCTAACTTTTTCGATCACAGCACTTATTAACATCTCACAGAATGCAATAGAACATAATTCTAAGTAGATTTATTTGCTAATGGCTAACCAGTGGTTTAAATTCAATCTGGCTAATCCATTCCCAGTTGTGGGAATTATTCTTAACATCTTACTGCTATTAACTGTGCTGTGGAATTTGATGAGCTCCTCAATATTGAAGTTGCATTTATTTTAACTGTTCTTAATCCTAGTCGGAAAGACATTGTTAGTCACATAGATCAGGCGTTGGCAACCTTTTTTCTGTAAAGGATCTAATAGTAAGTATTTTAGGCTTTGCAGGCCAATCGAGAATATTGTATTATACAGGTATTTATATAGCCACCTAAAAAGTAACCATTTAAAAATTTAAAACCTGTTTTTAGCTTTTTGGTCATACAAAAATAGTCAGTGGCCTGGATTTGGCCCTCTAGCTATAGTTTGCCAACCCCTGACATAGTCACTGTCTGTGTTACTGTTACTGTATTTGACAAATCTTTGTCCTCTTTACACACTCCAGACTTTACATATATACTGGGTCATGGACACAGGGACAAGAAGAGATTTACAGGATTTTAATGTTTTTATTTTTACTTTGCTTTTGTTCAGATATACTTGCTATATTTTTATCAGTGAATTTTAAAACTTATCTATACCACGGTTCTTTCTGTTTGTATACACCATGTCTTCTACCTTTTCAGTTACCAAAATTTTTCTGCTATTAGGCCTCCCCCAGCACTTTTTCATTCAAAAAGGTCCTACTGGCATAAATGCACATTTAAAGGAAATATATTGTATATATGGTTGATGATATACATTAAAATTTAGTTGATTCTGACATTTGACCAACAAATGTGAATTTTGCAGATTTATTGATAAACAGAATTAAGTATTGTAATGTTAGAAACAGGAAAACTAGAAACACCAACACCCATAACCATTGAAAGTTACAGAAACATTTAATGTAGTCATTATCTAGATTTACTCATTTACTTTGCAAATGGGCAGGATGAATATGGTATATACAAAATGTGAGCTTCCGTGTAGTGATACCTGTGTGTCTTTCTCAAAATTGTGTAAAAACATGATGTAACAAACTGTGAGTTGGACTGATGATATATCATAATTTTCAGCACAAATTTATTGGTTACTGAAATGCTTTTATTGAAAGATATATATTAAATTAATATACCTACATAATTAAACTGCCCTCTGTGTTCCAGCCAATTATCACCATATGCTTTTTAGAAAACTGTGACTTAATTGTATTTAGTTTTTAAAAAATTAAGAAAGGTTAGGAAGAGGTGAGGTAACAGGCAGATAACATTATGCCTTGAAGATAAATTATGCCTTAGGAAGAGGGCAGAGAATAAAGATGAAGATATGAAGTAAAGAGGTTTATGGTTTTCTCTTTTACAAACTTAATCTTTGGCATATCTGATAACATAGAAAGTTAATGAGTTATGTAGTAGTATTCAATTCTGTCTCAGGATCTTTACAAACCAGTATTTTTATACTCTACTGGGGCTTATGATGAATATATATTGATCTCATATATAAAGGAGTATTTTAAAAAATATTTAGATTTGGCCTTTGTGATTTTTCATTTTCCAGCTTATATGAATAAAAAAATTTAAGCCAAAAATAGTTAAAGACTTTATAAAATATCATATTAAGCATCCACAGATGTGACTTTAATGTCCAGTATAGGTATTTTTGTGGGGGGTTTTTTAGTCGTTATTTTTATTTAGTTGGTCTGAAGTCACTTTCCCCTTGTATCAGAAATGTTTCAACGTCTAGATTTTAATCATATAAATTATTAATAAACCTTCAACTCTCCTCTGTCAATAAAAGTAAACAACAATTTCTTGGTGAATTGACCTGAAGAGAAAATGGAAACTTTGCATATAGTGTATAATTAGTACTTAGAGTAGAATCTTTCAGACTTCAGAAATGTCCTTTGTCATAGATAGGGATAATTTTTCAGATAGCCACATGTTTAGTATAAGGATTAGGGATAGTAACTTCTGTTGTCCTGTATGAAGAGATGTGTTTGGATTTAGTCAGGGAAGAGTTACTAACTTACCTTAGTGGACTGTCCTTTTGGTTCTCCTAATCTAGATCCATGTTTTTCTGAACTACTCTTATTTATATGAGGATCTTCAAAAAGTTTATGGAAAGAATTGTATTATCTTTTAATTCCATTTTCCATGAACTTTTTGAAGTACCCTCATAGATGTTTTTTAAACTCAATAATTTTTAAGTGTAATTACAGTATTGTTAACTCTATGCACATTGTTGTGCAACAGATCTTGAGAACTTTTTCATCTTGTGTGCTTGAAACCCTATACCCATTGAACAACTGTTTCCCCCTCCCTCCTAGCCCCTAGCAACCACCATTCTGCTTTCTGTTTCCATGATTTTGACTACTCTAGATATCTCATTTAAGTGGAATCATGCACTGTTTGTCTTTTTGTGATTGGCTTATTTCATTTAGCATAGTGTCCTCAAGTTTGATCCATGTCATAGCATATGACAGGATTTCCTTCTTTTTTAAAGTTGAGTAATATTCCATTGTATGTATATACCACATTTTCTTATCACAAATGGACATTTAGGCTGCTTTCACATCTTGGCGATTGTGAACAATTCTGCAATAAACATGAGTGTGCCAGTATCACTTTGAGATCCTATTTTCAATTCTTTTGGATATATACATATAAGTCAGATTGCTGGATCATATAGTAGTTCTATTTTTAATTTTTTGAGAAACCTCCATACTGTTCGTACTGTTTTCCATAGTTGCTACACCATTTTACAATCCCATCAACAGTGTGTTTTCTCCACATTCCCACCAACACTTGTTATTTTCTGTTTTTTTGGTATTGGCCATCCTAACAGGTGTGAAGTGATATCTCATTGTGGTTTTGATTTCCATTTCCCTGTTGGTTAGTGATGTTGAGCATCTTTTCATATTATTGTTGGTCATTTATATATCATTTTTGGAGAAATGTCTGTTCCTTTGGCTATTTTTTAATCAGGTTACATTTTTGTTGTTATCAAGTTGTAGGTGTTCTCTATATATTCTGGGTATTAACCCCTTCATCCAATATATGTTTTTTTCATATTTTCTCACATTCCAGAGGTTGTGTTTTCACTCTTTTGATTATTTCCTTTGCTGTGCAGAAATTAAGTTTGAATGTAGTGCCATTTGTCTATTTATGCTTTTGTTACTGCTGCTTTTGGTGTCATATCCAAGAATTCCTTTTTTATTTCAATATCATGTTTTCTTCTAGTAGTTTTATGATTTCAGGTCTTATGTTTAGGTCTTTAATCTATTTTTAGTTTGTTTTTGTATATAGTGTAAGATAAGTTTCAGAACTTAAATTTAGATTTATCCATTTTGAGTTGACTTTTGTACATGGTATATGCAAAAAACTCTTTTGCATGTGGATATCCAATTTTACCAGCACCATTTGTTGAAGAAACTATCCTTTCCCTTTTGTGTAGTCCTGGCACACTTGTTGAAGATCATTTGACCATATACATGAGGGTTTATTCCTGATCTTAACATTTTGTTCCACTGGTCTATATATCTGTCTTTTTACTGATACCATACAGTGTTGATTATGGTAGCATTGTAATATGTCTTGAAGTGAGGAAATTTGAGGCCTCTAGCCTTGTTTTTTCTCAAGATTGTTTTACCTATTTGGGGGTCCTTTGAGGTTCCATATGAATTTTAGGGTGGTTTTTTTTTTCTCTCTCTCTTTGCAAAAATACTGTTGACATATTGATAGGGATTGCATTGAATCTGTAGATTGCTGTGGGTAGTATGGACATTATAACAGTATTAAGTCTTCTAATTTGTGGACATGGATGTCTTTCCATTTATTTGTGTTTTTGTCAGTTTCATTCAACGTTGTTTTGTAGTTTTCAGTGTATAAGTCTTGCCTCTTAAGTTTATTCCCAAGTATTTTATTCTTTTTGATGCTATTGTAAACGAGATTGTTTTCTTAGTTTCCTTTTTGGATTGTTCATGCAACAGATTTTTGAGTACTGATTTTGTATCCAGCAGCTTTACTGAATTCATTTATTGTTTCTAACTGTTTTCTTAGTGGAGTCTTTAGAGTTTTTTTTATGTGTTAGATCATGTCATCTGTGAGCAGAAGTAACTTTACTTCTTTCTTTCCAATTTAGATGCTTTTTACTTCTTTTTCTTGTCTAATTGCTCTGACAACGACTTCCAGTACTATGTTGAATAGAAGTAGTGAGAATGCCCATCCTTGCCTTGTTCTTGATATTAGAGGAACAGCTGTCAGTTTTTCACCATTGAGTATGATATTAGCTGTGGGCTTTTCATCTGTGATCCTTATTATATTGAGGTAATTTCTTTTTATTGGTAATATGTTGAGTGGGTTTTTTTAAATCATGAAAGGGTGTTGAATTCTGTCAAATACTTTTTCTGCATTAATTGAGATGCTCTTGTGATTTTTTTGTCCTTCATTCTATCAGTGTGTTATATTACATTTACTGATTTTTGTATGTTTGAACCATCCTTGCATCCCAGGGATAAATTCCACGTGGTCATGGTATACAATCCTTTTAATATACTGTTGAATTTGGTTTGGTAGTATCTTGTTGAGGATTTTTGTATTAATAGTCATCAGGAATATTGGTCTATAGTTTTCTTATAATAAATTTGTCTGGTTTCAGAATCAGAGTAATACTGGCATTATAAATTGAATTTGGAAATGTTCTCTCCTTAGTCTTATATTGTTTTTCTTCTCTCGTCTAATCTTCATTATTACCTTTCTTTTGCTAACTTTTGATTTTAGTTTTTATTTCTACTTTCTTGAGGTGTAAAGTTAGTATACAGATTTGAGATCTTTTTTCTTTTTTAGTGTGGGCATTACTACTATAAGCTTCCCTCTTCGTACTGCTCTTGCTGCATACCATAAGTATGTTGTTTTCATTTTCATTCGTCTCAAGATATTTTCTAGTTTTCCTTGTGATTTGTTTTTTGACCCATTGGTTGTTCAAGAGTGTATTATTTATTTTCCACATATATGTGAATTTTCTAGTTTTTCTATGGCTATTGATATCTAGTTTTATTCCATTGTGATCAGAAAAGATATGTGGTATGATTTCAGTCTTCTTAAACTTGTTAAGACTTGTTTTGTGGCCTAACGTGTGATCTGTCCTGGAGAATATCCATGTGCACTTGTGAAGAATATATATCCTGCTGCTGTTGAGTGGAGTGTTCTGTATATGCCTGTTAGGTTCAGTTGGTCTATAATGTTAAGGCCTCTATTTCCTTATTGATCTTCTATCTGGTTGTTTTATTCATCATTGAAAGTGGGGTATTTAAATCTACTTTTATTGTGTTACTGTATATTTCTCATTTCAGTTCTGTCAATGTTTGCTTTGTATAAAACTACTTCAAAAGTTTATGGAAAGATTTGTTTTATCTTTTAATTTTTCCATGAACTTTTTGAAGTACCCCCATATGTTTGAGTGCTTTGATATTAGGTTCATATGTATTTATAATTGCTGTATCTTCCTGGTGAATTGAGCCTTTTATCATTATGTAATGTCCTTCTGTGTTTCTTTTTACAGTTTTTGACTTAAAGTCTATTTTGTCTGATATAAATATGACCACTCTTCTCTCTTTTGGTTACCGTTTGCATGGAATATCTTTTTCTATCCATTTTCAACCTGTTTGTGTCTTTACATCTAAAATGAGTCTTTTGTAGGTAGAATTTAATTGTATCTTACTGTTTTACCCTTTCAGCCACTCTGGTCTTTCAACTGGAGAGTTTAATCCATTTACATTTAAACTAGTACCAATAGGGAAGGGCTTATTACTATTGCCATTTTGTTCATTGTTTTGTCTGTCTTGTAGCTATTTTGTCCCTCTTTTTCTTCTTGTTGCCTTCTTTTTCATTTTATTGATGTTTTTTGTATTGACATGCTTTTATTCCTTTCTCAGTTTCTTTTGTGTATCTTCTATAAGTATTTTATTTGTGGTTACTAGAGTGCTTCAATAAAGCATTATAACAGTCTATTTTAAGATGATAATTTAACTTCAATTGTGTACAAAACTCTACTCTTACATCTTCCCACCCCCACTTACATTATTGATGTCACAAATTACATCTTTATATGTTGTGTATCCATTAATATCATTTTATGATTATAGTTATTTATTATGCTTTTGCCTTTTAAATTCTATTTTAGAAGTAAAAATGCTCTGTGTACCACAATTACAGTATTAGAGTATTCTGTATTTGTCTGTATATTTAAATTTACCAGAGAGCTTTACATTTGTTTCAACTTTTAGGACTCCATTTAGCATTTCTTGCAAGGCGAGTCAAGTGGTGTAGAATTCTTTCAGCTTTTCTCTGGGAAAGTCTTTATTTCTCCTTCATTTCTGAAGGACAGTTTTGCTAGAATATGGTACTCTTTGTTGGCAGACTTTCTTTTTCTTTCAACACTTTGAATATATCATTCCACTCTCTTCTGACCTTCGTTGTTTCTGATAAGTAATCTGGTAATAATCTAATTGGACACCCTTATAGTTTTTTTTTTTTTTTTTTTGGTCTCTTATTCCTAGTCTTTTTGTATTCACTTTTATTCCTCCCTGAAATTCCTCCATTCTCTAAATAAATACATACTACCCAGTATTTTCTCACTAAATTCCTATCTCCATAGACACTACTCCTTACTACAGAGCTTTCTTTTCTCTGCTGCTTTCAAGATTTTCTTTATGTCTTTACTTTTGACAGTCTGGTTACAAGGTGCTTTGGTGTAGCCCTCTTTGAAATTTTCCTGGTTCAAGTCCTTTGCACTTCTCAAATTTGGATGTTTCTTCCTCAGACTCGGGAAGTATCAGGCCATTATATCTTCAGATAAGCCCTCTGTCATTTTTTCTCTTTCTTCTTTTTCTGGAACTGCCACATTGTATATATTGTTCCACTTGATGATGTCCCATAAGTCCCTTAGAATTTTTTCACATTTCTTTTTTCATTTTTCTCTTTGCTCCTCCAACTCAATAATTTCAAATTACCTTTTTTTTATTTTTATTTTTTAAAGTTTTTATTGAATTCAAATACCTTTCTTTGAGCTTGCTGATTAATTCTTCTGTTTTATGAGGTCTGCTGTTGAACCTCTCTAGTGAATTTTTCCATCCAGTTGTTATATTCTTTAGCTATAGAATTTGTTTCTTTCCTATATTTATCCTTTATTGATATTATCATTTTGTTCATGCATCTTTTTCCTGATTTTGTTTAATTGTTTATCTGTGTTGTCTTGTAGGTCATTGAGCTTCTTCAAGACATTTATTTTTAATTCTTTGCCAAGTGATTCATAGATATCTGTTTCTTTGGAGTGGGTTTTAGGAGATTTATCTTGTTTTATTGTGCTGTGTTTCCCTGTTTCTTCGTGTGTTTCATAAGTTTGTTGTTGTTTTAGCTGAGTTTTATGCATTTGAAAAAACAGCCACCTCTCTCAGTCCTTATGGACTGGTTTTGTACGAGGGAAGACCCTTACCAATCAGCCTGTCTAGAATTTCTGGGGGCCTCTAAAACCTTTTTGAGGGGATATGATTTCTCTAGATTGTGTGTGTAATTTCCCAATTAGAGAGGTTTGCTGTTTTCTTTTTTAGGAGTTTGTAATCTCTTGCATCCTCTGGTGTCTGTCTGTGGTACTGCAGGTTCTGTGGTCTACACCTGCAAGCTGCCCCACTCTCCTGTATTCTCAGCAGCCTCCAGCCATCCAAAGTATGCCACCTCCCCATCAGCTCCCTGAATCAGGTGAGACAGCACTGGTCCCTCTCTGAAAAGCCAAACACCATATGAGGGTACTTTCAAAAGTTCACAGAAAGATTTGTGTTATTTTTTAATTCTATTTTTCCACAAACTTTTTGAAGTACCCTTGTATGCACACTCCACTCTTCTCCCTCCCTTCTAAGAAAGAAGCCATGAGTTGGGCACCTTCTCCTGATGACACCAAACTGCACTGGACACTGTGGTAGAGGCCCTCTCTTGCTGTAGCAAGCCATTTTCACTCTCTCTTGCTCTCAGTGACCCCGGGCATCCTAACAGTTCTGGTTCCATTAGCACTCTGAGTCAGGCAGAGAAAAACCAGTCCCTCCGGAAACCCTCCAAAAAGTTGAAATGTTGGATACATGTTCCACTGTTCTACCTGCCCCCTCTCTCCTAGAAGCCACAAGCGCAGCCGAGCTGTGCCAGTTTGGAGGAGGGGTTATTGTGTGTAATGTGAAATGGCTCCTGTTACCCTTTGAATGCAGTTCTTCTGGGCTTTGCACTTGCCTGGGGTACTGCAGTTTCTTAACTGGTTTCTGAAGTTCTCATAAAGGTATTCTGGTTTATGTATTGATACATTTTCCTTGTGTTATTAAATGCACTGAATGTTTCTTTTTTTTTTTTGACCTTCCTCTACCCCTTTAAATTGTTCTGTCTTTTTTGATTCTACCAGAATAGATCTCCTGTGTATGTCTCATGTTATCCCTAGGCTAAAATAACTGCCCTATGGCTCTTGTCATCCTTCTGAGTGAGTGTCCCTCCCTCGTCTTGTTTCCCATCTGCTCTTGTTTCAGACAATTATGTTAGCTTTTGGCTCTGCTTCTGCTCTCAATTGTGGTCATTCTCCAAGTTACAGATTGACCCCTCCTGCTAGGGCTTTCAGATTTTTTGCTAAGAGTTCTAATAGTTGTTTGCTGCCAAATTTTTTGGTTCACTTAGAAATCTCTTCATGACTCAGGTATTTTGATTTTTAGGGATGGCACCTAATGTGCAAGGTTAAATTTTAGTCCCTATTCATTATGTTTATGCCTGGTGCTTTTGATCATATGGTTATTAATTTATTTTCTGATAAGATCTTAACATGTTCCTTAAATATGGGTAGGAACAAGGTACCACCTACAGTAAATGTTTTTGTATCTGTTTGTCTTTAAAAATGAACTGAAGTTCTTCAGGGTAAGAATGAGTCTTATTCATCTTGGTTTCCTTGAGCCTCATGCAATGCTTGGCATATACTGGGCTTGTTCAACAGGATTGCATTGGGTGATAAATTATCAGATTTAGGACACTTCCCAGTTCTTTACATAAATGAGAAACTGTAGAAAGCCATTTTTCATCTCAAGGATCTCTTAAGTGGACAGAAATCCATGATTCCTTTGCTGTGGTGCTCTAAAAGGCATATAGCCTAATTATGGGGCTTTTGGTGAACTTTTTGATCCTGTGGTTTTAAATCAATATAGATGGTCAGTGATTCAGAACATGGCTTTGCAGTCAGACAGTCCTGGATTCAAACTCTGGTTCCTACATTTTCTGTGTGACTTTTTCTGTATTAAAGTTACTTAATCTCCCTAAGTCTCAGGTTTTTTGTCTGTAAAATGATATAATAATAGTACCTCATACAGTTATTAAAAGGATTATTTGGGATAATGTATACATAGTACTTAAAATGTAACACTCAAAAAGTGTTAAATGGTTTTATTAAAATAAATGCATACAGATACATTCTATACTAAGTTTTAGGCCTTTTTGCTTATTAGCCATTAAAAGTCAACAAGTAGCAACCATGGTTATGTTGATAATTCTTTTTTTCATTTAATAGTTTGATTATATCTGATGCCTAATATTGTCATTAGAGACAAGAGGCTAATTTTTAAAAACCCAGAAACAAAGTAGCAATACAAATAATAAAATAATAATAATAATATATAATAGTTTATTGCTTTTTGACAGCCAGAAATCCTAGTCTAGTTGTATTTAAAATCTGATGAGAACAATATCCATCAGTTTAAAGTTAAGTCTTTATGTTAAAAATTTAGGCATCCACACAAAAAAGAATATAAGTTGTATGATTCCATTTATAAAAAATAGAAAGTTATAGTGACAGAAAACAGATAAGTGGTTGAGTAGGACAGGGGACAGATAAATAGACTGCAAAAGGGCATAAGGAAACATTTGGAGGTGTTGGAAATATTCTGAATCTTGACCATGACAGTAGTATCTTTCAAAACTCATTGAACTGTGTGCTTTAAGTGGATGTAATTTATTATATGTAAATTATACATTAATAAGTAAATTTTTTTAAAGTGAGGCATTTTTACAGGAAAAATGTAGTAATTTGCTGATTGTTTATGAACACTGGGTACTAAACTTAAAGGTATGTACTTGACCAAATTTAGGCCTGTGTCTGCATATCTGCAATAGCATCCTTCTCATCCGGAAGTCATACTGTTGGCAGCCTCAAACCTACAAAACATGGCCCTGAAGTTGGAAATAAATGGGAAATGCCTATGAGTGGCTGAACAGCCATCACAGAGCTCATGTGTTTATTGCAAAGAAGTGCTCTATAATCCCCATTAGAGTCATTTAATACAGTTTTATATAAAATATTGATAAACTCTTTTGTCTTTTTTTTAAGCTTACAGTGGATAAACAGTAGCAAATTTGAAAGTGAACACAGTTGATGACCTGCAAAGAGGATTTTAAAAATGTAAAACTAGATTCAAGAACTAACAGTTCAATAATTGCGACAGTTTAGATCAGGGAAAGGCAACTCAATACACTGCAATAGCTGCTGGGATATTTCTCTATTCAAACACTGAAATAATATGTTGATGAACTTGAATTATCAAAAATAGTATTAAATTGTATTTCATATGTGATACTTTGTTATAATTTATGCAGGAATGATTATATAAAAGCATTGTGTTGTTTAAAGGAATTAAGTAGCAATCTGAAAAACATGTATGTGAACATATGGGTTTGTTTGTATTTATACAAGCACTCATGCACTCGTACATCTCCATGTTTTTGTACACTTCTGTTGTAGTGTGAAATAGTGACTCATTTAAAATGAGATTTTAATAAACTTTCAGTGAGACTGATTACCAGCTCTTGAATAAACCAGATCTGTTGTTAATAATACAAACATTTTGATCATTTCTGTGGGCCACCTCTGGTTTTTAAAAGATTAAAATACGTATACAATACTTTTCTGTATGTAAAAATATAAATTTGTGTAGTATCTGGACACAACAATTAGTTATGTTTCTCTGGTTTAGTAGTAAAATGAAAAATAGTAGTAGCAGAAGTTATTGTAATTGGTTCACTGCATTAGAAAAGTTCTTTATCATTTATTTACACCCAATTGTCAATATGGAAAGCAGCTTCATATTACATAGATCATCACACTAAAAGCATTACAGCTCTGTAAATGTCAAACACTATTCAGGTATTGTGGTAATTATCACTTCTTTTTAAATTATTCCCAACAAAACTATGGTAATCTGGTTATATTTTGGCAGTATTACATAACTCCCATGTATTTTTAAAAATACTTTTTATTATTAAATATAGCTGGTCAACTTATGGGAAAGTATTAAAGAAACCTTTACTAATTCTATTAAACAGTCACTTACTTAAGGCATAATATGAGGGTACTAGAAAAGACTGGAAAATATACCTAAAAGATAACATGAATGTTTCCATGAACTTTTTGAAGTACTCTCGTATGTGCCAAGTACGGTGCCAGTCTCTGATGCTTTAAAGTAAATAAAACTGATAACCAACTCTCAAGGACTCAGGGCTTGCTAAAATGTTTGGACTTTTTTTTATAGGCAGTAGTGAACCATTAACAATTTTCAAGAGGGAACTATGAAGTGATAGGATCGCTAACACATAAAATTAATTATCACAATATGTGTACTACAGTTTTTCTATTTTACTGGGAATTTATGGGGTTTCCAGGTTTAGCCACTTACCAACATTGCTGCAAATAATCATATATATGGTCTAGGATATTACCTAGGAATAGGCTTGCTATGTCATAGAGCATACATATATTCAACTTTAGTAGATAATATAAAGCCCCTTTGTTAAACAGCATAGCAGGTACTGGTTATATTAACCACTCTGTATCTTTGCTGGTAGTTAGTATTGTCAAATTTTGTCAATCTGAAGGTTTAATTTCCAATGATAGGACTATTCTTTGATCACCTTTTCATGTTTACCTTCTTGGTGTGGGCCTATTTTTTGTCTATTTTATAAACTTGTGTCTTTCCACTATGATAAATTTTCTTGAATTATCTCTTTGATTTCTTCCCCTACCATTTACTCTGTTCTCTGTTTTCTGATATTTAGATGTTGGACTTCCTGGGTTGATTCTCTAATTTTTTTCTTTCCTATTTTTCATCTTCATGTTCTTCTTAAAAATTGTCTCAGCTTTTTTTTCTTTTTCAAATTTTTTATTGATGCTGTATTCCTTTTTCTAATTATTTTTCTACATATTCTATATTTATTCCTTTTTTATAGCATTCTAATGTTTCTTGGCTAAAATCTATTCAAGAATAGGAACATAAAACATCCTTTTTTTCAGAATATTGATAATTTTAAAAAGTACGTTCATGTCTGTGCAAGATTTATTTTCTCCAACTTGCTCTGATTTTGTTTATCATAGTGTTTGTCTTTTGTGAGAGAGGTTTTCCTCAGATGTCATCAGATGGTTCTTGGCTGAATGCTCACCCTTTAAGTGTATTTGGTGCTAAAAAGCTGACTGGTGGTTCTAAGGGCTTGGGGGAAGCCTGATGCTACAGGATGATGCTCTTTATTTTTAAGTTTTCAGTTGGGTTGATCAGATTTCCCAAAGAAAAATCTTTCAGTCTCCTGTCAGGAAAGTTATAAGCCTTCACAGAACCTGGTGGTGAAGGGAAGTGGAGGTTTCAATCTTCAGGATCTAAAACTTTCACTTAGCTTTCAGGGTGTTACCTCTGCCTTCAGCTCTGCCTGATGTTCCTCGGGTTACATTCTTCCTGTTTTGTCCTATCCAGAGAACAAAACTTAAATCTTCTGCCACACTGGGGAAGGGGTAACACTGGGGACCAGGATGAGGAGAGGCAGGGGAATATCTAACTGCTTCTTAAACAGACTTTCAATTAATTCTTTTCTATGTCAGTTTCACCTTCCATAGCTACCTAGTACCATTTCGGGAAGTTTAGTTAGGCAAATTAATTTGCATCTTCACTGAAAATGATTTACTCTCCCAAAGGAATATCATCATGAGTTGATATTTTAATACTTTTGCCCCATTTTACCATCCAAAATTATATAGCAAGATAGATAAAAGTCAGTTATAACAAAGTTTTAGATGAAGAAGGGATTTTAAAGTTGTATATAACTATGCTCTCTCTTCCTTAGCCTCTTTTAGTTAATAGAATCCATCTCAATTTATTTTTTAGTATTTCATTGAATGCTTCATCATATTCCTGTTTCTGTTTTAACCTTTCTTCCAATGTTATATTTATGATTGGATGAATTTGAGATATTTGTATTTCACCATTAGATTAGCTTCTTTGACTCCGGTAAACAACATACAAATATATATTTATAATAAATGAAACTGTTTTTGTATGTTGGTTTCTGGAAATACTTCTAACATTTATTGTTAGCTTAGACAAGTGTGTTGTATATGTTTTGTTTTCTATTTGTTAACAGAAAACATCTGTTAGCTTGGAGCTTTTCTTTGAAGAGATACTTCCAAATAACATTGGCCTCAACTCAGAACTAATTCCTGGTTTTAGAAAAAAGTAAAGTAAAATTCCAAAGGCTTTTCTGTATACACATCTTCATCATTTTGTGCTTCTAGACTGCATTTTTATGAGTATGATTCATTTGCTGAAAAATAGACAGGATGGTATTAAGGGTTTTGTTCATTTCTTTTTTAAAGCTAGATGTTAGAATTATATATTTTGAAATTCATCTGAATGCAACTGGGCACAGCATTAAACAGCTTTTTAAAATATGAAAACCACAGCCTGGAATCACTGGAGAAAAAGATATTCTTTCTAGAAAGTGGTAATTATGTGTAACAGTAGCAGTTCAAAGCGTATTATCTGTCTTCCTTTCCTATTTGTTAACTACAGTACCACTTTGGAGAAAATGAATTTTCATCTTGTCAGACTCTATCTACGTGAAAGCTGAGACTATACAGTTTCAAGCATGTTCACCAAGGAATGAACAGCTATTAAGTAAGGGCAGAGGTAGATAATAAATATGGGAAAAGATAAAAAGAAAATCTTTTTATAAAATGGAAGGGAAATGGTTTAGCTTTAACAGTTTTTGCAAATCAGTACTCTGCAGTCTAGAGTTCAGTAGTTGTCACTATTTTTATTTAATATGTCCTGCTTTCCATATGAGTATATTTGCTGACCTTTCTCCTTTGAATTCAGAGACCTAATTCCCAGGGCACAGTGAAAAGACCTGCTTGCTGGCTCCTCCTGCCCACTTTGTACTCTGTTGTAGTCCCACTCTATTTAACCATGTAGTGTTAACTTATCCAGGGACATCCAGAAGGAAAATTTATAGAGCTCCTCCTTGCCTTTTGTTGGCTGTAAAATAAGCCAGTGCAGAAATGTTCCTGTACAGCCATGTTGCCACTTACTTGTTCAGCTGTCTGCTGTGCATATAACAGAGAAAGAGGAGGGGAACTACCATTCGTTGAGCATACTGTATATTCAGCTTTAACTTTTAAATATTCCTTTGTAATCCTCACAACACTAAGGGGAAGGGTGATGTTATTCCTATTTTTTAGATGTAGATTCTGAAGAATGATTTTCCCAAAGTCACTTAGCTTGGAAGTGGCAGATCCAGGGTTTAAACCCACATATGCCTGATGCCAAAGCCTAAGGTTTTCTGCTAAAGACATAGGACACATACTTGCCTGCCCCTGGCCAAACCCTGTTTCAAGACTGCAAGGGTGCATTTGTACTTGGACATAAGTAGTAGCTCTGAGTTCTTAATGTAAACTTAACTTTTATGCTCTGAGATCGTATTAAGCAGTGAGTTTCTTAGTCTTCGTAGTATAAGGGAGGCATTGGATTCACTTTGTTTTATGAGTCCCTTTACAGAAATGTAACTTTTCTATAGAAGAGCAGGATTATATACGTTTTTTATAATTTTTAAAAAATCACTCTGAAGGTGAACTTTTTAAAATTCAGCATTTCATGGCTTTGTACTGACCTCTTTTCATGTTTATCTATCTCTTGGATTACCAAGAGAACAGGAACTTTATTTTAATCTACCTAGTACTTAATGATGTTTTGCTAAATATTTGTTGAATAAATGACAATCTGTGAGCAGTAAACTTTTATAAGGAAGGGTTCTTTCTTTGCCCTTAGATCTGGCACCTTCCCTTCTATGGAGAAAAAGGACAGAAAATCTTAGAGAAAGATAGGGAATGTGTGTGCCTTTTCTACATATGTAGATCCCACAAAGTACAACATGCCCTTCAGATCTGATCAAGAAAGTAGAGAAGTCTCTGATAGTCTGTGCTGTTATGCTGTTTTTTATGTAACTTCCTAAGTGAAAAT
Source organism: Cynocephalus volans (assembly GCF_027409185.1). Taxonomy (NCBI): domain Eukaryota; kingdom Metazoa; phylum Chordata; class Mammalia; order Dermoptera; family Cynocephalidae; genus Cynocephalus; species Cynocephalus volans. The sequence continues at coordinate 242,353,499 of NC_084460.1, read as the reverse complement.
GAAACGTCCTAAGTTCAGAGTAGGCAAGGAAAACTTGCAGTTCCCTTAGTAAAAAGAATACAACTTGTTCTTTAAAAAAAATCAATCATAATTCCAAAAGGAAATTCATTTTTTTGTCTTTTGAAGCTAAGTTTTAGTCAGACCACATTATGAGTTATTTTAGTTACCTGATAACTCCCTTAAGACTGAAAGTTTGATTGGACTGAAAGGGTAGACCTGAAGTACAGGTTAAGGAGGAGTTGGAAGTCTTAGATAATATCTCTTTAAGTCACTGAGTTGAGAAAGAGAAAAGGAAAAACCTAATCTTTTTCTGCACGACACCCCACAGGTAGCCAGACATCCCCTCCTTGGATGGATTAGGAATAGCCCCTTGTAAAGTGCTAGAAAGTCTGACCCTAGACTTTCACCCTTTCAATCAAACCATTCCCAGCCCAGGTAAGGCCAGTCCAGCCATCTTCCCTTTACACCTTATGCTCCCTGTACTCCTCAGATTTCAAAAGACAATTGAGTGACAAGTGATTGACACCATTGCTTGAGTAGTCTTTATTTTAAGTGTCATACCCTCTATAGAAATGCCCACTGTAAAATCATAAGCCCTCATTGAAATGCTTCTGATATAACTGAAATATAATGGGACTTAATAATAAACAATGCTATACGTGTTTATTGTTTTAAGAGCCTTATAAAAATTGTAGGGTGGCTTTCCATGTTTTTTTGTAAATAGCTGATAATGTATAGTAGCAAAAAAGAAATGCTAAAAGTAGTATAACTGAAAAACTTTTATATTTAACTTTAGTGTAGAAATTTACCTTCCTAATTTTTTAGATTTACATTGTAATGAAAATTCACTTAAGAGAAATGAGTAGGAAAGTATAATTACATGGACAGTTCATTTGCGTGTAAATCACAATTTGATTGCTTGTAGAGAACCAGAAGATGGATAAATTATATGTTAGAAGGGCTAGCATAGTACATTGGATTCTGGATTAAATAACTATTAAAGTCTAATTTGAAGCACAGAAACGGAGATGCCTCAGTCATTATAAAAAATATTTTGTTTCCTTTTTTAAGGACTCTTTAAGAAGCTTCTAACTTCTGTCCTTTTGCAATATAACCTATACCAGAATAATGTTATATAACAAGTTTGTAGTCTCATTTAAAACGTTATTTAAACAGTGATTCTTTTAGTATTTTAGTTCATCTCCGTTCATCATTGTGTATTTTTTTTAATAATGAAATTAAATATGTCCTTCCTAATTTGTTTAGTTTTTTAATTAGGCTCACTTGGGGTCTTCGGTAGTCCATGACACTGGCAGATTGTCATGCCTTTTGGTGTCAGCTTTTGTTAATGTCAGTGCACTTCTTGCCTGTATCTTCCTGCAAGAACACTGGTGCTAGTGATGCCGATTTGGATTCATTTCTGAGGTTTGCTGCAGGAAGTAAAATACTGAAATTATCGTAAGAGGAAACCATTCTTTTCCATTTGTTAAAACATGTCATCAAAACATGACTCAAAATTGAAAACAGAATTTCTGTAGTTTGATAGTTTGTGACATGTGCTCTATCTATATATTGCAAATATTTCTTGCCCAGAGTTAACCAGCAGATGTAGAAAAATGACTGTGTAAAAGAGAAGAACAAGTCCTTGGCCTGTGACCAGAAGTAGCAAAAGTGTGTTTCTGTGTCATCCTGCCTTGCATGGTCTGGAGTTAGCTCTACTTTAAATGATTGCTGGTGTCATACACAGGTGAGCCCTGAATGGAGCTTTCCCATTAAAAGTCATGAGTGCTGGGATGTAAAGAACATTGAATATTTTTATTGATCAACTTAAAGAAAAATGATAATATAAAATTTTCATGTATTGTAGAGTTGACCTTTGAATATTGAACGTGTCTTAATAGGGTATGAGGTTTATTTTCCCTTGACTTTCCCACAGGCATAATGAAGTGGCTTAAAAAGATAAATAAGAACAAACTTTTCCTTCTAGGGTAGGCATGCTTTTGGCTAGTTATCCCTAGTTATTGTACGTTCATTCTTTGTGTTTAAAAGTTTAATTTTATATATTCCAGACGGTGCAAGGGATTAGCCACAGCTTATTTAAACAAAGACAACACAAACAAAGCGCTAGTTTTTTTTTTTTTTTTTTTTTTTCAGAAATAATTCATTTGCTTACTTTTCTTAAAAACATCTTTCCCATTTTATTGAGGCAGATTTGGAAGTCAAACCAGAAACTTCAGGCTCTACTACGATGGAAAGCACTTTGTTGGGGAGAAACGCTTTGAGTCCATCCACGATCTGGTGACTGATGGCTTGATTACCCTCTATATTGAAACCAAGGCAGCAGAATACATTGCCAAGATGACGATAAATCCAATTTATGAGCATGTAGGATACACAACCTTAAACAGAGAGCCAGCATACAAAAAACATATGCCAGTCCTGAAAGAGACACAGGATGAGAGAGATTCTACAGGCCAGGATGGGGTATCAGAGAAAAGGGTAAGCTACCGTGAAACCACACTTTATCTTTTTCTATTTGGGGTTCTTTTAAGAAAGTCATCATTGGCAAAAGAGATTGATTTCTCCACAGTGCTTTGAAAAGTATATGCATTTTTCTTAATGTCTAGTTTTCTGTGGTGCTGAGTTTCGCTTCTGTTTCTTGTTCAGTTAGAATTTGTCATATGTATTTTGTACTCCTTATTGTTTCCTATTTTATCAGTTTCACAGTTTAAAAAATATATGAGAAAATGGCCCTTAGTAACAAAGCTCCGGGGTTTAGTCCGAAGCATAACTCATGGTCTAGAAAAGATAGCTATTATTACATAAGAAATTGAGGGGGTCACAACTATCAAAATTACTTTTTTGTTTTCCTCAAGGATAATTCACTTTGTAAATAGTTCTGTTCTTTAGCAAGATTTTATATATATGCATATTATATATATGATTAAATTCAGTCTATTAATAACTTATTCTATTTTGGGACTCAATCTTCAGTAGGAGGAGGATTTATTTCTTTATGGACTGTTAAGGAGTAATTGAATCAGGAAGTTTTATTTTTCTTTAATTATAAGAAACAGTTTAAGTTTTTTATTAGTCGTATTTTAATTGTGATGTATTTCAGGTTAACATGAAAACTTTTATTTCCTTGGCATTAAGATTATTTTGCTCTTTTGAAAATTGTCCCCATCTTCTCCTTCATCCCCAAGAAAAAAGTAAGAGAATTTCCTGATATTTTAAATTGTGTGAGATTTAGTTGGGGGAATTTTATATATTCTAATTGGAATACATAATTCATTTAATTTACTTCATCCATTTCTATATTCTCAAAAATCTTCAGATGCTAGGTTAAAGAAGTGCAATAGGTTTTGAGCATGGATTCTGTCACCAAATAATTTTGTGTGCAAGTTGCTTGATTCTCTGTGCTTTGATTGTCTTGTTTGTAAAATTGTAATAAGTTGTTGTGAGGACTGAATGAGACAATATGTGTAGAACACTCAAATAGTACTTGGCACATAGTAAGCACTCAATAGGAGTTTGGTCATTTTATTATAACAGCATATTAAGTCAAGGCAGCTTTTTAAAATACTTCCAATTATCTTAGAGTATTTGGGTACAGAATGGAAATGTAAAATGTTCATTGTCCAGTCCAAATTTTAGTTTCTTGCAGATCTTACGTGTGTTGACATTTTGTGGCTACAGAGGAGACATTTTAAATTATAGACTGTAGAAAACTTGTAAAAAATGGTTCTTCGTATCCTCATATTTGCTAGGAACCACAAATCTTGTTTGGAAGTAGCCAGAATTTAAAATTCTAAATGCATCCTGTGTTTAATATTGTTTTCGCCATCTAGTTCCCATTTTCACACAGTTGGTTGATTTTCCATCCATGGCGTTCTTCAATAATGCTTATATTTAAATATCTAATACTGACATTATATTCTCTACAGATGTGCTAGAATGTTCTAAGTCAACATTTATGAAATATTGTTAAATGTGTACAGTGAGTCTTTTAAGGTTGATCAGCCTACTGATAACCTTTGTTGATGTTTTCTTTTCAACACCAAGAGACTTAAGCTAAAACACTTAGCTGTTTTACATTAGGCTAGTCATTTCATTTCACAGGCCTTGGTTGTCCCTCCTACAGAATATTCACAGAGGGAGGAGACTGAGGGAGATGATTGAGGGAGATAATGCCTAGAGGACCCTTTTATCTCTGGGAGCCATGATTCTCGTATATTCTGGTGGCATTATATGTCACATTCCCTGGATTCTTTTGTGCTGATGGCCAGTGATAGCTGCTTAGAGTGAGACAGCTGGTACTCAGAAGTATCACTCTCCAACAATACATAATTAAGAATCATTTTAAAAATTACTCTTTGCTTTAAACTGCATGCATCTTAAATCTAGTTGGCTTAAAATCTACTCACTCAAAAATAGATTTATTTTATTTACAGGTGTCATCCAACAGGACAGGGATGATGACCTGTTCAACAGCTTGAAACATTGATTCCCTGTCACAGTGGATGACATTTGTAAGTAAAGACAATCATATTATTTAATTGATTTAAAATATCTATTGACACAAATATGGTTTAGTAAATATTTTAATGAGTCTTTAATAGTTAAAACTCATCTTGTCCATGATTCCTATACTATACCTCAAGCAAGAAGTGTTGGCTTTGCAGGAATTAGTATAGTGTGGTCTTATGGAAAGGATACTGGTGTTGGAGTTAAGAGCTAGGTTCTAGTTCTACTATAGGAATGGATTTTATGTGTCATCTTGGGCAAACTGCTTCACTTCCCTGAGACTGTACAAGGGTACTTCAAAAAGTTCATGAAAAGATTCATATTATCCTTTAATTCTATTTTTTCCATGAACTTTTTGAAGTCCCTTGTATTTTCCCACATTTAACAGGAGAGCTTTGGACTAGATGATCTCCAAGATGTAGTTCTTATAGTCCGTGATCCTTTAAGGAGTGTAGGTGTTATAGGGGAGAGACAATACAGTACTAAAAAGAACACCCTAGTAGGGTCTTGAGAGGTGAGATCTGTTTTTAGCTTATCCACCAACTAATGGTATGACTTTGGGACAATCACCTAGCCTATCTGGACTTGAGTTTCTTTGTATGAGATAAGGAGTTTTCTACAAAATGTTAATTTCAGGATTTTAATAAATACTTACTGCAGTTCTGTGCTCAAACAGGTTTAGTAAAATACGTATTTTTTAAAAGCCTGTTTCTTTTCTATAGGCCTGCTTAGCTTCTTTAATGACTCTTCATGAGTGCTCGCAAATTTATTTGAATCACCCCACCATTATTAAGAGCATTTCTGGGAAAATAATGTTTCATGAAACCCACTCTGGGAAATTTTGAACCAGAAAATCTCTTAAGGCCTTTCTTTGTTTTAAATTGAAGGATGAGAATTCCAAGTGCTTTTGTTTGTTTGTTTGTTACAGCCATTGATGTGTAAATTGTGAATCTGAATTTTTGTGAAAGTTTGACAGGATAGTTTTACAGTCATGAAGTTTTTTGCCACAGAAAGTGAATCCTGAAGATTTTTACTTGCCCCTACGAAATCTAGTGGCTACGGTAAAGGAAAAAAATTTTTTCCCAAGTGGTAGCTATGTCATTTTTCTCGTTAATTATATAAGTTGCGTCCTTAGCTTGAAAAATCGGTTGGAAACTTTAAAAAAGTTTTAAACATTGAGATACATTTAATCATGAAATTGCAGTGTGTTGAAAAGCCAGACTTCCTTTTCTTCTAAAACAGCTTAACTTAGTAGTCCAGACTGGCCAAGAGCCTAGCTTTTATTAGTTACTTTTTATTTATCTTGGAACTGTATTTGAATAGTTTCTTATTCCAAGTAGTGAATATAATATGTTTATTTCAACAGATACTGGATCAATGGGTGAATGCAATAGGTTTTATGGTAATTTGTAATTAATGATTTAATTTTAAATCTCCAAAATTCATGCTTTAGAAAATGTCTCATATAACTGTTAATAATATCAACTGACAAATAAGTGCATTTCAGAAGCCATATTATGAGCCAGAATTCTGAGTCTAGGCAGATGTCTTTACTTCTGGACTTATCTACAGTTCAAACCTGTCTCACATGTAAGGATGCCTGTGGTGGCATAATGTGCAAAATGAAATTTTTGGTTATATGGAACTTCAACAAGCTAAATAACCTATGTGTATCTGTGTGTGTGTGTGTTTTCTTCCCCTGTAAGTTTGCAGTGAATGCAATATTTGATGTATTGTCGTATTAAATTATTTTTAAGGAATTTCTTTTACATTTAAATTCCATTTTTTAAAGACTTTTGGGGTCACCAAACTGCGTACATATAAAAAAGCCTTGTGAAATTTGAAGCTGAAATGTAGTTTGGGGCCCTGTCAAAAATTGCCGAATTTCCAGAATATCCAGAATTCTCTGGATACCTTCATAAAAGGATAAGCATCTTTGTTTCCTGGAATAGCAAAAGGGGCAGGGGCAGTGTGGTCTGCTAATTGGCTTAGTCTTCTAAGTATTTTCACTTTGCTTACAAAAATATGTGGCGTATTATCTGTATCCACATAATCTCAGTGTAGAAATCAGCAGGAAGGCCATACTTAAACTTAACCATGAATAAAAATAGCAATACCAGAGGAGTAGGGGGCATAAAGCAGTATGCAGAAAACCGTTGGCTTCTTGACTTTGTGCCTTCCCAGTCTTTAGGGCCTTTTTTGTCGCTCCTTGCTCATGCTCAAGCTGTGCTCCTCTTGTTCTTCTTAGCCCTGCCTCTGTCCACCTCCTTCCTTTTCTTGCTCAGTCTAATTTACATACCCACGTCTCCACTGTGACTTGTTCAAGGTTAAGATCAGTTGTTCCAGGGGTGAACAGGCACTTCTAGAACTGCCAGATGTACCCAGGGTTACTGATTTGCATTGAAAAGCCAATTTAGTAATTTATGAGGATGATTACAACTTCCGTGCAGAACTTCTAATACTGGGTTTATACTTTGTAAACATCCTCCCTAAGAAATCAGGTAAATTTTTTTTTTTTTTTTTTTTTTAAAGCCTACATGGTCAAGATATAGTAGTCTGTGTGGTTTTGAGCAAGCCCGTAACCTCTCTGAGTCTCAATTTGCCTCAGTCTCTAAAATGGGGATTATGGATGCCATTGCACTGGGGTTATGAGTATTAGTGAGACTTTATAATGTGGACTTCCTTGTAAATGCAAAGTACTATATGAAGCATTATTGCTGTTTGGGATCAGATCAGTCACCAACCAGATGCCCATTTGTGGGTCTGAGTACTATCTCCCCAACTTTTGCTAGAAATAACATGTTCAGATTTCTCTTCAAGATCCATCTTTTCAGGGGCTGGCCTGTGGCTCACTCAGGAGAGTGTGGTGCTGATAACACCAAGGCCACGGGTTTGGATCCCATATAGGGATGGCTGGTTAGCTCACTTGGGAGAGCGTAGTGCTGACAACACCAAGTCAAGGGTTAAGATCCCCTTACTGGTCATCTTAAAAAAAAAAAAAAAGATCCATCTTTTCAATGTTTGAACTGGCCTTTAAGTTTACAAGATAACATCTAAAGGCTCCTAATTGCTTCATAAAGAAAATGGAGTTTCTCTTTTAATAATATGGTGATAACTTTATATATCTCTAATCAGGTAGTGTGTGTTTTTGCCCAATAATGTTCTAATGACTGTTGAGTCTAAAATATATTATTCTCCTGTGGTATTTGCCTTTTAGTATGGACCAGTATTTTAACTGTACTTTCCTTGAATGTAAGACTTCTGCTTCTATGCCTGTCAATGAAATTTTATTGAACCTGTACTCCATGTTGAGCACACTAAGATCTCTTAAATTTCCCCTAACTTCCTATTTTCTTCACTCCAGCTGGGTAAACCTTCTCTTTCTTTTGCCCTTAATATCTTCACACTTTATTTTCTAAATAGTCTTTCATGAGCCATCTATATAAACAGTTTCTTCTCGTTATTCAAAAGTTGTGTTGGAATCTAAACAAGTTAAAGAGCAAGGCAGGAATATTGTCCCCATTTTTTTCTTCAGTTTCCATGAACATCTCCTATAAAAATTCATTGCATTTAAGTCAGCATTTATTGCATGACTCCTATTTGCAAGGAACAGGCTAAGCTCTGGAAAGAATAAAAGAGATATAAGATATAAACCCTGCTGCAAAGAACTTAACATTTTAATGCTTCAGTATTTCTACCTATTTAATAACACTCAGGCATCTTGAGAGCAGGAGGCAAGCTGCTTGCATCATCTGTACAGTATCACAGAGTTCAGTGAATATTATGTAGGACTCACTTTGATTTGAGTTTGCTGCTGTAATACCCCAGCAGATCACAGAAAACACTTTTGTAGACAAGAAAACTCATAATCCTTAGTATGTCCTTGGGAGGTGGGGAGGGCCATTCCTCATTCTACAGATAAAGTATCTGAAGTACAAAAAAATTGTGACATGATCAGATTGTGAGGGTGGTGGCTAGATGCACCTCTTTGGGAGATGTGTTCAAAGAGGCAAGTACACCTCCTTGAGCTCATATGGCTGTCAGTTGTGTGTTGGGACTATCTAGACCTCACCAAATAATCCTGTACTCCAGTGATGAAAGAAAACTCAAACGGAGCTCAGGAGATTACTTGTGTGAATCTCATTCATCCTTCCATTTTATCACCCACATAAAGGATTAGTAATTGAAAGCCATTAGGGGAAACCAGATGGAAAGAGGAAGATGCAAGGTAAACATCAGTTCCTTAGCTCTAAAGAACCAGGCCAATAGAAGACCAAATTGTAATTTTCTGTGCCAGCTGCATTTTTCGAAGATTTCTGTATCTGGGCCAATTAAACAAAATAAATTACTGATTCGAAGGTTGGAAAAGGAAGCTATTGGAAATTCTTTCATAATTGCTATTTCAGAGTCCTTAGCATTTTGGTGGGGAAATAATCATTGGTGGCAAAATCTACATCCATTTAATTTTTCAAAACAGGAATCAACTCTGCTGGCTTTAGGAGGGTAATACCATTTGGGGGTACAAAGCCAAATGAGACTGTCAAGCAATAATCTGGCCATGCAGTGTTGCTCACAAACTAACTTTGTGGGCAATTCTCAAGGAATCAGCTCTCCAGTTGTTGGAAATCATCACATTAGATCTCATGATCAGTGATTTGGATTTGTAATTTTTATATTATGCTTTTTGTTCCATCATATTTACCTTTTTTATTTGGAATCGTTTCTCTTTTCCTCTAATGTTTGGACCTCTGAAAGATTGGGAAGTCATAGTGGTGCCCCTGAGCCTTTGCCTACTCAAGTGATGAGAACTTAATTGTTTTATATGGCCTCATAAATTAGTCCTTAACTCTTTGGGGGCCTATTTCAAGTTACTACAATTGATCAAAAATGCTCAAATATAAACATTATATTGCAGTAATTAGATTATTTTAACGAGAAATTGTAGACATCTATAATGGCTACTAATCTTGCTCTTGTTTGTATGTCTCCTTTTAATTGTGCTGCTACATTATTTTCACTCTGGTTTGTCAGTAATTTGAATGAATCAGCCCTGTTATCCTCTGTTTTCTTAGTTTCGGAAACCTTTCCATGAAAATTCATTAAATGCTATAGATTTGCTGATACCCTAATTTATATGATGAAATTTTATATCTCATCCAACTTAAACATTTTCCTTGATAATTTCTAAGTTGCTGCAGCTTGTTACTTATTTACCAGCGATGTTTGGTAAAAGGTCATCTTTGCTCTAAAATTTCCTTGCAAAAGCTACAGATTGTTCAGCACCTTCTTAAAAGATTTACACCTCCCTTCCTTTCACCCACTCAACAGGAAGGGATCCCTGTTCTGGGTATAGTTCGCTTGTTAACTTTAGAATGGCTTTAAGCTACTGCCCAAGTTTATAGTGAGGAAAAAACTGTAGTCCCCTATCCCCTGAGGAAGTTCTGTTTTTCCTAATAATAGGGAAACTCTACAAATGAGCCCATATCTCCATATTTCCAAGAATTTTTTAAAAGTCAACTTTATTTAGGTATAATTTACATGTGAGGGTACTTCAAAAAGTTTGTGGAAAAAATAGAATTAAAAGATAATACAAATCTTTCCATGAACTTTTTGAAGTAGCCTCATACAGTAAAATGCATAATTACATATACAATTTGATGAGTTTTAACAAATGTATGCTCCTATGTAACCAATACTACAGTCAAAATACAGAATATTTCATTACCCCAGAAAGTTCCCTCATGTCCCTTTGTGGAAAATCCCACCTCCACTTCTGGCCCCAGGGCAACCACTGATTGGATTTATGTCAGGACAAGAAATTTTTTAAATTGTTGACCTGACAGGTGACATCGTATTTAATATTTTAGTTTCTCACATTTGGAGCATTCCTTCATATAAACATGTCATTTGATTATTGTTAAATACCTATCTTCCTTATCTCTGATTTTAGAATGTAAAATTTCTCAGGTCATATTTCATAAGGAAATATGAGCAACAAAGGAATTATAGGTTATCGTAATGATTGCAAGGCAATGTAATGTGTTGAAGTTTTCATCCTATCATTAGGGACTCTTCACCTTTCAGTTTGTAATAGAGACTTCAATAAATTTGAGCACACAATGAGGGAGGTTTCCTAGATCCAGGGAGGAAGAGCCTCTTCACACTGCTGGGATCTTGGACCCAAACCAAAAGCACTCAGCCTGCCAGAAGGTGGCCGGCCTTCCTTTAATCATGGGCTATGTATCCTTGCTGTTCCTCTCTGGCCTGGTATAGGTCCCATGGCAGGTGTTATTCATGATCACAGTTGATGGGAAATAAGGCACATCTGTACTCTCTGAATGTGGACTGTACCACATGGTACCAGGTATCACAGTGAGAAAACTAACATATCTGCTTCTCCCATCTCTCAGTCTCCCTCAAATGGGAACATTATGGCAGTGGTATGATTCCAGAATTCCCTATGGAATACCACTTCAGCAGTTAGATTTCTTTCCCTACAATCTTTGAAAGCATGTAAGTGCAATCCAATCTAGAGTTCTGTAAACTAGAGTTCTCTCTACCCAGTCCCAGGTGAAGAATAATGTATTCTTGTGTAACAACCTCCCTCGGTGGATTACGGGTTATGTAAAATTCCTGGAGAAATGGTTATAAGCTTTTCTCCTGTTACCCTCAGGAAAACCTATGGGAATGTAAGTGAATGAGGGATGTTAATATAGACAGAACTTTGACTTCACTATAATTTCTTAAAAAAAGATTAAATATTTACATATTAATTTTAGCAACACATTTTGATGCACCTTGGCTAGAGTAGATTTTGATGCACTTGACTGGTGATGTGGAACTGCTGTCTAAGTAGGAGGCTTCAGGGGCCCAAAAGCCTCTTCTCGTGACCCAGTTTTGGAACTCTGCATAGTTTATTGATCACATTCTGGAGGTATAATGTTTCTTAAGTCTGGGAGGACTGGGAATAATGGTGGAGAGAGGAGAGTATCAGAGTGCCAAGGTCATAAAAAATTATAGAAATGTTTCATCTGCACTGACTAACTCACTGTGTTATACCAGTATATAATAGGTGATATTTGTGATCAAGTTCAATCATTTTACCTAAAACTATTCTTAAATTAAAAAATGAATCGTATTGATATATCTAATTAATAAATTTAAGAGCTTTTACATAGTATTAAAGAAATGCATGTTTTTTATAAAAATTTTGAAAGATATGAAGAAGAAAATGAAAGAAGGGATTACTCATAGCCCCACTATTCAAAGACAGCTAACTATATGTTAACATTCTGATCTATCAACTCTTTCCTTCTAGTCTTCCTATGCATAGATTATTGTAAACTTTTATATTTCATTATACAAGTAAGCCATGTTAATTATCTACAAAAAATAATAAAACAATGAAAACCAATAAGAATATAAAAATCACACCATTGATGGTAACATAAGTAGTAATATTCTGTTTATCCTTCCAGAGCTGTGATAGTGGGGGAGATGTTTTTCATCTATATAAACTACTTTGCAATTTGCTTTATTGACTACTAGGTTATTAACAATCTTTTCATGTGAATACAGGTTGAGTATCCCTTATTCAAAATGCTTGGGACCAGAAGCGTTTCAGATTTTGGAATATTTTCAGAACACACACTGGTTGAGGCCTTCCTAATCCAAAATGTGAAATGCTTCAGTGAGTATTTCCTTTAATCATTATGTTAGCATTCAAAAAGTTTCCGGTTTTGGAGCATTTTGGATTTGGAATTCTTGTATTAAGGATACTCAACCTATAGATATATTTCTGTTTTATCATTTTAAATGTCTACACAATATTCCATTGTGCTTATATAATTATTTAACTAGTTCCTTAATATATTTTTTATTCATTTATTCTATAAGTATTTATAAATAGCTGGTTTGGGCTACTGTGCCCAGTAATGAACAAGACAACCATGGATCTGTTCACGAAGCTAATTTTCTGTCTTTCATACCCAGAATATAAAAAAGAAACTTAAAGATTATCCTCATCATTTTAAAAGATGAAGAAACTGGGATACAGAGAAACTCTTTTTGCAGGCACATCTTATTCTTTAGTGATTGGTAACCAGTGTTCTCTTTTGCCTACATGCTGTCTATGTTTTAATAACAAACCTTTTTTAAATAATGTTTTTTAAAAAAACATTAAGTTAAAATGTCTCTTTTGCTTAGTTCTGATTAAGATTAGGCTAGAGTCATTCTAATTGATTTGTAAGTTCAGTATTTTGTTTATTCTTGCAAAATTGCTTTTTTCCCCTTCAAACAAAAGATTTGTTTCCAGAATATTCAATACTTGAAAAATCAGTATTTCTTTGGGAATAAGGATAACTAATTTAAAAAATTAAGCTTACAAATTAATAACAATTGGGGATAAGTTAAAAACATATGTGATTGTTTTTCTTGGGATGGTCTGTATCTTTAACATGTACGAAACTTTTATATGAGAAAAACATATTTCTGAATTTGTTGACTATAGAAAGTTTGTACATTAGCTTCATATTTAATCATAGCCAAGCTTGTGTATACTTTAGAGTTGCCCAGTTCTAAATTAGAATTTGAGTAGGAAAGGATTTCCATAATTTGTGTCTGCAGCATGCACAGGGGGGTTTAGCTGAAACTGTTATTTAAACCAGTATTATTTTGTTATCTTGTAGATGTAACATTCTAATTGCCACTTATTTCAGTGTGAATAGTGAATTCCCTCTGTCTCCTTATAGATAATGCCCCACCCCCACCCGAAAATGCCTTTGCCTAGTGAATGAATATGAAGATGCTTTTATTTGGAAGAAGTGTTCATATTTACTGCAAGGGGGTTGGGTTTTTTCACATTTTGTTTTTAAAATTAATAATGATATTGGATTGTAAAGAGGTCTTAATATTTCATTTTTGGTTTTATACAAAATATTCTAAACTTTTAAGTTAAATTTTTTTCCCTCTCCCTTAGGACAGGATACTTAAATAGTAATGGATTTTTAACATTGTTCTTAGACTCAAAAAAATTTCTGTAGTCCTATATGCTAGTGTTTGGTTATAGCTTTGGAGTGATCCAAGGCACCTGATTTAAATACTCTCTTTCTGCTATTCCTTTTCTTTCTTAATTCTTTACTTTTCAAGATTTGTTTTCTGCAAAGATCCACCTTTACTCCTCAAATAGAAACACTTCAAAAACAGCTTTAATTATCACATATGTCCTATTTATCCAGCAATCCCCCCAGCCCCTCCCAAAAAACCCACTATTTTTTTAATTGGGCATCTCCTTGGAAGAGAGGATAATGGATCCTGAACTGACTTTAACTAATGATGTTGTTTTAAGTATGCCATTAACCTCTCTGGACCTCTGTAATAAAAAGGACCCAGCTTCATAGATGACCACACGATACCTTCTAGCTGGCATGATTCTTTACGTATAAGGGTTTTTTTGTTAACCCTCAAGAGATTTTTCAGATTTAAGATTCTGTTCTTTTGAGAACTTATTATTCTAAGAGGTAGAGTAGACTGAAAACATGCAGATTTATATAGAGACTTGGCTCTGCTACTGACTAGGATTGTTAAGTCTTTGAGCCAGTCACATAATTTCCTTTGACCTCAGGAAATTGAAGGTCTCTTCTAACTCCCTAAGATACATTTCTAAGGATTGTAAAGCCTTAGAATAACAACAGTAATAACAAACATTTATTGAGCCTTTGTATATCAGAGACGTCACCAGATTATCTCCTGTAATCTTTATGGCAGTCTTTTATGGATATTATAATAACATGGGTATCTTTGGGGATGATAGGTTTATGTTGTGTTATCAAATGATTCTGGGGGTGTGTTTTAATAGTGCATCCTTTGTTTTTGAGATTGCAGTCACAGAGGTCAGCCAGACCAGATGCCCTTTGGTGTAACTGTAGAGACTGAACATTGGACTGTGTTAGTGCTTAGACTGAGTGGATCACTGTCTTTGGAGTCACTACTCAAAAGGGAGAAGTTAGAACCCCCCAGAACTGTTCAAAGGAAGGTGAAGCATGGTTCACCTTGACCATGTGCCCTTGGCCCATTGAGGCATGTCACTCTAGCACTGCAACTCTTATGTTCAGTTTTTTAAACAGACTCTTATCAAATGCTAAAAGAATAAAAAGATTCTAATTTACACAATATAACTTTTGAATTTTTTAATACAGAAAAATAAAACAAAATATCCTTTCCTATAGTGTAGTTTAGTTCTCTATGGTTGCTTATGTCAAATGCTCCCCTCTCTTTAAGTGTCACAGAAATGTGCAAATTCAAGTAGTCTTGTTCCTTTCAGAGGAATAACAACAAAAGTAAATTAATAAGAAAAGATTTATACTTCTGTGATATTATAAATTACACATAAATGTTTAAAGCTGACAATAACTTAACAAGTGAACTTAAATAGCAGTATACTTAGTAGAATGAGATCTGAGTAAGTTTCTTTAAAATTTTTATAATTGAACCATATTAAATGATTAACATAATATATCTGCATATTAATGAAATATTTTGATAACTAAGATTTATAATATAATAAAGCATATTGAATTTATTATATTTAAGATGTCAGCACATTTTTACATTTTAACAGTTGACTTAAAATTCAGATTGGTGGCTTCAGCTTTTCATTTCAGTCTTCAAAGTACTTATTAGCATTTCATTGTCAAAGTTGATGCTTACTTAGCTTTTTGAAACTGACAAAAGACCTCTGAGTTGACAGTCACCTCCTGAATAAACAAGATTTTGAAGACAGTTGAAGTGCATACTCTGGAGACTATATGTAACACTTACTGTGGGGAGTTTATCATAATTTAGAAGCAAATGAACAAATAAAACCTTCTCAAGTCTTTAACACAATTTGATAGTTTATCATTTTCCATTATCTCTGTCAGAAGCAGAGAAACCAATAACAATGAATTAGGATTAGTATTTCATAACTATAAAAGAGAAATTTAAAGACTATTGATAGTACCTTTGAGAAATAAAATAATGAAGGAAATGAAATGAATAAGATGAAAATAACGAGGAAATTTTTTAAAAAAATTTTAATTTGGGGAGTTCTGAAATATGCAGTAATAAATAATTTTTGATTAAAGAGCTAGATCAGATCAATGTTCTTACCAATGAAGCTTTATATAAAATAGAGATGCCTGCAGGAATTTTGATTGAGGAGAATCAGCATGGAGCCCAGACATCTAAACTAATATATTTATCTGTCAGTATATGTGTGTGTGAGAGTCTGTGAACAGTAAAGGTTACAACTAGTAGATGAGGTCCGTGATGCTCAAACTTGTTGGTCCTAGGACCCCTTTACACTTTCTAAATTATTGAAGGCTTCAGAGAGCTTTTGTTTATGTGGACTGTGCAGAAGAGCTTTTGTTTATGTCAGTTCTATCTATTGATATTTACTATATTGGAAATCAAAACTTTTTAAAAAATCTATTAATTCATTTAAGAAACAATAAAAATTACATTTTAACATATTAGCATTGTTACTAAAATAACCATATTTTATGAAACAAGAAAAATTAGAAGAGTGGCATTGTTTTATATTTCTGTAAATCTAATGTATGGCTTAATATTAAGACAAAAACCGGATTCTCATAAATGCTTCTGAATTCAATCTGATGGTGATATGTTTTGGTTGAAGTGTAGGAAGAAAATCTGGCCTCACATAAAAAGAAGTTGGAAAAGAGGAGGAGTATTATAATAGCCTTTTCAGATAATTTTGGGTTTTCCTCGTTGATATCATGCCAAAACAGGTGGTAATTTCGTAAAGGTTACTTGCGATGAGGAATCTGAAATCTTATCAGTAATCATTTCTTATTCTGTTACATTGAAATCTCTTGGTCTGTCTTGAACTTTGAATGGATCTATCTTTCAGCCATGCATGATTCTGTAACATCATGCATTGGTCATTTTGAAAATATTAGTTCATTGAATTATGTAGTCTTCCAAACATTGACGTGTTTTATATGATATCAAAAAATCACATTTGCTAATATCATCAAGAAAAGCCATTTAAGTAGTGGGAAGGTGTCAAGTGTAGAGTGACAGATTTAAACTTTCCGACATTCTAATTTTCACTTGAAAGTTTTAATTTTATCATTGACTGTTAGTTGTTTTCCTTGAGGTCGTAGGCTCACTTCGTTCAGTTTTTAGAAAATGCTGAACACCCGAATCTGAATAACCAACATTTGTTAGTCATTCTTTCAAGTAAAAAATGGTATTCCATGGGAAAAGGAGTTAGTTCAGCTTGCAACTCAAACAATAGTTTTCCTCAAGACAACCATCTGCAAAGGGAACCCAGATACCTTTTACATCATTTGGTATGAGGCTTTTTCTCTTTTGGAGAAATATGGAGTTTTTCAAATGTGGAGGTGTAAAACTCTAAGCTTAATGTAATCTACAACAGACGAGGCAGTTAAAACAAGCAAACAAAAAACTGTCCCATAATAACTCTTTCAATATGCTGTTGTTCATTAAAAGCAGTATCATTGGTATAACATAATGTACTAAAATCTATACTTCATATCTCCAAGACCAAGTTGTTTTATTTTTTTTGCTTATTTATTTTTTAAGACCAGCTTCTTTTAAAAAATGAAAACAACAAAAAGACATTCAGCTGATAACATGATTTAATATTCTGACAGTGAAAAATATAACAAAAGCATACACTTAAAAAAAATCTTTCTATAGCTGATCCCGCAAGAGATATTTTAGGCAAGTTTTTTTTTTTTTAACAAGATACTTTTTATCTTAATGTCTTCCTTAATGAGAAACATATTTGAAAATAATGAAAATAATTTCATCTTGCAATTTGATAGCAAGTTACAGGTTTGAGTTCATAGAAGAAAACATGATAAAACTTTGAACTAGGCTTACTAGTGGTAGGTACTTACCACAACAAATGTTTTCAATTCAGTGTCTCCTTTAGTCATCTGTGTTGCTAAGACACCTATATTATTACAAGTTTTCTCTCTAACATGTTATTGGTTCATATTTTGTATCATTTTGGCTGTCATATGAGGAAACATTTAAAATGCCTTTCTTCCTTTCACCTATAGCCAGTCATTACTTTTTTAATAACCTTGCTGTAAGACAAAAAGTGTCTTCGTTTTCTTCTGACAGGATAAGGGCAGGAGGCTGCAGTCATTCAGACAGGAACTGTTCTGTGAGTCTGAAGAATTCAGTGAGTCTTACAAATGTGCCATGAGCTTTGCCTGCTAATTCTTTTAACATTTGTTTAGCACCTACTTTGTTCCAAGCATTGTGTTAGGTGATAAAACTGATAATGATAGTGTCAACATCACCCCCACCACCTAGTCTTTGGGAGTTTTGAGAGCTGTCTGCACTCTAGGTACTAAAAATATGTGCTTTACATACATTTTATACATTCTATATATGTTATCTCATATCACTCTCCTAATACCCCTATGAGGTATAGGTACTATCATCATTCCAATTTTACAGATAGAGAAACTGAGACTTACCTAAGGTCCCATAACTAGTAAGTGGAAATGAGATTCTTTTACAGATAGTTTGGACTGAAGAGCCAAGCTTTTAACCACTTAACAGTAGATAACACTGAACTTCAGTTAAAATTTTTTAAAATTGTTTTAACCCTGTGGGATGAGGGTTTATAAAAATGCAGTTCCCTGTCTGCTTTGTTTCTGGTGTAAGGACTGTATGAGGTGGTCACAAAGGACCCTGTGGTTTGGGCCTTAGAGGTCTTTTGAAGTCACATACCTATTGGAAGGAGAGAGAGAGAAATCTAGGATGGAGAGATGTGTAGAAGTCATCTTTTAGAGTCACAGAAGTCCCATGAGAGGAGGGAGCAGATTAGAAGAAAGGTTCAGACATAGGTTTCATAGATGAATCCAATCTTTGTTTAACAGTGTGATTATTGGGACTAAGGATAAAAAGATCTATTACCCACCCAATACTTATCCTAATTATAATTTATTCATTAAATATGTATTTATTTGTTTAATATCTGTCTTTGTAAAGAAGCATATGGCCCTATTTTCCTGGTATTCACTATGGTTTCATGAGTGCCTAGCATATAGTAGTACATACTCAATAAAATTGCTGAATGAAAATCGAGAGCTTAGTATTGTGCGTATATACTTTGAGCATTTTAGTATTTTCATTTAATGAATTTGTGGGTTATATAAAGTATTTACACTGTCTCAGGCCACATGTCCAGCATCCTTATTTTTTAATATTCTTTTAAAGAGAAAGCACATCCTAATTATATTACTGCATTGGTCAATCTGGAATTTCAGTTATAAACATAAGACTTGACTGTTGACCCATGAGACACCCTTGTAAATTACGTGTGTCTGTTTGGTAGATTTAAATGGAAAACTTAATTATCTATGTCTGAAGACAGTTTAATTAGTTGCTCAAGAGTCCCCTCTTTCAGTTCAATTGAGAGGATAGTTTTGTTAATTTTCATTTAAGGAACAGGAAAAGCCAATGCAAAAAAGCAAAACAAAACAAAATGGCATGCAGTTAAATAACTCTCCTTGAAGCCCTGAAAGACATCTGATAAAGGACTGCATATATCTAAGTAAGATCGAGATATCACTTTACCCATCACTATCAAAATAATGAAAAAAGCTTTTAAATTGCCACAAGTTAATAAAGGCCGACTTTACTTCTCTGTGTGTTGTAAATCAGTTGTCAGGCTTAGAACTAAATTGGGGGTGGTCATTTTCAGCTGTGAATATTTCTGCTTGCTTATGATTCTGGGACTTTGTGACACCTGAACCTTACCAGGCGTTAAGAGTCTCATCACATGTTGAGTGATCATATCCCCAGGTCTCAGTGATCATATCCCAGGTCTCACAGCAGAGTGGAGAGAGGATAGGGTGTGAGTGAAGTCAGGAGGCCTGCATTTCCATCAATGCTTTTTTGCCTATTGATTTTTTTTGCTCCTGAGCAAATACCTTAACATCAATTAATTTCCTTTCTGAAAACAGGAATGTGAGTATACAATGAAGTGGTATATGCGACAAAGCACTTTGTAGAATCTAAATCTCTGTGTATTAGTGCTATCCATTTGGGGGCAGTGTTAAAGCTGGGCCTTTTTTTTTTTTTTTTTTTACAGATTAGCAGGAGACTACAGTAATTAAAATTATTGAAAAGTAGGACTAAGCCAGGATTATTAAGCCAGTTACCTCACAGATTACTTTTTGATATGTAACAGGATTACAGAATCAGGTCTAGGACTGGAAGAGATTTTCTAAGGCCTGCTTCAGGCATCCAGGCCTGTTCTCCTGAAACTAGATTATGCATTTCCTCGCTAGTTGTCAGGGATATGTGTTGGGAAAATATAGTAAAATGGTCAGGGTCCCTCAGATGTTCAGAATCTTACCGAGCATTTGATGTAAATAGGCATGTGTGCCCAGGTGTTCCTTGGTTATTGTCTAATGTAATTACGTACGGGCACCCAGGTGTCCTGGGTTATGGACTTAAGTATAAAGGACAAGTGGCTCTAATCCACAGGGCTCCCTACCCTGGGGGTGGGGGGGGGACACACAAGGAGACCACTACTGCTACTGGAGGCTGTTGCTACAAGCTTTTGCTGCCAGTGCCTCTGGGACCCTCTGAGAGGCTGCCACCGGACCTGTAAGCTGCTGCTTCTGCTCAGGATGGAGCTTATTTCGTTTGCCAATGGCTCCCGGGATTTTTCCCGATTACCTAGCATAGACCTGCGTGTGAGGGGTTTGGTGACCCAGTCTGTACAATGGGTTTGAAGGGTTTGAGCCCTAGCCCTGACAATACAAATGGAAACAGTATAACTAAAATAATGAAATGTTTTGGCTTTACTTATGAATTGCGTAGCCCTACAATTAGCATAGCTATTGCCTTAACCTGACAACTGGCATAGTAGTGTAGCTTTACAATGTTAAACCTGAAAATGACATATCCTTTTAGAGTATCAATTTTACACAGTAGTAATTGATTGAAACCATTTTTTTTTTTTTAAATTAAAGTATAGATACATTATGGGGAGCTGGGAGAGCCACCCCTGGGTCCCTGCAAATCCCTATTCACTGTTGGTTGCTATTAGGGGTATTTTGGTGGAAAAGGTAGTAAAGCACTAGCCTCTTCTGGCCAGATGGCCTTAACAGCAACTGACCTTATCAACCTGAGGTCTTTATTTGCATCTCCCTTTAACCTATCCTTTGTGGAGGAGGAAAATCAGCGGGGTAGATTCTTCTCCGTACATTAAAATATCACTAAAAGATGCATGTTAAATCATCCTTTAATCTTTTTTGTTACTCACAAGAGCAAATTGTTGCAGACTGACTTTGTGTCTAATTTTCTAGTAAATGATTACTTGTGGGCTTTGTTCAGGTGCCTCAAATCACTGTTAAGATGATGAGTTCTGTGAGACACAGTATTTACATATATAAAGAATCTAGTGATTGTCTCTTATAGAAAGAAGAGCATTTAAGTTAGGAGTTGTTAAAATTCTCTCTTAATTTCATTAGGATTCTTTAACAGGAATTCCACAAAATGAAATACTATGGGTATGATATAAAAAGTTTGTTTTAGAAAAGGCCCCAAAGCAAGCTATTTTTACTTTTTTAACATCATTGTCTTATAAAACATGCCCTATAGCATTGTCAATTCAAAGGAAAGTTCACGTCTGGCAGTGAGTTAAACAGTTCATACATCCATGAATTATGTTCATTTTTATACTTCTTCCCAGGGTAATTATTTATGAAAGTTAAATCTTTTGCTTTCAGGCCACTATTGCATTTTTAAATAATAAAAATAGGTTTTTGAAAGTATCTTTGAACTTCATAAATCTACTTCATACCATGAATCAACATTTATCTATCAAGGCTTAAAATGAATATTTTAAATAAATTACAATTGGAATAGTCTAATCAAACTACAGTTTGTTTTCGTAATATGTAGGAAGAGATTAGCTTTATAACTTAATTTTAAACAAGACTAACAATTCCTTTTAAAAATAACCAAATTGTTTAGGCTTTATCCTAGCCTAATCAACAGAAGTTACTGGAGAGATGAGAAAACTAAAAATGTGAGGTTACTTCAAAAAGTTTGTGGAAAAAATTGAATTAAAAGATAATATGAATCCTTCCATGAATTTTTTGAAGACCCCTCATACAGTGTTTAACTTTTATTCTTATATACTGGATTGCCTCTGTTAAACTGGTGAGTGCAAAATGTTCACTGAGGTGCAGTAACTTGAAATAACCTCATATGGCAGTTAAAAATCTGAAAACACTCCTAATATCAATCTGAGTCTACTTTTTATTTGTATCTTCTATATATTACAACTAAAAGTTTTGAAAAAGTGAATACGTGTATGATTCAAGAGTTTGCACTGGATTTAAAGTCCCTAGTTGTTGGAAAAGTGTTAGAGGTTCTCTGATTTCACCTTCTCTATTGTTACAGGACAGAAATAGTGTTTGTAAAGCTACACAACCATGCCAGCTGTTCGGTTACATGACTGTGCCAATTGTATGGTGAGGCACTTCATAACTAAAGCCAAAACGTTTCATTATTTTAGTTATACTGTTTCCATTTGTATTGTCAGGGGTAGGTCTCACAGACCCTTCAAACCCACTGTACAGACTGGGTCACCAGACCCCTCACACGCAGGTCCACGCTAAGTAATTGGGAAAGATCCCGGGAGCCAATGGCAGACACGAGCTCCGTCCTCAGCAGTAACAGAAGCAGCAGTGGTGGTGGCCTTTCGGGGCATCCCATGGGGAGGGGCCCTGTGGATCAGAGCCACTTGTCCTTTATAATTAAGTCATAACCCAGGACACCTGGGAGCACATGCGCAATTACATTACACGATAACCAAGGAGAACCTGGGCACACGTGCACATTTACATCAAATGCTGGGCAAGATTCTGAACATCTGAGGGGCCCTGACCATTTTCCTATATTTTCCCTACAGTGTTTTTATAAGTCTTTCAGGTATTAGTTATCAAAAATTTGGGTAAAACAAAAATCAAAACATAATGACATTTCCCCAAGTAGCCCCTCAGGTTCATTGTGGGGGAGGGGAGGATTGAGAGGAAGTTCCCATGGAGACCAATTTCAGCTTTTCATTAGGAAGAGCCAGGGAAGAATGTTGTTATAATCATCATACAACTGTCACTGCCAGTGGCCAAATATCGGGGAACATTAGACTAGAACGTTTTACTCTTACTGTGTAATTTTGTTTATATGTAACATGATTATAGGATATAGTCATGTTTATATGGTTACATAATTTGGAATAAGGACAACATCTTATTTTATCTTCCCAAAGCACTCTTTGTATGAATTGTTACTGATACTTAAGGGTTACCATCTACCACCCTCTAAGAACTTGTAAATGAAAAAATAAGACTGGGTCTTATGAATTAACTTTAAGATATCTGAGCAGAGGTATTCAAAATAACCTAAAATATCTGAGTAGAAATATTCAAAATCAAAAGAAACACCTAAAAAAGGGGGAGACTCAAAGAGGTAGAAGTTGCTTATGCCATCCAGGCACTCCTAAAGTGAGGGAGCCCCCACCAAATGGATGAGTATTCCAGTCCGTTGGCAAGGCCATCCTAATTGTAGAAGATTCAACAGATGTCTTAAATATTCAGATGCATTAAATATTCAGTTCATCTAACCCACTCCACTTGTTCTGATTCCATTCTTACCAACTTCCTAATGATTTTTTGTTTCCAGTGTAGGTGTGCTACCAAAAAAGAACATGTTGGTCACCCACTTGATTGATAATTATATCTCATTATATCTTACTATAAACTGGACAACTGTCATTCTGATTTTACCTATCAGTTTCATTAGCTTGGTATTATCATGTTAGTCTCCCTTTGAGAAATAAATATAATCTCCTTGTGCTTACAAATTAAGGTTCTGAGCCTGCAAAATTGGGTAATGGATAAAACCCCATTGTAAATTTGACAGAACTTGCTATAGCCAGCAGGCCCGCTTAAACATACCCAAATCTTTCAGCACATCCCTGTGTTTTCAGTTAAATTAATGGAAGCAGATATATTGTTAAGTATCTTGGAAAATATTCCACTCCTGTCTCTAATGGAAAAAAATTAGATTACAAATTATAATTCAGAGTATGAGGGTAGGAATTATCTGCGTATCTAGAGTGAGTTGAATTTGCTTGAATTCACAAATCTTCATGTTATAACTTGATATTGGAGGTTTCAGAAAAGCTGTGTTGCTTATACCTCAATTTTCACATTTTATAGAAATGGTAGGATTTTGCTAAACCTGAACCAGAAACCCTAATTACCTAAGAGTTAATTCACTAACACTTCACGTCCCCAAGCCTCAGGGCCAAGCCAGTTAGAACATTCCTCACTGGTGCTTTTTGTGTGGAATGTTGACTTAGCTTAGTTAACTGGAGTATTGTGTTAGTAAGTCTAGCATCACCATGATGTTACAAAGGGGGTGGCTGTTTGGGTTGTACGAAGTATTTCCAATTTCCTAGAGAACATTCTTATCATAAATGAGTACTGACATTCAGTAGTTGAAGATTTATTCCTTTGTCTTGAATCTTGGTCTCGTATTAAAAATTAGATACTTGTGGAAAAGAAAGTGTAATCAGTCATTTGTACCTTAATGTGAATAAATTGATCAGACCCTATCCTGTAAGCAGGATTTGATGGGATTACTCAGAGTTTAAGCATAGGGGTTCTCCCATAAAATTGCCAGGACAGGGTGGTAGGGTAAAGGTTGCAGAACAGTGATGCCTGCAACGTGTCCCTAAACCATCAGTTACAATTTGACCTGAAGCTCACATTGCATAGGACTGTGGCCTTGGGTCTTCATCTGTATCAGAGTCACACATTATACTAACTCTGATCTTGGAAATATAGGTCCTTGGATACAAGGAAAGGAGGAGAAACTTCCATTTATTGATTACCTTCTGTGCCAGAAATAAAGCAAAACACTTCCCACATATTATCTCATTTAATTATTAATAATTCTACCCTGTAAGTATTTTTACTTCATTTACATATTAGTAAACAAAGACTGAAATAAATTAGTAACTTGACCAAGGACATGCCACAAACAGTAAATGACAGGGTTATGGTTAACACTTTTGTCTGGCCCCAGAGCCCATGAGTTTCCTGTTTTACTACACTTGGTAAAAATAAGAGCTAGTTCAACAAAAATCCAGTATTATTACTTAACAAACAACAATGGAAGTTTTTATTATTTGAGAAACAGTGAATGTGTTTCTTTCCAAGGTGACCTATTTTACCTTCCTTTTCTTATTTCTCATAATACTCCCCACTCCAGCCTTTGACCATTTTTATAGTACTCTTCTCTATGTTACAGATGGTGTGGACTAAGTAAGAAACAGAGGTCATGGAATCTGCCCATTGTTTTTTCCAGGCCAATCACCCTCATTCACATGAACCTACAGAAGTGATATCAGTATCTGGAATGGGCAGAGTCACATCTGAAGACAGGCCAAAGATTCCCAGTCAGAATGAAAAGCTAAATACTGTTGGTGTTTCCAGTAAGAATGACCTTGTAGGATATGTGCCCTGTCAGTTTAGACCCCCACCAAGTTAAGTCATTTTCTTCTGTTTTATAGAGCCAGAATATGAGAGGCACTGTATCCCCAACACCTTAACATTTGTTTCCTACTCCCATTATAAGGTAGCAGGAAGAGCTGTTAGGCTTTGGAGACAAAAGATGGAGATTCAGATCTCAGACTTTCTGTTTACTGACTGCCTGACTTTGAGCAAGTCATTACTTGAGCCCCAGTTTCTGACCATCCATCATGAAACATACCTTTCACAATGGTTGTGACCAATAAATAGGACAACTGTGTGAAGCATCAAGTAGCATTCCTGGGTCCTTAACAAATACTAATAATTTCCTTTCCTTGTCATTTTCTACCCCTCCTCCCATCCCTGCTCCCTCAACTAACATAACACGTCATTATATGCCTGTGTAAAGATAGGATTAAAGATAGAATGTGGGAAATTGGGTAGAGGCCATAATACAAAGTGAAGGGCAAGAGTTTCCAGGCATGCTTGTGTAGTATAGACCAACAGCAGATTACAGACTCCTTGAGGACAGGGACCTATGTCTTATATTCACCCAGCATACCCTACAACTAATATTTAGCACATCACCCCTGTAATACCATCATTTATTGAGCACTTGGTGTCTGCAGGCGGTCTTTTCATCTTTTATGTGTCATCTTCTTTAAACTTCCCATAACTTGTTAGATAGGTATGATTATCCCTGTTAGGTAGATAAGGTGACCAAAGCACCAAGGAAAATCTCCCAAGGTCAGTATTCAAATTTAAGTTTCTGTGATTTCAAATCTCATCTTTGTTATACCACACTGCCCCCAATAAAAATAGCTGCCTTCATTTGGTTTTATTTTTTAACCAAATATTTATGGAACTTTTATCTGTTTAAGCTACTATGC
Source organism: Cynocephalus volans (assembly GCF_027409185.1). NCBI lineage: Eukaryota > Metazoa > Chordata > Mammalia > Dermoptera > Cynocephalidae > Cynocephalus > Cynocephalus volans. Next base: position 242,327,476 of record NC_084460.1, on the reverse strand, counting down.
TGTATTGAAGGTTTATATGAAGATCTAAAAGACCTAATTTTATATAACTAGCTGCACAGGTAACTGTGATATGAGGTGGAATGTGACATGTCTCATAATTAATGAACCAATGAAGGACTCTGAGGTTCACAGGTGAGCAAGATCACATCTAATTGGTGCAAATCATCAAAGGCCTTCACGAAGGAGAGGGTGTTTGAATTGAGTCTTGAGGTCTGCGTTTCCTACATGTACTGCATGCTAAGCTCAAAATCTTAAGGTCTTAGTTATTATATTACTTTTTTCTTACCATTTGTTGTTAACTCATTCCTACTCTGTCTTACCATCTGTTTTAGTTCGTTTTGTGTTGCTATAACAGAAATACCTGAAACTGGGTAATTTATAAAAAAAGAGAGGTTTATTTGGCTTATGATTCTGGGACAGTTGCATCTGGCACAGGCCTCAGGCTGCTTCTACTCATGGCGGAAAGTGGCAGGCAGCCAGCGGGTACAAGCAGATCAGATGGTGAGAGGAAGCGAGAGAGAGAGAGAGAGAGAGAGAGAGAGAGAGAGGGAGGAGGTGCCAGGGTCCTTTAAACAACCAGCTCTCATGGGAACTAATAGAGCGAGAACTCACTCATTACGCCCCCTCCCCCAGGGAGAACATTAATCCATTCATGAGGGACCCACCCCCGTGACTCAATCAGTTTCCAACACTGCCACATTGGAGATCAAATTTCCACATGAGTTTTGGAGGGGACAACACATCCAAACTCCATCACTATCTATTGCTCCTCTTTGAAATCAAAAGAAGATAACTTAGTGAAACCACCTTGAATAGAATCACAGAGAAGAAAACCATTACCCTCAAACTCCATAGTCTCCTCTCATTTTCTCCCTTGAGTAGATATAGCGTAATATTTCAGAGCCCAACTCCACCACCTGCTAGCTGTGCAATTTTGGGAAGTTAATTTCACTGGGCCTTAGTATTGTCAAGTATAAAATGAGGATAATATATGCCTCATATGGTTTATCTGGATTGACTGGGATTCTATATGTAAAGTGCCTGTGTGTCTGGAATACAAGTACTCAATAAGTAATAAGTGACAGTAATAATTAATAGTTTCTATACTGTCTACTCAAGTAGATAGATATGGCCAGATAAAAGTAAGCATGAGTCATACACATTTGTCTGGAACATCAAGACATTGATCTTGGTCCTTCATTTTAGAGTTAGTAGTTCTTGTGACTTGCAAACTCCTAACCAGAATTAACGCAGAAATGCAGCTGCTGCCATGTTGAGGGCAAAATATAGACCAAACCTTTAGCCATTTGAGAGTAGTTAAGACTTTTTTCATCCTAATCTCTTGTTTTCTATCTCTTTACTACCTTCGGTAGCTGCCCAAATTGCAATTAATCCGGTATTAATTGATTAAGTAAAAAAGTTACCTAGGAAAGACAGCACAGTACAACTCTGCAGAGTCTACAGTAGATTTTACTTCTCAATAACAAGATGTTCACTTTTACCTGGCCATGAGTTTTCTGGATAACTACCATGAATATTTTTATGCTTGGTTGAATTTTAGTTATTACAGCTGAAGGACTGGGGATGATCTGTAACACAGGACCTTGATCAAAAATATTCAGAAAAAAGTACTATTTGGCTTACATGTGTGATTGTTTTCTTTAACTTAACTTGGTGTTAAACATTGTTGAGGAGAAAAAATTTACTATTAAATTTGACTCTTTTTCTCCTGCCTTCTGAGAATTAGATAAAGTTCACTTTAGGCTATACGTGTCCAAAGAGTTGGTTGGCCTTTGTAATTTCAGTTACCATGTTACAAACTAGGACTAAACTGAAGAGTAATCAGATTAGGCAAGGGACCTTTTTTCATTGCATTTCCTCTTGGAATGGGAGCGTTTTATATCTCATATTAATAATCTAAGTTGTAAATTTGTGAAATTGAAACTTCTGTAGACTTAAATATTAACTTCTGTCTTTTATTGGAAATGTTTTTTAAAGGAATAAAAGATACTATAGACTCAAATAGAAATAATTTGGGAAAGTTTAGAAAATCAATCATTTGTTGTTTCCAATATTGAGCATAGTTTAGGGACCACTTCATGCCCTAATTAAACTAGAATATTCATTGGGCACATAACCCTTAGAGATTATAAAATCTGAGATAAATTGTTTATACTAGCAAATGTACTGAATTCATTTAAATACAGTTTTAGATTCTTTAAATACAGTGTAACATTAGAATCATAATGGATTAAACTTAATTACTATAGCATGAGGAAATAAATGGAAGATGATTATGGAACCAAAATGAGGAAATTTAAGCCTCTTATAGGACCTTAGTGAAAAATGTAGGTATTGCTCCTAAGCAGAGCTGGTGTTGAGTCTGACTCAACACCTCCCTTTCTACATGAGCAAACAAACACCAAAAGGTCCTGTATAAGCACAGTTACACTACCTGTGTCTGGGACCTGTGTACATAAGGAATTCTTCTCAGCTGGCTCCCACTATGACTTGGCCACAAGCTCTCTGAATAAAAAGTGTTGAGACTGAGACTTAAAATAATGGTTTCATCTATTTAAGTATAGACCCACAACAAAACTACTCGTAGTTGAGATACAAAACTGACCACTCGAGGCTGTTAGCATGCTCCTTGTTCTGCATGAAAATAGTACATTTCTGAGTTAAACTCCTTTTCTTTTCCATCAAAATACTTATCAGTTTTTGATCATCTTTAATGAAATTGGGTTTCAGTTAACTAATCTCAGTCCATATTGCACAAAGAGGGATATAGATCAAACTTTCATAATTTACCTGGCAGTGGTACATTCTTTTTAAAACCTGGTGCTGTATGTTAATTTTCCTCTCCTTTTAATTGGTTAAAAAAATTCCATTTTGTAATAATGCATGACTCATTCATTACTCATTATCTTCCCACTGATTTTTTTTTTGTTCTTTTGCCTTGAGCCAGCAAGAAAATCTTACATGAGAGGAGGGAGAAACAGAGAGACAGAGTGAGTTGAGGAACACAGTGCTTAAATACTGTTGCTTGATTTTCATTGGTTATCTCCTTTCTTACGGTGGCCAGTCTAATCCAGCCTCCTCTGTCGAATCCCTCCCCTCCCCCACACTCCCAGCTAGGGGCTTCACAGGGTGGCTGTTGCTAGAAACTGACTGCAGACAGTATGTAGGCATCTTTCATTCAGGATGGACATTAATATATTGGATAGAGAAGAAAGCTTTTAGAAATGTATCATTTGTCAAAATTGCATGGCTTTTGAAAAGGGATAAAGAGAGATGCTGAGTGTTTTGTATGTTAGCATCAACTCTTTTTATTTCTGTTCAGACTTTTAAGTTTTCAGAAGCTTAAATATAGATTCCTTAAAAAAAAAAAAAAGGAAGAAAGAAGAATTTGTCTGGGTAGTCGACCTCTGTTTAAGTGCTTCAGCCTCCTCCTCCACCTCTCTGTGGTGTTTCTCTGCAGCTCTCCGTAGGTTAGCTGTGCTGCCTGGCAGAATGCTCATCTGTTAGCTGAATAGACTTCATCGACAGACATAGATACCAACATAGGTTTTCTTTTTTTCCCGTGAACCCCAAAATGCCATCCAAAGAGTCTTGGTCGGGGAGGAAAACTAATAGAGCTGCAGTTCACAAATCAAAACAAGAGGGCCGTCAGCAAGGTTTATTGATAGCAGCCTTGGGTATGAAACTGGGCTCTCCAAAGTCGTCTGTGACAATCTGGCAACCTCTGAAACTCTTTGCTTATTCGCAGTTAACATCACTTGTTAGAAGAGCAACTCTGAAAGAAAATGAGCAAATTCCAAAATATGAGAAGGTTCACAATTTCAAGGTAAGAATATTTGTTTTTAACCTTTTCTTATAAGAAATGCACATGACTTGAAACATATAGTATTAAAGGAATATCTTCTGATATCTTTTTAAAACTAGGATGACATGACTAAAATGTTCTTGCTGTTTAAGGAATGAGATGTTTTGGGCCTGATTTTATTTTAAGGAATAGCTGACTAAAGGTAATAGAAACGCAACCCCATTTTCTCTAAGGCTGTTTAATCAATGTGCATTCACTAGTAAAATTCTTAGCTGATATTAGAAAGGCCTCATTTAGTAATGATTTTGGCATTATTTTTATTTGTGATACAAATATGTCTAAATACATTTGTTAGATATTTCATGAAAAAAATTAGATCTCATCTCTCTTCATTTCTGGTAAAAAGCTTTGGATATAAGAGACATGTGCTGGTGCTTTGGGATTAAGCAGATGGTCTGCATTTCCCAGAGTTTCTGTCTTTTCTCCTTCGTTAATGAATTGGCCACGATGAAAGGAGGATATCTACCATGGGACTGTTGATGCTGCTGACATTAGCAGCTTCTCTTCACTTTGAGTATTTGCTTTCACTCTGTGTGTGTGTGTGTGTGTGTGTGTGTGTGTGTGTGTGTGTGTGTGTGTGTGTGTGTGTGTGTGTGTGTGTGTGTGTGTGTGTGTGTGTGTGTGTGTGTGTAGCTTTTAATTATTGATTATTGTTTTAATGTGTTTTATCTACCGTACTTGAATCTTTTTTTATCAAAATAGTGTGCATTGATTCAAGCTGTATGCAGATCTTGCCTGTATTTATAGCATGATATAACGCCTTGAAGTTCTGTCCTTTGCAACCTAATTCAGAGACTATACAATATGAGGTTGTGCATAAGGAGACATAGTTACATTTAATAGGTAGATGCACTGGCATTTCTATAGCAACTTCCAAATAGTTAGACAACTTTATGATATAGTTCTTGAGGCATAAATACTTTTAGTTTAGACAAAGTATCATTAGCTTTGATATTAGAAAGGGAATATTTGGTTTCAGAAAGTGATAAGGCTAGAAACTCTGATATTCCATTTATTATCAATTTTGTCAACATTTATTCAGCACATAGAATGCACCAGGCTCTGTACTAGGTTATTTCTTTCCAAATTTTCAATTTATCCTGTTTTTAACACTGGCATTTATTTTACTGAAATGTTAAATACCAGGCACCCCGATATATTCTGCATTTTCTGTAGCAAAGAACAGATATTTATGATCTTCAAATCATTTTGTAAGAAAGGATAAATTACTTAATTTTAAAAAGTTTCTGAAATATACAAGCTATGTGAAATTGCTAATATTTCAAGGTAAATTTTTTCTTCTTCTTTAAACATATTATTAAGGACCCTACTTTTCAACCAATATCTTTGATTTAAAATGAAATTGAGACAATTCAGTAGAATCATTACCTGATAGAAAACAGAAATCATATGTGCATCCAATCTTAGCCACTTCTTCCATTTATGAACCTAAACAATGCATGCAAGTTACTAAACCTCAGTTTCTTCTTGCATACTATGCAACCTGGTCTTACAGAATTTTTATCAGGAAAATGACTGCAAATAAATCCTTTTGCAAATATAAAGTTATATACATGTGAGGTCACAAAAATAGACATTTAGTTTCCTAAGCAAGAAATTATATACACACTATTTAGAAATTGCTGAGATTTTAAAATGTATCTGCAAAGATGTACCCTGATTTGTTCAGCAGAAACAAATTGGTCTGTTAATGCCATTTTAGGGCTAAGTTAAGTTCATTGTACATGCTCTTTATCAAAAGATTAAAAGCAAATAGTAGGTTTGTTCAAAGATTTGCATGAACAAGCATATTCTCTTTTTTTCTTCACTGTATCTTCCAGTTATTTCTTAATTTTAATTTAACACATGGCTTTAATAAACAAATTCAGCCAGTAAGTGCTGACTATGGGGCCAGTTGTGGCTCTTACCTTGGTACCCAAACTGCTTTAAAGATACTTGTTTTTTAAAAAGCACATAAAAAGTAGAAGACTTCTGTCTCTGGAGCTAAGAAATTAAAACCAGCTTGGGGTTGCTCTTAAAAAAATTATTTATGCTGAGGAAAGAGCTCATGTTAGACAGTGAGTTGCATTATATTTGTTAGAGTTGCTAATGAGGTCATAAGTCTCAGATTTGATTCTTCCCATTGAAATTACTCTTTGTTATTTAAAAAATGTTTGTGAGTTTGCATTATAAAAAGAGAGAAAAGAAAAGAGGAAAAGTTATATTTGACTTCTGAGAACATCTGAAAAAGAATTCGAACAGTGCAAGAGATGTTCTCCCCCACACAAATGCTCATATAGAAGGTCACTGCTTGTGATATGTAAGTATGTATAGTTCAGAGATTTGTTATGGAAAAAACCCCGAGCATTTCCATGATTATAATCATTCACGTGGCCTTGCCACTGACTCTTTTCCATGATGGTAAAAGTGTCTTCACTACAAGCCCACTCACCAGAGCCTCATTTCAATATGCTTTTCTTTTTGCTTCTCGAACTACCTTGTTATGTAATCCTGCTCTGTAGTGTTGAACAGCTGTCAAGTCTTAATGCAAGGTGGGGGAAGCCAAGAATGCCTTATATCTTTGGTGAAAGGCCTCACCAAGGTGAATGCCAGACAAATTAACTGGACCTATTTCCACACTCCAGATAGGTATATGTTTTTGAGTTTTTGTTTTGTTTTTTTAGTAGGAAAAAATAGGAAGCCTTCCCATTTTGCTGTGTTATGTAACACAGTTTCTTTTTTTCTTTTCTGTTGTTACTTATAAGGATTTGATAGAGAATCTATCACAAGGATAGTTATATCTCTTAAGGAGGTTATTGTTTTAGAAATTAATGTCCTAAATCCTTTAAAAACAATTACCCTGTAAGTTGTCAACATAGAGTGAAAATAATTTTAACTGTTCTCTGGATCAACCTCTTATTTTAAAAACTGCCCCATCACACAGCGCTTGCACACACACACGCACGCACGCACACACACACACACAGAGTGAGAGGGGGAGAGAGAGAACAAAACAAAACAAAAAAACCTGACATTCAAAGTAAAACACAGGTACACTAGCAGTGATTGCATCCTACATTCTGAGGCTCTCTGCATAGAATGAAAATAAGACCCAGCCTTTGCCCTCAGGAGTTTGCTTGTTTGTACCACCTTGGGCAGATTGCTTAATCTCTCTAAACTTCTGTTTTCACATCAGAAAAATTGAGTTCCTGGTACATGTAGGTACATGGTAGCCACTATTTTTGTTATTGAAAATTACTCTAAGTGGGTATTTTTTCTGAATCTATACCAAGAAATTTACTTATACATAAGCGTTCATCTGCATCCTGTTTTTCTTGCCCAGTTGCAGAGGTCATGATGTGACTGATGGCCTTAGCATGATTGTGGGGCTGAAGAAAGCACTTGCTTCTTTCCTAGCTCCTGGCAGAGTTAGATGTTATGTAAGAATAGTTGCATTGTTCATACACCACAGAATACAGTGAAATCCTTTATATTTTACTCCCTCCAAGTTAAACTATTAAATGTTTTATTTGGTTTGTTGCTTAATTCAGGTAGCTCTATAAAATAAATCAAGATTAGATATCATATAATAATAATAAGCCTGGCTACTTAAGCAAATTGGATAATTAAAAGAACACAACATTAAGAGTTATTGTGAGTAGATACTTTAAAATATGAGTTTAGTTCTTTTTTGAAGTAGTGAGTGGTTAATTTTAGTTTCAATTATTTGCATTCTACATGTAAATAAAAGAGGTAAGATAGTTTATTAATAGATTTAATGTTACCAAGATAATATGCAAGCAATGAATCCTGAAATGTGAATCAGTACTGTAATTAAAATAACACTATAATATGAATCTTATAATATTTAATAAAATTACTGATTCAGGACCTACTGGGATAAAGAAATAATAGTGAACCCAACAATCCTGGGCAACAGACAAGAGGTTCTGCTGTTTGATAAACTGAAGGGTAGCCGTGTCCAGCACTCCTGCTGAAAGTGGTTTTTCCTCCCAAGAACACAGGCAAATCCAGGCTCTCTGGTCTTTCATTTGATTTATGTTTGAGATAAATACAAAATGAGTCAACAGGCAAAAATATTTTTTATGTGATCTGTGAAGTTAAACTATATGATCGGTAAGTTCTCTTACAGCTTTAAAATTCTCTGAATTGTATTGAAACACATTAGGTTTATTATAATTCCATTGTTTATTATTAAAATTTTAGTAGAGTCCATGTAAGGACAAAATTTTAATATACTGATTTAAAAAGGAACTAAAACTACATATGAAAGAATTTTTTTAAACCTGGTTATATTAACAGCAGTGAAATGTCATATTCAAGGACTGTGTCTACCGCCTCCCTTATGTTATCCCTGCCAACCTTCACAATACTGCCTTCCCTCCCTTCTTTCCTTCTTCTCTTCTTCCTTCCCCTTTCTCCATGTCTAGTAAAGTGCTTGTAACTAGTAGATGCTCAAGAAGCATTTGTTGAATGACTCAATAAATGAGTCAACAGTATGACAGGGAAACTTGTGTTGTTGTTTTGAAACTACTTGTCATGGTAGCAGGAAATTTCAACAGAAGACTAGACTCTTCTGTTGATCCTAAGATCTGTATTATTACAATTGTTAAAATCAGATTTAAGTGAGTTTTAAAAATGAGTTAAAACCCAAGATATCATCATGTTGGTGTCTGATATTTGACTAGATATTCTGTATGCACATTTGAAATGCTCAGAAATTTGAATATTGTTTTGAATTAATAGTGATGGATTTTGGATGTGGCTGGTGCCGTTGTGCACACAATAAGCACCAGGGCGAAATAGTCTTCCACTCCAGCACCAAGCCCCTCCCCACTTCCCTTTACAAGAAGCCTCCTGACTTAGAAACAACTTTCTCACTTCTGCATTGGCGCAGTTCTCTACCCAGTTACATCAACCTAATGGTCCCTCCCCCCCATACATTTCACGCCCGAAAGCTAATATAAACTCTCGCAAACACATTGTTGCGGCTGTCCCCCATTTTCAGGGCAGCCCTGGGCTGTCCTACCTATTGAGCACAGCCTGGCAGATTTCTTTCTTTAATAAAGTTTGAACAGTACCTGGCATCTTGGGTCACTTTCTTTCAAATAGTAATATAAAAGAAGGTATATGCAATATGACAAAATGGAAAAGGCAGTCTGGAATGTCTCATTAAGCTTCTGCAATAATGTCACTCATCATTGCTTTTCCTATGGATGTGAACATGGAGTGACCAATATAAACATTTTAAAGGAATAAACAATGTTTTTCTCCAAGCAAGAGATTAAATGAAATTTAATATATCTATTTCTGTTACTCTCTTTCTGTCTCTCTGTGTCTCTCTGTCTCTCTCGATCTCTGTCTCTCTCTCTGCCCCCTCTCTCCCTCTCCCTCCCCCACCACTCCCCAGTTCTGAATGTGGGCCACTTGCAAGACAAGACAAAAATGGCAAAGATCAGTGCATAGCGTGGGTTCTCTCTGCCTAGAGCAGTCAGACATGGAGAGGGCCGATGAAGAGAAACTAGGAGATTGGACAAGATCATCTGGAATGTCCCTGTAAGCATTGTGTTGATATAGTATTTAGATTTTGTGGAAGCCGAAAGTGACAAACAGACTCTCCTTTGCTTTTTTACTTCTGCCTCTGCTATTGGTACAGAGGACCACAGAGACTCATTATGTGCTGCTGTCCAGGCCTCTGCACTGCTGCTGGGCATTGTGGCCCTCTCAGCCTCACCCTGCCTATCCTTCTTGAGGTTTGTAATGCTGGTGAGGGAGCTACTTCTGACACCTCGAGTCCAAATCTACATCATTAAAGTTACCGGAAAGGTTACAGCCTGCCATTAATAATTCAAAAGGAAACATTTCACTGGGTTCTTATTGCTTTGCACATAGTTGCATACACGTCTCTGCAGCCATTTTATGGGGCTAGAGAATTTAAATTGCCATACTTAACCCAGGATAAACCCATGATGTATTATTCTCACAGATTGACCTTTTATTCTCAAGATGTTTCTTCAGAATCTGTCTTTATTCCCCAGGTTCCAAAATTTTGTTTCTTTTTGTTATACTGCCTTGTGAATACGAATGACCATTTGTAAAACTATATAACAATATGTTTTCAATTCCATTCCAAGTTTTCTAGTATGTTATTTAAAAAATGTTTTGAGTAGGGGAGACATGTCTTGGAAACACCCTGCTTTCCAGCCTCTTGGTCTGTAGTAGAGGTTCCTACCATGTCCATGTGGGCCCAGAAAAGATTGGCTTTTTTAATATACGTGTGATATGTTATTGGTAAAAATACTAACTAAGTATTTTGAAAGAAAAAAAATTCACATCTTGCCCACATTATTTCTCTAATCTAAACAAGACAATTTAGGCTTTCCTAGCATATGTATGTGCTTCATTTCCCCATTACTCATCTCTCAAATATTGATCAAGCAACTATTATGTGCATACCACTCTACTAGACATAGGGAGGGGATCCAGTAATATGTAACTTATGACATATACAAATTAACTGAAAAAAAAAAAGCAAATATCAATATAAAGAGAACAGTGAGAATATAATACTAGTCTTAGGCACAAATACTGGCAATTAAAATACTTTGAATTTAGTATGTCATATACGTATAATAATGCTATATTCCTCATGGTTCTATATTGCATATACAAATATAATATGCAAATATTTAGTTATCTAAAATGGCATCTCTGCCTGAAATAGTTTGACAACCAGAAATGAGTATGCAAAACATAATTTGAAATATTAGAGAGTAGTTTAAAATTTGGAGAAAGATTTTTACTTTTTGTGGTAAGAACTCAACATGAGATCTACCCTCTTAAATATTTAAGTGCACAACACGGTATTGTTAACTAAAGAAACAGTGTTGTACAGCAGATCCTTAGATCTTATTCATTTTGTAAAATTGAAAATTTATACGTGTTGAACGGCAACTCCTCATTTCTCCCTTCCCTAGCCCCTGGCATCCACTCTCTGTTTCTATCAATTTGGCTATTTTAGATACCTCATGTAAGTGGAATCATGCAGTATTTGTCCTTATGTGCCTGAATTATTTCACTTAATGTCTTGTCCTTCAGGCTTATCCATGTTGTCACATATGGTAGGATTTCCTTCTTTTTTAAGACTGAATAAATATTCCATGAATGTATATAACACACTCTTATTATCTGTCCATCTATTGATGGACATTAGATTGTTTCTATATCTTGGCTGTTATGAATAATGCTGCAGTGAACATGGGAGTGCAGATATCTCTTCTCAGATCCTGATTTCAATTCTTTTGGATATATACCCAGAAGTGGGAGTACTGGATCATATAGTAGTTCTATTTTTTATTTTTCAAGGAACCTCCATACTGTTTTCCATAGCAGTGTGCCATTTTATATTCCCACAAACAGTGTACAAGTATTCTAATTTCTCCACATCTTTGCCAATACTTACTATCTTTTGTGGGGTTTTCTTTTTGTTGTTGTTGTTTTTGTTTTTGATAATAGCCATTGTAACACTTGTGAAGTGATACCCCATTGTAGTTTTGATTTGCATTTCCCTGATGATTAGTGATGATGAACTTTTTTTTATATACCTGTTGCCTATTTGCATATTTTCTTTGGAGAAATGTTTATTCAAGTCCTTTTGTCCATTTTTATAGCGTTTTTTTGCTGGTTTTGATTTGATTTTGCTGTTGACTTGTAGGAGTTCCTTATGTATTTTGTATATTGACCCCTTATCAAATATATGGTTTGCAAGTATTTTCTTCCATTCTCTCTTTTGGTTGTGTTTTGTTTTGGGGGTTTTTTTTGTTTGTTTTTGCTGTGCAGAAGCTTTTTAGTTTGGTGTAGTCCCACTTGCTTTTGTCGCTTTAAAAATTGCGTAGAGATTTTCAAGTTTGTCTTTTTTATTAAGAGACTGTTAGTGAAACTAGCAGGTTTTTAATTTATTTTATGGAGTTAAAAAATAAGTAAAAAGGGCCGAGCCCGTGGTGCACTCGGGAGAGTGCAGTGCTGGGAGCGTGGCGACACTCCCGCCGCGGGTTCGGATCCTATATAAGAATGGCCGGTGCACTCACTGGCTGAGTGCCGGTCACGAAAACAACAAATAAATAAATAAATAAACAAACAAACAAATAAATAAATAAAAAACACTTGGAATAAAAGAGAAACTCAGGGCTGCCTTTGAAAACAAGATTTAGGATTGCCACTTCAGACGCCTTTGGGATCCTGGCTCTCTCTCTCTCACCAGACCAATCCTGATTCTTATTCCCAATATTCTAATTTGAGGCCCTCTGACACACAACTACGTCTAATGCAGTATTGATTATTTCCAGCATCTGTGTTCACCTGTTGACTTGACATTTTAGAAAACTTAGTGTCTCCAAAATTTATCCCAAAGTAGAGAACCAGCCTGGCATGAGACTTTTACACAATGACAAGTTAAAGATGTAAACCCAGAAGAACACACAATAAAATGGAGTTACCTCCTATAGTTAATAGCAATGTGCTATATTCTTGAAAATCTGTGAGAGTAGATTTTAAGTTGTTCTCACCACAAAAATAGGGTAAATATTTGAGGTTATATATATGTTAATTAGTTCAATTTAGCCATTCAACAATATATACATATTTCAAAACACCGTGTTGTGTACAATAAATATATATAAGCTTTGTCAAAAAATAAATTAATTTTTTAAAAAGGTCACCTCTTCTAGAATTCTGTTCTGTTAATACTTTATGTGTCCACACAAAAATCTAACAAACAAAGGCTGGTTTTACCCTATTTGGGACATGTTGGTTCTTTAAAGGCCACTTCTTGCAGTCTCTTGTATCATATATTCATTCTCTCCTTGTAGCTTTAACTGAGAATTGGGTCTTAATTCTATTTTGCTTATTTTGTAAGTTAGTAGGAGAAATACATACTAATGGACTTTGGATGTGTTGTCCCCTCCAAAACTCATGTGGAATTTTGATCCCCAATGTGGCAGTGTTAGAAAGTGATTGAGTCATGAGGGTGGATTCCTCATGAATGGATTAATGCTCTCCCTGGGGGGAGAGGGATAAATGAGTGAGTTCTCACTGTATTAGTTCCCACAGTAGCCTGTTGTTTAAAAGACCCTGGCACTTCTTCTCTCTCTCTTGCTTCCTCTCACCATGTAATCTGTTTGTACCCACCAGCTGTCTGCCACTTTTTTTTTTTTTTTTTTTTTGTCTGTCACTTTCTGCCATGAGTAGAAGCAGCTTGAGGCCCATGCCAGATGCAGCTGTCCCAGAATCATAAGCCAAATAAACCTCTCTTCTTTGTAAATCACCCAGTCTCAGGTATTTCTGTTACAGCAACACAAAACGGACTGAAACACATACATAATATTTCATACCTCTATTTTTCAAACTTTGTTTAATTGACAAATTATATTGTCATGCATCATCTTATTGTAACCCAGTATGTCAGCATTCCCTAGAGGACAAAGAGTCTTATTAGGAGTGAGGCCTACGTTGACTTTAATAAGCTTATCAAAGCATGTGCCCAAAGAATATACTCATCATAACATCTTACCTCAGTTATTGTCTATATATTGTCAAGTTCCCTGTATCTCAGCAAACTTATTGTCATCATTAGTCAGCATTCATCATTCTTTAGGTAATAGTAAGTGACACAAAAATATCATTGCTTTCATCAAGGAGCCCAAAGGGTACAGAGAAGAAAAAGAGGCATGCATATCCACCAAAAGAAGAGTAATATAGGTTTAAAAATATGTGAAGACAATACATGCGACATATTAGTTTTTCTTTTAAAATATTTTACCATAGAAGAACTTCTGATAGCTGAGAAGTCACCATAAATTATTTTTTCTGATAGACATTATACCAATAGATTTTTTTTTCCAGGTTTTCTAATCCCTGTTCTTAAATTATCTTAATATTATTCTGGTTGCAAAATAGGAAAGCTAGAAAAGGAAAGGGCAACAGCCCAACGGTATTACTCTTCTGAAGAACACTGCAACATCAACTGCTTATTTTCTATATTTTGATATTCTTTGGGGAGCAAAAATAGAACTGGTATGTTTTGTAAGGTGTTATCCAGACATAAAACGTAAAAATAAAAATAATATATTTCTTTTTAGGTCATGGCAGCCAGAAGCTTCTTGTCATATTAGGTGATACCTTCCAGTATGTTGTATTGGAGATGACATTTTGGCTATCAGTGTGAATGGATTTGCCCAAATTAGGCCTAAAATGTCATGCTCACTCTTCTCTTTTTTTAGAATTATTTTTATTTGGAGCTCCACCTCTTACATGTGACAGAGCCCTGATATCTGCTTGTGGCTCTACCTGGTACACATGCCCTTGTTATTAAAAAAATTCCGTCTCTAGCAAGTTTGCTAGTTTGCTTTGACAGTTGCTGTTACAGCTCATTGCTTCACAATGGTAAGGCATTACTTCAGTGTGCATGTTTTTAAAATTTATTTGGAACCCATGAATGATGCTTACTATTTGAAGGAACAGTTGGGAGACTCCATTGCAAGTGTGAGAAAGCCTGACCCACACTGGCTGAGGCAAAAAGGTCATTCATTGTGTCATGTAGTAAGAAAAGTCTAGCATTAATTTAAGGTATCCTTTGACTCAGGGGCTTAGAATGCTGTCTCCCAACTTTGTCTTAATTTTTAGGCTCCCTCTGGTGACAAGATGCCTGGCAGAGGCTTCAGCTCTGTATCCTTCCAGATTCTAGTCAGCTGCAAAGAGAGACTCTTTGAACAAAGGTTCTAGGCCTGGCAGTCATTTGCCCAGTTGTATTACATGTCTGTCTCTGCACCGGTAGTTCTAGTCAGGAGAGCAGAATGTGCTGATTGGCTTACATCTAGGTCGTATACTCTCTCCTGGAGCTGGGGAAGGGGTCAGCTCCACACAATTCATGTGGATTAAGGGCTGTTATCCAAAGATATGAAATTTATTATTATGTGGCTAAAAAATAAGGAATGCCCTCTACATTAAATGACAACTGAAAGCACCAACTGTAAAATCCTAGTGTACAACCTACTGAATACAACAATGTTGATGTAACTTTTTGGTGGATGAGATGTCCTCACAGAACATGGATGACAAGAGAATTCTAAAGCAGTTCAACCTGTGTAAAGGATGTTCGGAATTACTAAGTTAATATCAATTTACATATGTAGAAACTGAAGCCTAGAGAAGTTGCTGGTTCAAGCTCACTTGAAAGATCAGTTTTAGAACCAAGAATATAATTGAATTTCTACTTTCAGTCATGATGGAGGAACTAGATTTACCTTCCCATCTTAAACCAGAAGAAGTACACAAAACAACAGTCAGACATTGATAAGTAGGTAGTACAGGACTGTGATAACTGAAAGAACACAAGGTAATTTTTAAGATTGCTCCAGCAAACTGGAGGCAGTTTCCAGGCCACAGCACATGGAGGGGGAATCCAGGGAGAGTCTGGAGGTCTACCCAAATTGAGGACACAGAGGTTGGAGTATGGGGAGACAAAGCAGCTTAAATGTGTGGACAGAGTGCCTGAGGGTACAGAGCTTCACAAAGAAAGCTCTCTGAAGATCTGCAGAGGAGTCTGTTTGAGTCTTTGGCTGAGTACTTATCTGCACACATGTATTCAGGTTCTCCAGAAAAACAGAACCAATAGGATATGTATAAAATATATGAGAGGAGATTTATTAAAGGAGTAGGCTTACATGATTGTGAAGGCTGAGGAGTCCCATGGTAGGCTATCTACAAACTGAATGCCTGTAGCTTGGCTTAGTTCAAGTCCAGAAGCCTCAGAACCAAGTAAGTCAATGCTGTAATTCTCCAGAAGCCAATGATATGATTCTCAGTCCAAGGTCAAAGGCCTGAGAGCCAGAGGTGCTGTCACCTCTCCCCCTGGGTGATGGAGACGCAAAAAGGATTACTCAAAGCCCATTTCTTCTCAACAGTGAGAAGCCCTGAAGGGGTTAATTTCCACGAACCCTCAAGAGAGAGGCATTCCTTGGAAAATTAACATTGAACTGGAGTCTTCTCTCAGTATTTATTCTCCAAGGCAGAAAGTTACAGAAAAGGAACATAGATGGTTACAAAAAGAACAGTAAGATAACTCATGGCAACAGTCATTAGGTTTAGTTGCACCAAGGACATCTGCCCTAGAAGCCAGCAATTTTGCTGTGTTACAATTCTTTATCTACAACAGAGACTTTAGCCTGGGGAAAGTTTCCTGTCTTTTGCAAGCTTAACATTTCTATGTGTAATTTTAAAACGTTAGGCTATACCTGAAACTATAGGGCTTTGGAAGCTAGGCCCTGTGAAATACATTTGCTTTATTAATGTTAGTACACTCCACAGGTGCCACTGGTATAAATCCTGGAGCCCAAAGGCTGAAAAGTCTCAAGTTTGTATGTCCATGGACAGGAGAGAAGAGTGTATCCCAGTTCCAGTGAAAAGAGAGAGAGAGATTCACATTTCTTCCATTTTATTCTCTCTAGATCCTCAGAGGATTGGATGGTGCCTGCCCATGTTGAGGGTGGATCCTTCTCACCTAGTCCACTCAGGCCCATATGCTAATCTCTTCTGGAAACACCCTCATAGACACACACAAAAAGATTATAAGGAATACCAAGTATCAATATATTCCTTAATCTAATCAAGTTGACACCTGAAATTAACCATCACAACATGCGTAAGAGAAACTATTGAGAAATCAGTAGGCAGAAAGCAATAGGCTCAACAATGGCTGAAACTCACTGAGGGCTGGGAATCATTTTTCCCACCTAGGACTGGAAAGACATCATAAAGCTTTGGGCAGTGTTTAAAGAGTCCTCAGATGATGTCATCTTAGTAGTGAAAATTAACAGTAGACTAAAGGCTGCAATGAGGAAAGAAATGGAAGCTATCTAAAAGGATCCAAATTGAATCTCTAAAGATGAAAAATATATCGGAAACAAAAAATACACTGGATTGTATTAATAGCATATTAGACAACCAGAAGATGCAGCAATAGAAAATATCCAAAATGAAGGACAGTGAATTAAAAAAAGAAAAATGAACACAGTATCAGTGACCAGTGGGACAATATCAAGCAGTCTAACGTAAGTGTAATTGGAGTCACAGAAGGAACAGTGGTGGGAGACCAGGAGACAGAACAATGATTTGAAACTATAATGACAAAAAATTTTGTAAATGATGAAAACCTCAGATCAAAAAGTGCAGTGAACACTAAACAGAAAAAAAAAAAATGGAAAAAAACACCAAGGCACATTATTGTCAAATTGCTAAAAACGAGTGATGAAGAGAAAATCGTAAAAGAGACAGAAAACTAGGTCAGGAGAAAGAATAGTTTTTACCCTAAAATGTTTTACCCTAAAATACTTTGCCTCAGCCTGAGAAGTGAAATTGTTCATTCCTCCCATATGAAAACAAAATAGGGCACATGGTCCTAGAACATCTCTAAGTTTCTCTAGAATTTTATTTTCACATTCCAGCTTCATAATGTGTTTATGGTTTTATAGGACCTTATTTTTTCCTAGAGAAGAGAAAGAAATGATTTTCATACTGCTATCTTCTTTATGAGTATCTTTAAAGATTATTTCAGTGTAGGACAAATATGTCACCTTAGAAGAAACATAAATTATTTTTCTTTTTCATTAGTACTGTTATATACAATTTTTTTTTAAGTTGCGGAGGGATGCACATTATATGCAGATAAATATAGAAAGGCAGCAAAATTCTCATCAGAAGCTATGCAAGAAAATGGAGGGAAGTGACATCTTCAAAGTACTGAATGAAAAGAAACCTGTCAACTTAGAATTCTATATCCAGTAAAAATAACTTTCAGAAATTAAGACAAAATAAAGATTTGTTTCTTAAACAAACAAAAGCTGAGTGAATTCATGACCAGGAGAACTGTACTACAAGAATAGTAAAGGACATTCTTCAGTCAAAAGGAAAGTGATACCAGATGGAAATTTAGACCTGCACAAAGGAATACAAAATGCCAGAAATAGTAAACAAGTGGGTAAATGTAAAAGAGATTTTCCCCCATTTTAGTGTCTTTAAAAAAATGAGTGTTTAAACAAAAATAGTAATGTGTTATATGATCTATGCAAGTAAAATATATGACAACAATAGCATAGAATACAGGGTGGGGGAGTGGAAGAAAACTGTTGTCAGATTCTTACACTGTACATGAAGTGGTATGATATTATTTGAAGATAGACTAAGTTAAAGATGAATATTGTAGACCTTAGAGCAAACTCTAAAAAATAAAATAGATATAGTTAATAAGCTAATAGTGGGGACAAAATGTAATCATAAAAAATATGCAGTTAATACAGACGTATGCAAGAAAAGAGAAAAAAGGAATAAAGGACAAATGGAATATATAGAAGACAAACAGCAAGATGGCAGATGTAAACCCAACCATATTGATAGTTACATTAAATGGAAGTGGCCCAAACACTCCATTAAAAGGCAGAGATTATCAGATTGGATAAAAAAGCAAGATCCAACCATATGTTTCCACAGGAAGCCCACTTTAAGTATAAAGATACAGAGAGGTAAAAGAAAAAGATATACCATACAGATCATAATTCAAAGAAAATTGAAGTGGCTATATTTATAATAAATATAGGAGTTCTGAGAATAAGGAATATTACTGGGAATAAAGATGGTTAAATTCATCCAAAAGATATAACAATTTAAAATTTATATGCACCTAATAACAGGTTCAAAGTACATAAAACAACAACTGAAATGAAATAGACAAATCTACAATTATAGCTGGAGGTTTCAACACTTCTCTCAGTGATGGAACAAAAAGACAGAAAATTAATAAATGTATGGAAGAGGCTTCCAGTCAAGATGGCAGAATAGACAGTTCCCAGCGACACTCTCTTCCACAAATCAACCAATTTGCAATTCTTAAAAAGCAACCACAGCCATGCTGGGGCTGCTAAAGATCAGGGGAAGAGGAGGAGAGACCTACAGAATGCATGAAGGCAGGAGAAGCCACAATGAGAGAAAGAAAGGACCACTCCAAAGGTTTCAAGCCCCAGCCATTTCCAGGCTGGAGCTGGTGAGCACACAGAGCAGGAGCTGGCAAAAGCTGCAGCTGTGCCCTTCAGAGGAAGTTGCTTGGAGGCTGCAGGGGAGAAGAGGACCTTGGTGGCCCCCAGGCCGGCAAGACGAATAGGGTTCCCATGGACCCACATAGGAGCTAGGGGCCACAACAACTGAAAAAAAGGAGCCACTCAGAGGCTGGTGAGTCATTGCAAGGGACTGGCACATGGTCCGTCCCATGGGAAGTGTTTGCAGCACAGGTGGTGGGGGAGACGAGTCCACTGAGAGAACACTGGGGCACAGCAAGGACAGCTGATCTGCCTCCCAATCAGCATAAGACCACTTGGTGGAGACTGGTCGGGAATAGTAGAACTTCAGCAGCTGCAGTTTGCTGAAAAGACTCAGGCCCAGACCAGAGTTTCTACACAACCCAGGTGCACTGGATCTCTCAAGACCTGGAAGTACCTACAAAGTCAACCATTAAAACCTGAGCTGCACAAAAAGCCTTCCCCAGGGAATCAGCGGCAAAACAACAATTTAGCTCAATCATAGAGCTCAAGTACTGGTCCCCACAGGAAGTTCCCCTATTTTATAAGTAGGCAAAGCACAACAAATTAGTTCCAGTGCAGAGTTTAAGTGGTAGGAACAGCAAATAATCCAACACAGAACTGAAAGAAAAAACAAAATACCCACAGACCAGAGACAAAGCTTGATATTAACTAGTAAAGGTCTCACATAACCAAAGAACAACTATAAGACCAAGAAGGACCAGAAGTCCCCTGGGCTGCCAAGCCAGGGAGGGGGGAGGACTGGGGGCCTCATCCACGCCCCCCAACACCCACAACCAGCTCAGCAGTGACCACTGAGCCACTGCAAGAAGCACCCCCGGCTCCCAAGCCAGGGTGGTGGTGGGTGAGAGCTTCAGCCACACCCCCTGACATCGGCACCCTGTCTAGCAATGACCAAGCCACTGCTGGAAGCCCCCTGGTCTCCTCTGCAGGAATGAGGGGGGTGCCACAGGCCTCAACCCCACCCCTCCTCCTCCCTCCTCCTACCCTATTTCCTTCTCTCTTCCCTTCTCTCCCTTGCCCCCAACTGCTCCCCAACAACATCATAGAATGTAAAAATAAATAAATAAACTTTAAAAGGTTAGATAAATAAATAAATGGAAGATTTGAATAACAGTATTAACCAATTTGACCTGATTGATACTTACAGGGTACAACAGCTCATACACATACTTTTCAAGTGAACATGGAAGATTCACCAAGATAGACAATATTCTAGGTGATAAAATAAGTATTAATAAACGGAGAAGAATTGAAAACATGCAAAGCATATCCTCTTACCACAACAGAATTAAATTTGACATCAGTGACATAAGATTCCTGAAAAATTTCCCACATACTTAGAGATTAAACACCATACTGCTAAAAAAACTCATGGATTAAAGAAGAAATCACAAGACACAGAAAACATTTTGAACTGATTGAAAAGAAAAATACAACATACCAAAATTTATGGAATGTGGCTAAAGTAGTGTTTATAGGGAAATTTATACCATTAAATGCTTATATTAGAAAAGAAAAAAAGGACCATAAACCAAAGAGCTAAGCTTCCACCTTAAGAAAGTAGAAAAAAGAACCAATTAGATCAAGTAATAGGAGGAGGAAATGTTAAAGGTAACAGCAGTCAGTTAAATAGAACAATACAGAAAATCAGGATCTCTTTTACTAGGGCTTTAAAATGGATTTTAACCACATAATTTAATAATTTCCTGTGCATCTTAGTCAAACCTTTTTCCTGGTATATTATAGGTATACTTCCATTCATATTGTAATGTGTGTTAATAGTACTTCTTTAGATGACACTTTTTTTTTTTATTCTTAAGTTTTTATTTATTTATTTTTTTAAATTTTATTTTGTTGATATACATTGTGGCTGATTATTGCTCCCCATCACCAAAACCTCCCTCCCTTCTCCCTCCCCCCTCCCCCCCAACAATGTCCTTTCTGTTAGCTTGTCGTATCAACTTCAAGTAATTGTGGTTGTTATATCTTCTCCCCCACCCCCGTTTTTTTTTTTTTTTGTGTGTGTGTGTGTGTGTGTGTGTGTGTGTGTGAATTTATATATTAATTTTTAGCTCCCACCAATAAGTGAGAACATGTGGTATTTCTCTTTCTGTGCCTGACTTGTTTCACTTAATATAAGTCTCTCAAGGTCCATCCATGTTGTTGCCAATGGCAGTATTTCATTCGTTTTTATAGCTGAGTAGTATTCCATTGTGTAGATGTACCACATTTTCCGTATCCACTCATCTGATGATGGGCATTTGGGCTGGTTCCAACTCTTGGCTATTGTAAAGAGTGCTGCGATGAACATTGGGGAACAGGTATACCTTCGACTTGATGATTTCCATTCCTCTGGGTATATTCCCAACAGTGGGATAGCTGGGTCGTATGGTAGATCTATCTGCAATTGTTTGAGGAACCTCCATACCATTTTCCATAGAGGCTGCACCATTTTGCAGTCCCACCAACAATGTATGAGAGTTCCTTTTTCTCCGCAACCTCGCCAGCATTTATCGTTCAGGGTCTTTTGGATTTTAGCCATCCTAACTGGGGTTAGATGGTATCTCGGTGTGGTTTTGATTTGCGTTTCCTGGATGCTGAGTGATGTTGAGCATTTTTTCATATGTCTGTTGGCCATTTGTATATCTTCCTTAGAGAAATGCCTACTTAGCTCTTTTGCCCATTTTTTAATTGGGTTGCTTGTTTTCTTCTTGTAAAGTTGTTTGAGTTCCTTATATATTCTGGATATTAATCCTTTGTCAGATGTATATTTTGCAAATATTTTCTCCCACTCTGTTGGTTGTCTTTTAACTCTGTTAATTGTTTCTTTTGCTGTGCAGAAGCTTTTTAGTTTGATATAATCCCATTTGTTTATTTTTCCTTTGGTTGCCCGTGCTTTTGGGGTCGTATTCATGAAGTCTGTGTCCAGTCCTATTTCCTGAAGTGTTTCTCCTATGTTTTCTTTAAGAAGTTTTATTGTTTCTAGATGACACTTTTACAACCAAGCCAAAGAGAAATTGAAACCTGGTTGTGTAGAAATGGTATTATTAGTGCAGACTTGGCTTTGAGGAATTGTGGATCACAGGATAATGTAGATTGGTCTGAGGCTCTTTTTTGTCTGTCAGTGTTCAGTTTACCTATCTATAATGTGGGTGTAGAGATTTTCTGTCACTCAGCTGTGGCTTATAAAGTGGTTTTTATTGCACAACCAAGTTGGTTTATTTTCTTTTCCTATGGTACCTACATAATATAACTTCAGGGGATTGGTATTTTGAAGTATTGATTCATGGTGTTGATTTTTTTACTACTGGTATTTGATTGCAAACTCACTCATCTGAGTAATGAAGCTAACTTTCAAAGTAGAAATGTTTTCGGTTGTGGCATTTAACATCTTTAAACGTTCACCACGATTCAACTTAGAGATAAAGCTATCATAGGAAAAGATAAAGAAATTCACTTCTGAAGCTTTTCTTTTTCTTTTAAAGGAAGCCTAAACATTAAAATAATGGGCTTTACAAGTGCAGTTGTCCCCTGGTATCTGTGTGGGATTGGTTCCAGGACCTCCTGATGATACCAAAATCCATGTGTAATTGAGTACAAGATATAAAATGACGTAGCATTTGCACATAGCTTGTGCATACCCTTCCATATAATTTAAATCAGTGCTATATTACTTCTAATGCCTAATACAATGTAAATGCTATGTAAATAATTGTTATGCTGTTGTATTTAGGGAATAATGACAAGAAAAAAGTGTACACATTCAGTACAGGTACAATTTTTTTTCAAATATTTTTCATTGCCATTGGTTGAATCCACAGATGCAGACAGAATCCATGAATACGGAGGGCTGACTGTACTTTAAGCACCCGTATTTTGAAATGGAAAGTGTTTTTGCATTATTAGTTATATTTATTGTTATATTATTTATTATACAATCTGTACCTGTAGCATGATCAAAAAATAAATTAAAGGATTGCTTTGTAATGGAGTTTGGATGTGTTGTCCCCTCCAAAACTCATGTGGAATTTTGATCTCCAATGTGACAGTGTTGGAGGCTGATTGAGTCATGGGGGCGGATCCCTCATGAATGGATGAATGCTCTCCCTGGGAGAGGTGGGAGTAATAAGTTCTCGTTCTGTTGGTTCCGACAAGAGCTGGTTGTTTAAAAGGAGCCTGGCACCTTCTCTCTCTCTCTCTTGCTTCCTCTCGCCATGTGATCTGCTTGTACCCACCAGCTGTCTGCCACTTTCCACCATGAGTAGAAGCAGCCTGAGGCCCATGCCAGATGCAGCTGTCCCAGAATTGTAAGCCAAATATATCTCCGTTCTTTGTAAATTACCCAGTTTCAGGTATTTCTGTTACAGCAACACAAAACGGACTGAAACACATACGTAATATTTCATACCTCTATTTTTCAAACTTTGTTTAATTGACAAATTATACTGTCATGCATCATCTTATTGTAACCCAGTTTGTCAGCATTCCCTAGAGGACAAAGAGTCTTATTAGGAGTGAGGCCTACGTTGACTTTAATAAGCTTATCAAAGCATGTGCCCAAAGAATATATACTCATCATAACATCTTACCTCAGGTATTGTCTATATTGTCAAGTTCCCTGTACCTCAGCAAACTTATTGTCATCATTAGTCAGCATTCATCATTCTTTAGGTAATAGTAAGTGACACAAAATGGACTAAAAAACTTTGAAAACTTTGATATTTCCACTTCCTGATTCCTGGGTTTCAAATTGATGGTTGTGTGTTCGGGGCCACTCTTACAGCTTAGAACAGAACATTAACACTAGAAACTGTTTGTGTTCTAACATTAATATGGTTGTGGATGATTCTAAGCACGTTTACTTGTTTGTGCTACATAACTCAGCTGTAATTTTAGAGCTATTTTTTCCTCACAGGCATAATATTGATTGGGGGGAAATGGGAAGGAAACCACAAAGAAATTTAAAATTTTAACTCTAGTAAGAAGGCCCTATATTGAATTATTTATTATATATATAAAATTATTATGATATAGTTATACGTTGAATTATGGTGAATGTATTGTTATGAGTTAAACTGATGATAATTCATTATTTTTTACTAGGGTGTTATAGTAATTTAGTTCTGCTTCCACATGAAGATCGTTATAAAAATGGGTTTTAGTAAATAAACATTTAAAGTTTATTTAAAGCATTGTTTTGTACACCAACTACTAAAATCCATTTTTTAATCTTCATGTGGGAGCAGAACTAAATTACTATATTGCCCAAATTGCCGTACTAGTAAATTAAGACTGGTATTGTTATAGTCGGACCATGTTATATCAGCCTTTCCTGTACTTGTTTCTCATACATTAGAGGGCATCATTTATTTGTGGTATGGCCAATGTATGTCTAGTAAGCTTTAATCATATTTCCCTCAATTTTGAAGTTATTTCACTCTTGAAGCATTAGGTCACCAATTTTCTGTCATTTATCATGCTTTTCAAAGTGATGCTTCTGATTGTGTTAACTGCTTGTGTGGTTAAGCGTGTACCTTGCAGAGTCCCTTCAAGTTCTCCGCTGCGTGATCATCTACGTAGCAGCTAGTTGTCAAGGCTATTGGCACCTGGGCCTTTGACCAGTTGTCCATTGTCCCCCTCACTTGTCTGCTGCCAGCTAGCGGATGGGCCCCTTCTCCCATTCCAGGCACTTACCAGCTCCAGCCGTTGCTTATGGCTATGTTTCAGCATGTGCCTGGCGCATTTTTTTTGCCTTTCCTAATGTGGTCACCATGTTACAACATACATTCCGTCAGGGCAAGAGGACCAGGCATGGCCAGCATGTCAGTGCTGGTGGCTTAACTACACCCAAACCTCGCTGTTTGTTACAGATTTCGCCTCAAGAGTTTTAAGGCGGCTAGTAGTTTTGACTATAACAAGGTGAGAAAGTAGTGCCTTGATACTAAACATACTCCTTTTTTAAGTACCTCTCCTTGCCTTTTTTTGCAGGAAACTCTGCAAAAATTTTTACATATTTAAAATACAATTTTATGTATTTACTGTTAATGATCATAGTTTTATGCCTTCTCTTCATGGCTTAATAATATAAATCAAAATACTTTGAAGTGGTTAAAATTCTAAATTTCATATCATATGGATAAAAAATTTAAGACCATCTTGGTAAGACTAACATTGGTCACTTAAAAGAGTACATTCTAGCTGCTCTAAAGATAAAAGTGAAAAAGAAAGAAAAGGCCTTTCCTGCCCAGCTGTCTGCCCACCTACATTCCTTTTGATTTGATTTTGATCATCTGTTCTCTCCCCTCATGGCCCAATACCAAGCTAGAGAACTGACTCATCAGAGCCTCCAGACGGGGAGCTACAGCTGAAGTGTTATCGCCACCTTCCCAAGCAAAACTTCATTTCCCGCAATGTTCTTATCATCTGCAACACAGCTTACATTTGCAGCAGGCTCTGCAGGCCTGCTCCTTGCCTGTTTGCATTCATACTTGTTTCTAAAGGCAGCGTTTTGCTTTGGAAGGGATAATGAAGATAATGCTGAATTTCTTTTGTCTTCATGTAGCACAGATTTTTTGTCTCTTTTTCTATTACTGGAGATGTAAATGCTATAAACACGATGAGAAGCAGGTGTTTTAGTTTCCTTATATAAGCCAGGGTTTTGGTCAGTATAACAGCAGGTCCAATTGGGAATGGCTTGCATTTTTACCTGGGTTGGTGCCCGGGAGACAAACAACACTTGGCCTGTGCCACATGGACCCCTCAGTAGCCCAGCCATTTTCCACCCTGTCTGTTCTTTTCACCCTCGTCTGACCAGTTCCTTCACTGGCAAGACTCTGTTGGGGGGTCCATTAATTAATCCATCTTTTATCTCTGTTTTAACAGAATGACTAACATGAAAGGAGTTGTTCACAGGTGAAAAACAATCTCAAATACCATGATAATAAAGTTTTCTTTTTTTCCACTTGTGAAAGAGAAGAGGGCTTTAAAATTAGTTGGTTAGGCCCTCTGTTCATTAAGGTGTAATTCATGCCTGTACTCTTTCACTTTCATTTGTCAAGATGAAGCAAAAGTTTTGGAGGTGGCCTAAAATAAATATCTGTGGCCCACTTTATGAGGTTGCTTTTCTTGGGATCATCCCTACTTCCCTAATAATGTTTTATGTTGAAGCTGATTGCTCCCTTGAATTCTGTTTTACCAAAATACCATGCCCAAATGCCCAAAGGAATCTTTTTCTTTTTTTGTAAATTGATCAAGTGATTTATTTATATAACTAACTCTTAGGACAAAATTATGCTGTTTATAAAGGAATTGGTCTCTCTCCCACTTTACAAAGCAGTGCATGTCATTAAGGTCCTACGGTAAATAGCAAAAACAGAGGCTAGTTTCTTCTTGTAAGAAACGGTAACTGCTGACTTAGTGGATGTAATGGAATAAAGTAAGGTGCTGCCAACACCTCATTAATCACGAGACCACTGTCCATCCGCCTCAACTGTAAGAAACACAGACAGGGAGTCAGAAATTTTTTATTTTTAAAAAGGCCTTCAAGAGGAAGATTGATGACACATTTTATTGATTTATATGCAGGGCTAACAAAGATCTTTTATCAGATTTCCTAGTCCACAACTAAGAATCAGTGATTAGAAAGGGAGACAGGAATGAGGAAGAAGGAGAAGGAGCTGACAGCCTTGGATAATGAGAAGAGACAGGAACACTAAAACATGTTATGAAAATATGAAAATCTGGGGCCATTTAGAATAAAAATCCTATTTAAAAAATGTTAGATGAAAGTGTCACATAATGACTGTCTGTTGTATATGTGGTAAAAGACATCAGTTGTTCGGATTTCCTGAATGCTGACCAGTTGCATGTTTCTAAGGGATATCTACTGCGTTGAAGACATCCCAGGCAAAAGTAGCTCTCTGTTGTGATCTAGGGCTTGCAATCTGCACACCTTGTGAACCACGCCACGCTTTCCTTCCCCTATATCCCACCTAGTTCTATCTTAGCGTCCTCCTGAGCAGAAAGAATCCTCAAGATGCAACTTTAGACCTTTTAATTTTCTTTTTGAATGCCCATTACATTGTGATTTAATCATTTTTAAAACAGGTAATTAAAATACAACCAGATCTAATAAACAAAATTGCCTGCAAATGTCAGTGCCTATAGAATTGTCTGTAGAAACTGCCTGTTTCCACTGTGCTAGATGGAGTAATACAATTGAAGAGCTATTCCAAGTTACATAATTTGTGCAATAGATTTTTTTGGATATCTTTTTCTGAATTGGTCAAAAAAGTATATGATGTAAACATCATTAATAATGTAAAACTGCATATAAAATGAGACACTTAGATAAAGCTCAAATATAGCACAATCACCTATTTAAAAAGAAAGTATTTGTCGTTTTTATTTTTTATTTTTATGCGCTTGATACTGGTACAGTATGATTTTAGTGTCATCCAGGAAAGAAACTTGCTTTCAAGACCATCAGTCCTTCTCTGGGTTCCTGGCCCACTCCAGTTCCTATTTCTCACTTTCTCCGAACTCTTCATTTGCTTCATAACTGAACTTACTTCCTGATGCATAGAGACCACAGCCAGTCAAGTGTGAATTCCCTTAGCTTTCTAACCCCAAGACCCCCACCACCCCTGCACAGCATCCTCGCCCTCTTACCTTCCTCCACTGTACCCTCCAACTCAGGGAGGGATTTTCCTTATATTCAGAGCTCTGCCCTGGATTCCGTCTGCACTTGACCCCACCTTCTCCATCAATCAGCCCTTCCCTTCCCCTGGTGCCTCTCCACCTCATTTCCAAACCGATTCCTCTGCTTTTGTACCTCTGTTAGTGTCATCCTCCTCCAGTCACCAGGCCCCAAACCCTAACAGTAAGATGAGCTTCTTCCCCTCTCCTTCGCCTCTGATTCACTTACTCACCAAACTCTTGATTCTGCCTCCTAAATAACTCCAGTTGGTCCCTTCCTCTCAGTCACCATGGACCAGTTCAGATCCATGTCATCTATTACTTGGATGACTGTCATAATATCCTGCCTAGTCTGTCTTCCTCTAGTCATGCCCCCTTGACTGTGTCACTCTCCTTAAAAATCTGTAGTGGCTCTCACTGGGCAGAGTATAAATTTGTAGGCATGTAAAAGGCCCTGTCGGCCCCTCTTGTCTCGTGCCATGCCAGTCATTTCTACCTCCATCCATTCTGAACTTACTTGCAATTCTCTAAACCACGTTGTTTCTCTCATGCCTTGTGCCTTTGGTTTTCTTGGAACAGTGTTTCCTAATGCACCCCACTCCAACACGCACACCCCCATTCTGCCCCACAGGCCTAATCAACTCACCAGGCTAGCGATTCAGCTTATAGGTTGCACCTTAAGCCTGAGCAATCCCCCACCCCCAGCTTTCCTCACACTTTGCAAACGCTTTCTTCAGAGCATTTTCCCACCGTATTATACAAGAAAGCCATGAATTCCTTATCTTTGTGCATGTCATCATTTAATAAATGTTTATGAATGAATAATGGTTAATTAAGGGATAAAGTTACTATCTGTTTTGATAGCCTCTAGGAGAATAAAAAAGACAAAAAGGCTACAATAATCAACTTTTATAAATGCAATTCAATGTCATAGAGTCATAGAGGTCACAAAAGAAACAAGAAATATGAATTTTAGATATAAAAATTCAAAAGAGAATTTAGTTAATCCTTGTTATACAAATAGAAGTTTAGGAAGCTTCTGGTGCTTCAAGGCCTGTTTCTAGAACAGTTTCCTGGACACTACATAAGCTACCCTCTAAACTATTTTTTAAAAAATCAAAAACCTAGCCTCAAATGGCTCAGGATGCTTTTTATTTAAAAAGCTGTCCCAGAATGAAATGTATAAATAACGATTTCCATTGCTTTCTTAGATACATGTGTGATCCTTTAATTAGAGAACAGTGGGCCTGCTTGGACAATTAGACCCCTTTCTTCAGCATATTTAATGTGAAGAAATGTCCTCATGCTTTTCAAATGCCACATTCACTGCTGCTTTCAGGAAGGTGAGGAAGGGAATTGGTTCTATTATAATATCTCAGTACTCAGTGCTGATTGCCTAAAGTCCTTTTGTTTAAATAATTACAAATAAAATACCATCTACTCTTGTCTTTGTTCTCCTAATGTAACTTTCAGAGATTTTATCATGAGATAACTGGCAGATACAGAATAATTCCTGAGACTTTCTCCATTCTTTTATTTCATTTTTATTCACCTAACCAAGTAAGTGATACTGGATTATCCTGAGATCTGGCAACCCGTAAGCCAGTTGGTGTCCCAGAGACTTTCTCTAAAAGTGGCTTCACGATTCTATAATTATTTCCTGCTTATATAACTCTTTTATGAGTCAGTGCTATCTATTTCACTGATTCCCATCAGAGTAGAGCAAGAATGCATACTTTATTCAATTGTATTCACTCTGAGGAACATAGACAAACACAGGGACATCACAGAGTATCTGAATGTTGATCTTGGGCTCTGCTTCAGCAACTCCAGGAAATGATTTCAATTTCAGGCTCTGAGCATCATTAACAACCCAGAAGCAACTGTGTCTGCATTCCTGACCTTTTCCATAAAAGACATAAAAGGGATTATGGCCTGCTTGTCAAAGTCAACATAAAATTTGTACTCAAGCTCACTTGGCAGCAACCAAAGTCACAAGCACATACCTATGTGGAATGAACCCTAGATTATCCATTGTGGCCTTATATGGATATTTTGGCCAATGCAGTATTTTGAATTCTGATATATTTCATTGATTCTAATATGTACATTTTATTTTACATTTTAACATGTCTGAAATTGGGATTTATCTTATGATCAATCAATGGCTTGTCATAATTTAATTGGCATGGTTTTCCTAAATGGAACATATAATGGTGTGACTTACATTCGTGGCATCTTAAGTTTAATAAAATAAGGGTTTTTTTTTTTTAATCATTTAATCATGGTTTCTAACAGCTAGTCAATGCATTAATATAACAGTTGTAAAAATGACAATCTTAGCTGTGAATGTCATTATTTTCAATAGCTATTTTGGCAGATATTTATGTTGGAATCAAATTGTCACAGTTTGTGATTTTCACATGACTTCCTTATACCTGTCTCTTTTCTTTCAGCTTATTTCTTGAGTGCATTTTCAGCCAATGTTTGCTCAGAAACCTTAAATTGTTACTGATATTATCGTTCTTTAATATTTGGGGTTTGGATTCATTGCTTCTATGTTCTTACCAATATTTTTTCTATCTGAGTTAAGCTAGGGTACCTTCTCTTTCCTATATGTGAAAGTCTATAGGTATCTTAGCGTTTGAATCTTTTCCTCTCTGGGGATTCCTTTCTTTCTCAGAGAAAAAGGAATCAAATGTAGTAAAATCTTTATGAGCTGGAATGATTAGTTTAGAATAATAATTACTAAAACAGTATTAAATATGTTTTAGATTAACTATAGCTTCTGCATTTTCTAAAATGTATTTATTCTCTTTGCTAACATAATAACTATCAAATGTTTTATCCCTTTTTGATGATTCCCTTGTGACCAATCAAATAATTGTCACCTTTAACATCTGTGACCCTATCTGTTCACAGAAGATGGATCATCTGACAAAAATCCTCGCAGGACCCAAGACATACTTACTCTGTATTACTCCTTATCCTTCTTTTTGCCGTTGAACTCAGAAATACCAATATCTGTATAAAACATAGGTGAGACTGCTTGTGCCTGAGGAGACCCATTGGAAAACTCCACTGTAGAAATTGTTTTCAAAAGTAGATTGCAGAACATTAGTTTGATTATCAACATTTCTAAAACAAAGAAGAAATCAAGCTCTGAAGAAATGTTAACTGCTTGTCAGTTCTACTCAACCAAGGTTCTTCTGAATGTAGCCATATTGCCTCCTCAGTACTAACTGTGGCTTGTATACCAGTGCTTTGATACGAAACAGTCTCCTCATCCATGTGTTTCACTCTCTCCACTTTGCCCTGATTCTTTCTCAGGTCCATACGTTCAGAGGACCGCACTGGTGTGAATACTGCGCCAACTTCATGTGGGGTCTCATTGCTCAGGGAGTGAAATGTGCAGGTAAGAGCTCTTCCTTTATGTCTTGATTGAGTCAGTTATGAAATTATCAGGAGATTGGCTGTTATGCACATACAGTAGACTGGATTCTCAGGCAGCCACTTTGGAATTTGATATTTTATCTGCCCTCAACTTTCTTACATTTGATGGACAGCAGGCTAGTGATCTGATATTAGTCCATTGAAAAGAGAGAAGTCAGCTTGTTCAAAAACTGTGATAAAAGGAGGTAAAAGTAAGGCAGTTATATTTAATACTTGCCTTTGTTGCAGTACCTAAATTTATAAAAATGATTTTTTAAAAAACAGTGTACAGGGACTTATGATTGTTGCCTTGGAAACTGAATTTTAAGGATAACTTGTTAAGCTGGATTGTACTTACTGAATTTTTGTGAAATCAAATTGAAGCTTTAAAAATCATGCTAAAAGACATGTGAGAAGACATTCTTTAGTTTTACAAATTAAATAGCAGAAGGAAAGTTTTGTAACCAAATACTATACATTTAAGATTTAGATTATTTTTAATCCTATGCCAGAATTTAGAGAAGTTTGAATAAATGGCCAGTACTCAGTATAGCTGTTCTATATTCTGCAAAAATGGTTACCAAACTCCAAAAAACAACTTATTCATTAATATTTTCTTTGTGACATTTTGAAATTTTAAATATATTAAACCCTTTTTGTGAAATGTGACCATGGTATTTTAGATTTAAATTTAGAAACTTTAAGATTTACACATTAGGAGATAACCAACACTGGGACTTATTGAGATACTTTTTGTGAAATAAAGTAGTTACTCAAATCATGTGAAATTCATTTGTATAGAACAGCTATTCTGTGCAATGGCCATTTATTCAAACTACTCTAAATTCTGGCATAGGCTTAAAAATAATCTAAATTTTAAATGTATAGTATTTGCTTATAAAAGTTTTCTTTTGCTGTTTAATTTGTAAAACTAAAGAATGTCTTCTCGCAGGTCTTTTAGCATGAAGCTTTACACTAAAAAAATATACTAAGAATAAAGTATTTTAAAATGGTAACTGTAGTAACTCAGATTTATCACTGTAAACATCCTAATTTCTTTTGGGGCATGATTTTTAAATGGAATATTTTTGTTGTCCATTATGTGCAGAAGTTTTGAGGGTCTGATTTTTATCTCTTTGAATAGCAGGGTACAATAAGCACTGCATGTCAATGTTCCAAGTCACTCTTCTTTGAGTTAGTATTCCCACGTCACTAAGATATAATAAGGTTCCAGGCATACATCACTAGCCAGACCCATTCAGGGACCTCCCTGCCACAGGAAATGGGATAAGACCTCCACAAGTGTGGGCTGTGAACCATGCAGAGGTGTTCATCAGCTCAGTCCAGTCTCAGAGAATGAATGAGGAAACCTGTATTGTTGTGGCTGGTGGTCATCCAGAGTCAGGATGAGGAACCATCATTAAGAAGACTGGGATTGTGTCTTTGAACTGGAGGGGGAAAAAGTGGAACAGAAAATGTTGATAAAGTATCGGTATTAAGACAGTCTGCATTGTGGTTTTTCGAGGTCAAATGGAGTACTCTTTCCAAAGCACAAATCCCTGCTCAAAGAAAGATGGCCTCGGCCTGGTTTGCCTTTATGAGACAGTCTTGACTACCTGACACTCTGCAATAGTTTCTTAAACATTTTATGGCTGTCACTAACTTAAATGCTTCTCTTTTAAGAGAGTAATGATGGCATCATTTACTTTTTGAAAGAGTGAAGGCCACCTACATAAGAATTCCAAGTCAGCTATTGACAGGTATAACATACATGAATAATCGCTGGCAATATGCTACAGTCCGAGTCATGTTTGAAAGAAATGTTTTGGAACATTTATTATAGTAATAATATGAGGTAAAAGGAGAAAGAAAATGATTCTCCCTATCCCCACAATCACCCGCATTAATAGCCTCCACCTCTTATTGTAAATAAAGGTCGGGAATTGAAAGAAGAACCTTGAGGAGATCTTTTATATCTTTTCCTTAAAAGCATTATGTTCTGAGTGATTCAAACTGTGTTAGTGTGTAATATAAGCATAAATCAACCCATTTGAAAAATGTGAAGGGTTGGGATTTGAATTAATTCTGTTTTCTATGACGACTAAGTATGTTTGGACTGACAATGAGATTCTTAGGTCTAAAGTGACACTGAGGCTCATCTGGCCTTTGAGTCAAGCACTAAGACCAAATGCAAAGAATTAAGAATTTAAAGAGAAACTGCATGCTAGCTGTGATAGGCTGAATGGTGCTTTGAACACTGCATCCTCCAGAGAGGGGGAATGCTGTGTCCTTGCATGGCAGAAGGGCTAAAAAAGGACCGACTCCCTCTGTCAAGCACCCTTTATAAGGGCACTTAATCCCATTCATGAGGGAGAAGCCTTCATGGCCTTATCACCTCTTAAAGTCCTCTTAATACTATCACATTGGCAACACCTGAATTTTGACGGGGACACATTCAAACCATAGCAGGGAGGTTACCCAGGGTTGTCAGGTTGGGCCCAATGTATCACAGTCACAAGGGGCCATATAAGAGGGAGGCGGGGGTGTTGAGAGTCAGAGAAAGATGATGGTGTAGGACAGAAGCAGACATCAGAGGGAACAAGAAGATGCTATGCTGCTGGCCTTAAAGATGGAGGAAGGGGCCACCAGCAAAGGAATGCAAGTACCTGTAGAAGCTGGAAAAGGCGAGGAGAGAAGTGGATTTTCCCCTAGAGCTTCCAGAATGAACACAGACCTGCTAATACCTTGATTTTAGCCCAGTGAAACGGATTTTGGACTTCTGACCTTCAGAATTGTAAGATAATTGAATACATGTTTTTCTGAGCCACAAGTTTTGTGGTAATTTGTTACAACAACAATAGAGAACTGTGATACACTAACCACTAAACATTAAAAACATTATTTCTAAAGAAAAATGGCAGACTTACTGCCTGTCAGAAAAGAGATGTACAAAAGTACTTTTAAAAGTTTGTGGGAAAATAGATTGAAAGATAATATGAATCTTTCATGGACTTTTTGAAGTGCCTTCATATTTATCTGCTTTTGATCCCTAAGACAGCTTGCTTTGTTCTGGCTTCTTTTTTCAAAATCTACCAAGGCAGAAGAGAGCTCATCAGGAATTTTTAAAGCAGTATTTGCCAAAAGCAGCAATTTTGTATCCCAACCCATTTTTTTCACATCTTGTAAAATAGTGGGTGGTGTTCCAACCACCAGGTTGCTATAGGAGTCAGACTGAATCCAGCTCTACCAGGCAAGCTGTCCCTTCAGTACTGAAAACTCTAGGCTTGCCACTAAGTACACTGCACCAGCCTACAGGGACGACTGGGGAGTGGCAGGGACCATCATGAGAATGCTAATCATCATATGACATGAGCTTTTCAAAACCAAGCAACACCAGGTGACACAGCAGGCACTAAACTGAGTGTCATCTACCAAAGTCCCCCTCACCGTAGCCACCCTTGAAGTGCGTAAAGTGGTGCTTCAAGGGAGTAGCTAACTGCAGCTGGAGAGTGGTCCTGAGAAGTATTTATGACCCAAGTAGGTAGCCTTTGAAAGTAAAGTGTGGAGGATGTCATTGTTCAGTTAGAATAGTTTCCTCAAACTGTTTTTTCTTTCTTTATAACATGTAAGCCTATAGGTTATAGTAATCTGTTATTATTATATAATCATTGAGATTGTCAAACATCCTTTCCCAGAAAAGATCATAATTCCACCAACATTTCTGAATTGTTTTCATTTTAGCCTTACCAGAATATTTTAAGAAATTAAGAAGGATGATAATTGTTTTAAGTCATACATACTGACAACTTATTGGTTATTTATTAAAGTGACTTTATATTTGCAGTGTATCATTATCATTGCTGCCTCCAAAAGGAAATGGCAGTAGTTTTTCCAAATAATAGAATGTAAATATTTATTACTTCAAGTATACAAGCCCTTAACTTTTAAGCTGAAAAAAAGAAGTAGAAGTAATGTCTTTTAATTACTGCTTTGAATGATAACCTAAAAAGTTATGTTTGTCCTGGTAAGCCAGTGAAAAATTAATATGACTTGCTTAAAAATTCCTTGTAGCCTCCTTTAGTTGACAGCAATATTTTCATAAATATGCCAAAGAACAAGATATTCTTAATTTTGCTTATGAAAGTAAAGACTTCTGATGCATATTAAAATACAAGCTACTCAACTTTTTCTGCAGGGGGAAGCAACTAAGAGATATGTTTAAAAACAAAACTTTTATTTGCAATTATATAAAATATGAACACTAATGGAAAAGAATAGTTATCTGTCCTTTCAAAACACATTAACATAATTATGTTACCACTTCATTGTATTATTAGAATATAAATAATATCAGCTATTCATTTCAAAAAACAGGTTTCTATGCTTTCTAGATATAAAGCATACGAGTGTTTTAGAGAAATCAAGCCCCAGAAAATCTTGAAAGTAGCCTGAAGTCAGTAATATAAGTAATATATTTTACTACGGAAGTACAGAATAAAATGTGATTTGAATTTTTCATTCCTCCTTTCATATGTTTATTCTATGCTTATTAACTTGAGGAATTGGGAGAGGGGAAATGTGGTTTAATGGTAACATAAATATAACCTACCAAACCAAGAGATGCAACAAATGAACTCTTTGATGGATGTGTGTGTGTGTGTGTGTGCGCGCGCGCGTGTGTGTGCTATAGAGCTTCCCTAGGAGAAACGGAACTATATAGGAGTTATATGACTTTAATAAATAAGTATGAAAACCAAATAAAGTCTTAATGGCAAACTGAAATATTGATATACTGCTAGTCCCTGAAGCAGCAATTTTCAGAGCAAGCTCAGGGCTGGTGTATTGCACTATGAACTTAAGAATATAAAAAGATGCTTTATTTTAATGACTTTGCCCTATCCTTGTGTCTGCTAAAGGACTTCTTATCCAATCCTGCCAAAGATTTGGCCTTGGAGATTTTTTACTAAGATTGATCATAATATTTTTTCCCGTAGTTTTATCTTTTCCAAATAGAAGAGAGACTATCAGTTTAGAAAACCTTGTCCTCTTCCTTAAATACCTAAATCTGAACTCAGTCATCACTTCATCCAGTTTTCACTTCGTCAGATAAATAAGCTTAGGTGCCTGTTGATGTTTAAAATGGGAGATGACTCCAAAAATTCAAAAGAAAAAAGTTAATATTAATATCAGACCATTAGTGCCATTCAGATATTTTAATATTATATGGATGCATCAAAACTTAACTTTTTTGCTTGCTACTAGATTACCATTTAGAGTTCATACACAAGGAAGGAATATGACAAAACAATATAATGGGTAGGTTTTTTCACTGCTTCTTAAAAGTCCTATCAGATCAATCATATATAGATATTTATAAGGAGACTCATTTAGGGAAAATATAGCAGTGTTTTTTTAAACTCAAGTGTATACAACTAATAATGGGTACAATATACATTATAGAATAAGAGGTTGAAAATAGCAAATTCATCTCCAATGCTGAAAAAAATAACTCCGAGTACATGGTGTACGTGGTGAAGTGTGCATGTATGACTCAGCGGGAAGAGCACAGGCCAGGAAGCAGCAATCCAAGACTGAAATCTCAGTTCCACCACTTCCTGACTGAGTAACTTGAACAAGTCATTTAGCCTGTCTGAGTGTCATTATCTTCATCTGTGAAATGATTTTGGGATAGGTTGTTACCAAGAGCCCTTTCCAACTCAATCTGTGACCTGTGTATACACACTCAAAGTATGAGGCACATCAGCACTATTATTAGATTATGAAGCTTTGCTGAATTTTATACTTTTAGATCACTGTGTAAGAGTTCTTCCAGTTCTGGGCAAGATGGATAAATATGTTTTGTCTCATTCCTCCCAATAATTATAACAGAAGACCCTGGACAAAATATGTACATCAACTAATAGAAGACTCTGAAAATTGGATGGCTGACTAGGGATCTCAGGACTCGAGAAACAAGCCAGGAGCAAGTTCCCTGGTGGTGATTTTTATGTCTGTGTGTTTTAATCTCCTATGTATCCTAGCCTGGGCACTATAGAAGCCCATAACCCATAAATGCCAACAGGCAGAGACAAAAATAACCCCAAGAAAAGCCTACTCTTGGCTATCCAAAACATTGGGAAAAGGGGAGCCCAGCAGGACAGAACCCTTTTGGCCATACCTATCATTCTGTAGGTGAACACTGTGGAAAAAACCACATTGCTGCCCCTCCCCATTGGAGGCTGTAGCAGCAGAGTCTGCGTGCAGCTCTGTTTTCCACCTTGACCCTGCAGTAGCAAGGGTGCAGTCCTCTCCTGTGAGTCCGTGGGTGGAGCCCTAGCTTCCATCCCTACCTTGCAGTAAGAAAGTAGCACCTGCCTTGGCTGAGTCTGCAGGTAGGACCCTGACTTTCATCCCAACCCTAGAGTAGACACAGCACCCTCTCAGCCTGTGTCTGTGGATGAAGCCCTGTCTTCATTCCTGACCTGCAGTAATGAGGCAGCTGAGACCATGATCAGAACTCTGTCTTCCATGCCCACCCTGCAGTTACATGCAAAACATCACTCCTCCCCAATTAAGTCTGTGGGCACATTCCTGACTTCCACCCTACCCACAATAACTAAGTGGTGTACCTCTCTCTCCCACATGGTGCCACAGGTAGTGTAGTGTACAGTCCTACCATTTGGGTAACTGGGTAACATACAGGTGAGGCAGGCAAAATATCACTGCAATAGCATGCAAAGGTTTTGTAAAGTAGATTGACATTTGAACCACAGTCTACAAAAGTAAGCCAAGACATGCATTCAAAATCTAAACAGGTTGACTACCCATGAAAATCGAAGATTTAAATAGAAACCATGGTCTTATAACACTCAAAATATCCAAGATAGAGTTCAGAATTACTCATCAAGAACCAGGAAAAATCTCAAGTGGAAAAAATGACAGTTGACAGATGCCAACATCATGATGACACATTGGGCTTACCAAACAACAAAAACAGCTATCATAAAAGTGCTCCAACAAATAATTATGAACACTCTTGAAACAAATTAAAAAATAGGAAGTATCAGAGAAGAAATAAATATATTAAAAAGGACCAAATGGAAGTTTTAGAACTGAAAGATATGATAACTGAAATGAACTCACAAGATGATGGGCTCAATAGCAGAATGGAGATGACAGAGGAAGGAATTGGTAAACTTGAAGATAGGCTAATAGAAATTATCCAATTCAAATAAGAAAGAGAAAATAGATTTTAAGTAGTGAGCTGAACCTCAGAGACCTGTGGGACAGTAACAGAAGATTTAGTATTTGTGTTGTAATCCCAGAAGAGGATGAAATGTAAGAGACTGAAAAATTATTTGAAAAAATCATAGCTGAAAACTCCCCAAATATGGTGAAAGCAGTCAGAGAGAAATGACGCATTACATATTTGGAGATACTTTCGTGTAAATGAAATGCATTAAGAACAATGTAGATGTGGAAACATCTATAACCCGATTATTCAAGCCCTTCTCAGGACCTGCCCTTCACATCTGTCAGACACAGAATTGGCCTTGAGTTCAACTTAGCTTCTGACCTTAAGCTAATTGTGACAACCTTGGTGTACTACATAAAAAAGCCCTCTCAAAATAGTTTTATTCTAAATAATAACAGCATAGTCATAGTAAACAGTTGCAGTTTATTACATGTAAGTACTTTGCATATATTAGCATTTCAAGCCTCATATGAACCCTAATAGATAAACACTATTATTGTTCCCATTTTACATAACTGAGGCACAGAAATGTTGAGTAAGTTACTCAAAATCACACAGCTAATAGATTCCAGACCAAACTCTAAGTTGTAGAAGTTACCCAAAACATTAAGATATTTAAAGGACAGAAGGTCTTTTTTTTTTCTTTCTTTTCTTTTTTTTTTTTTAAAAGAAGGTCTTTTAAGTGGACATTTTCTCATTGATTTGCCTTATAATTGAATAAGAAATCTTACATATTGTCCAATATAGATATAAAGAGGAATTTGGATTTTGGTTATGAAGTCATTTGATCATTAACTGTACAGAATAGTGTTGATTCATTTCTTCAGATAATTTAGATCGAGCTCTTTGCTCTGGAAGGTTTTATGTATTTAAAGAAGCTGTTGTCTTTAGCAGTGATAATGTTTGGACGATGCCATCTCCACTGTTGTTCACTTACACACACATGTGCAAAGACCCAGCTTCCCTGTACATGCAGGCTGTCTTTTGCACGTGGGAGGTGCTCAGTATGTGTGAATTCCTCCCTTAAACTCACTACATGCCTTAAGTTCTTATTTCAAGTTGGCAATGTCTATGCATTTAATGAAAGAACAATTTCATTTATAAGTTTTGGCTAATTTTTCTTGTCTCTGTTAATTGTTACTACCATATATAATTAGGTTGGAGCTAATAACTTTTACCAGACAGAGATCATCATCATAATAATGATCACCAGCATTTGTGTATTTTACAATATACAGAGCACCTGAATGCATTAGCTTAATTCTCTTCTTTTTTTTTTTTGGTGGATGACTGGTACAGGGATTGAACCCTGGACTTTGATATTGACAGCAACATGCTCTAGCCAACTGAGCTGACCAGCCAGCCCCCTGCTCATTAATTCTCATAACAATTTTGTGAGGTGAATGTTATGCTCCCTTTTCTACCAAAAACAACAAGCAAAACTGAATGGCATTGTATGATTTCCGAATTGGTTTCATTAGGACCTGGCTGTAAACTGTATGTACCCTTCTTGGACTGGATATACGAGAGGTCAACATCAAGTTTTCATGAAATTAAAAACTAATGGATTATCTTTTTATAAAAACATGAAAATGACATTTATTTTAGTTGAATTATTCAGCTATAGTTTATCACTCTTCAGTCTGATTAGCAAAATATTTGTATTATCCCTTCTAAAACTTCATTGTGGTCTTCTTGATGAAAAATAAAGTATCTCAAAATACCAGCTAGAAAATGTTTGGGTTCTGGCATCTTAGAAGTTATAACCTCATAAAATAACAAAGCAAAGGAATAACTCAGTAGAAGCAATATGGTATAGGTTTTAAAATTGACTCTAGAATCATCTGTCAGCTTGAATCCCAGCTCCACTGTGTACTAAATGCATGACTGTGAGTAGATCACTTAACACCTGTCTGCTTGGTTTCCTCAGATATAAAATGAGAAGAAAAAGCACCTGTTTTATGGTGCATTGTGAGTTAAAATAAATGGAAAGCACTTGGAACAGTGCCTGGCACTAGTAAGCCCTCAATAAAAGTTAGCTAGTGGTGTGGTAGTAGTAATAAATAATAGTTATAGCTATTTTCAGCTGTGAGATGAATTATATATTGGTTGTCTTATAGAGAGAGAGAAAAGATGATGAATAGATACAGATATGACCAGCACCATTTTAAAAGGGCCCGGATACTCTTACTTTTGGAAGTCCAGTTCCACTCTATATCAAATATATTAAAATACAATTATATCTCACATTAAATATAACTTTTATGTAACTTTAAAGAAATGGATTAATTTTTAGTTGGCTATTTGCCGTAATAATACATTTTGTAAACAATTAAATATTTGTTAATTTTTATATTGTTTGTATTCTCCTAAAATCATATAGCAAGTAAACAATGATACATGAGCTAGAATTCTGGTCTCCTGGCTTACAACCAAAATTTTCCAAAAGAAAAGATGGGAATATAGTTTCCCCACCTTAAAGGAACTTGCTGGAGTGTTAGTCCACTGCAAAACCTAAATCAAGCTGGAATGTCTTTTGCTAAAATAAACACTCCAGAATGCTCAGATCTCTGAAAATAATGAATTTTTCCTTTCTTTATTCTTTTTTCAGATTGTGGTTTGAATGTTCATAAGCAGTGTTCCAAGATGGTCCCAAATGACTGTAAGCCAGACTTGAAGCATGTCAAGAAGGTGTACAGCTGTGACCTGACAACGCTCGTGAAGGCTCACATCATGAAGCGGCCGATGGTGGTGGACATGTGCATCAGGGAGATTGAATCGAGAGGTGAGGTGTTCCCAGGCAGGTCACAGCAGTCTTAACTCTCCACCCATACGGAGACCTCGTTCCTTTCTGGGTGTCTCATTGCACAACATAGTTGTCATCTTCTATAATTTGGGGGGGAATAGTTTCACATGTCAAAAGATCTCAAAGTCTGAAATGAATTAATTTTATAGGTAATTAAACAGCTTGATTTTACATTTAACTAGTTATAGAAAATAAACTTTAAAATATATCTGTAGATGATATTTCCAGTATGCAGAAGTTGACATGTAGAGACAAATTCATTTTTCAGTTTTTGTATTTTTCATAGGTCCAAGAAGCAAAGGTATAAATGCTCTATGAAAACTATCCAAGGCCAAAAACCAGAGCTGCACCCTAATTATTCTTCCCCACTTGGGAAAAAACTGCTACAGGCCTATTAAAATAGCTTATCTTAGTCTGTTATATAAAAGAATTCATGGTGTAATTGGGGTGATGGATGATTTCCCTTAAGACTTAACATCTTTGATCTAATTAGGCAAAATGATGAACCAAATTACAAATTTTCAGGTGATAGTAGGTCAAAGAACTGTGAATAAAATGGTTTTATTTTAGGGAAGAAAGTGTGAAAAGGTTTCTAAATACGTATATTTTGTCATTCTTTCTAACATGTTACCTCTCCAGCCTGAAATATAGAAAGATGTTAAAATTTGAAGAAAAGGATAGGTAATTCCTAAGAAACTAATTAGCTTTATTTTTTGACAGGTCTTAATTCTGAGGGACTATATCGAGTATCAGGATTTAGTGACCTAATTGAAGACGTCAAGATGGCTTTTGACAGAGGTATTTTCTTCAGCATGTTCAATAACTTAGGACAATTGTCCTCTTTGCCAAAAAGGCACAATATTTTTTTTATTTTTGCATTATTTTTCTAAATCACTGATAATTATTACACCAAATAAAAAGATTTAGTTTATAATTTCTTAATTTTTTTTTATTATAAGTATTAAACTGTCCAATTTCAGAGTGAGAAAGAAGCATAAATTTTAAGTATGTTACCAATATTTGAGTATCTGTGTCTGGTCCATGTTCACCAAAATACCAAAATACATACTGAGCAATTAAAATTTACCAAAAACCACAGGTCTCAGACTTCCCAGGATTGAGATAGCCCACCGAGCTCACCTGTCATCCATGCGCCCCAGGCATCCTTGTCACCATCTCTGAGCTGAGCTCCAAGTCCTGGCTCTTGTGCTAGGGCCAGAAAGCTGAGAGGAGCTGAGGACCTTCTGGCATAGGG
Source organism: Cynocephalus volans (assembly GCF_027409185.1). Taxonomy (NCBI): domain Eukaryota; kingdom Metazoa; phylum Chordata; class Mammalia; order Dermoptera; family Cynocephalidae; genus Cynocephalus; species Cynocephalus volans. Next base: position 242,284,978 of record NC_084460.1, on the reverse strand, counting down.
CCCACCCCATCATGGAGAGAAAGGGGTTCAGTCAAAGAAAAACTCAGTGGAGATTAACTTTTTAAAATGACATTTCAATTACGATTTGTTTCCATGGTCCTCCAATTTGTCTTTGCTTTCAGTACTGGAATAAGGTGGTACCAAAGAAGAGATGTAGCCTCGAATACAGAAAGTGATAGAATAAGAGTTAGTGGTCTTTTAAAGAGCCTCTTTCCTTTCTGAATATATATTTTAGTTCCATTACACAAACCTCTCCCATTCACAAACCTCTTACAAGCAACAGAGGCAGAAGAAAAAAACAAGTTAAAATTATGGCCAACCTGATATAAGAAATCTAGGCCAGCCCAAGTATTAGATAAGAGCAAAAAGGTGAGGTGAAGTAATGGGGTGTTAGGTCCAAGTAAGCATCAAGAAACAGAGGCCTGAATTCATGCCAAATTGAATGTTAAGAGGCTTTTCCATGAAAGGTAGAGCAACTGAGGTTCATTTTCAGCCTCTGGCCATGATTCTCAAAAATAAGTCAACACTGACAAAGAAATTGAATGTTCACATAGACCCCAGGAAGCAAATAAGTAAGTTTCCTTACATTAAAAATAAGAGACACCTTTTTGTGCCCTGAGAACACCAATAACGATTTTTAAATTCATGAAGAGCTCCCTTGGCTCCATATAGCCCACACCTTTGGGGGCCAGTCTTTGGCCTTCCTAGGGATGTGCCCCGTAGTCATCCGTAGGCTCTGTATGAGTGATGTAAGGAATTTTAACGAGGGTGTGAAAGAAACCAGTGGCTCACATCATTTAAATCAATTCTGTACATAAATGCTGCCCAAATCCATGAGTGTTCAAAGAAGTAGGGTATCAAATAAATGGAGCAAAGTAAATTTGAATTAAGAGTGGTCGCTTCTGGCAGACTTAACCCTCAAATAATGAGATCCAAGAAAGGAAAAGACAGGATCTATAGAATGTTGGAATGAATTCACTTAATTCGAGTGTTAAGGTTAAAAAGGCAGGCTTTGGGAAATCATCCCTAACTTAGGAGATAGTCACTGAATGAAGAACTACTCTAAGGTCAGCAGATACCATTATAGCTTTGCTACATTTTATCTTCTGGTAGAAACACAAATATTTATGTGACAGGTACAGTGAAAGATTCATGGGTCAAAGCAAATAAAAACCCTCGAGGCTTACCTCAGGAGAGCCTCAATCTGGTTAAAAAGTCAAGAGCTGAAAGTAAAGATGCGATTGGGAAACAAAGATGTTACTGACTGTTCTGATATGTTATAGCTCTGCTTAGAATGTAGTATCTGGATATCAAATTCCAGAATATGTTTATATTATTTTAAAACAGAAAAAAATTTTAAAAATAAAAAATAATACAGATGGAAGAGAATATGTATACATTCCAGACTTGAAGCATGTCAAGAAGGTGTACAGCTGTGACCTTACAATGCTCATGAAGGCACATGCTAAAAAGCAGGTTTTAAAAGAACCAGTTTAATAATAATACATGGTCAGTCCCAGAGTGTTCATCTTTTAAGCTGCTAGCTTGTTAATATCTATTTGCCATTAAGTCATTAACTCAAACATATTTATTAAGCAGCTACTACATGCCAGGTACCATGTTCTTTACTTTAGATACAATAGCCATGTACATTTGGTCCTTGTATTCATGGAGGATTCACATTAAATAATAATCACACAGTGGTTATTGGCTTTATTTAAATAAGTGCCATAAAGGAAAATATTAATAACTTGGGAATTTAACATAGTCTGTTGGGGTAAGTGAGGGATGCTGGAGATCAGAAGAGGCTTCCCTAAATTAGAAGAAATATTTATGTGCTTATGCTAAAGCTTAAAGGATGAATAGCAGTTGGCTCTATATAGGTTGAGTTGTGAAAAATAATGGACATGTAAAGGCCCTGGCAACAGAAGGGTCTGTGCAAAGGCCCTGAGGCTGACCTTGGCAAGGCACTGAAAGGTGCTATAGCTTAGAGTAATACGTGAAGAGACTGGACTGAGATATAGTGAACACAATATCTTACCATAGATGGAATTATCTGAATGTAGAAGGTTCCCAAATCAACCTCCAAATTCTGTTTATCCCACCATGTAGTTGAACTATACATAAGAATGGTGATTTTATTTTCCAAACCAAAAATTGGACATGTAGCCTATAATAGGAACGGGATATTTGAAATTTGGATTCTCATAGAAAAATTACTAATAGATATTGGAAACAGGAGCCATAAGGCAGAAGAGAAGGAAACTTACTCCTTTTCCTAAGTAAAAATTTTGATAGTGGTAATACTTGCCTTTTTCATTCTTCTGCCTTCCTTTGGGCTCTCTCATCCCCTTCTCTAGGTCCTTAGGTGCCCAGCACCTACATGCTTCCCTAAAGTCCCCCAGGGAAGGAATCAACATTACCTTTTCCTTCCAGAAAGCACTCTATCCCAATTTGCACTGCCATTGCATATGATGACCCAAGTGTGAAAGATAGACACTGATGATCAAAGTCACAACTGAATGTGGGTGTCTGAAAGGCTGACTTATTTGCGTTTTTTTTTTAAGTCTGTTTTTGTTGTTTTTTAAAGTGGACTTCAGTTTTAGGTTTACAGAAAAGTTAAGCAGAAAATACAAAGATTTCTCATATAACCCTTCCCTCCTGCCCCTGCCACAGGTTCCCCTATTATTAATGTCTTGCATTCATATGGTACATTTGTTATAATTGAGAACCAACACTGATACATTATTACTAACTAAAGTCCATAGTTTACATTAGGGTTCATTCTTTGTGGTGTACAATTCTATGGATTTTTACAAACCCTTGATGTCATGTATATATGACTACAGTATCATACAGAATAGTCCCACTACCATAAAAATACCTTGTGTCCCATCTGTTTATCCCTCCATGCTTCCCCCAAACCTTTGGCAACCACTGATCTTTTTACTGTCTCTATAGTTTTGCCTTTTCTAGAATGTCATAGTTGAAATCATCAAAAGCCTTTTCAGACTAGGTTCTTTCACTTAGCAATTAGCATTTAAAGTTCTTCCATGTCTTTTCATGGCTCGATAGTTCATTTCTTTTTATTGCTGAATAATATTCTATTGTATGGACGTACCACAGTTTATCTACTCACCTATTGAAGGACATCTTGGTTGCTTCCAGTTTGGGGGAAATTATGAATAAAGCTGCTGTAAACATTTGTGTGCAGGTTTTTCTGTGAAAATAAGTTTTCAACTCATTTGGGTAAATACCTAGAAGTGCAGTCTGGATTGTATTGTAAGACTGTTTATCTTTGTAAGAAACTGCCGTCCTCCAAAGTGATCGTGCCATTTTGCATTCCCACCGTCAGTGAATGACAGTTCCTGTTGCTCCACATCCTCATCAGCTTGTGATGTTGTCACTATTTCAGATTTTAGCCATTGTAATAACTGTGTAGTGAAGAGGCTGCTTTTTAATCCATAGAAATCTTTCATAAGCCAAGTGGAATAAAGAAAAATGTTGCATAGGATTAGCTCAGAGAAACACAAATTAAATCTTTAGTAGATGAAAATTTAGATATTTTAACAAAATAAAGTACTAAATGCAGGAGAGTGCAGAGGGGGCAATTCTGAAGGAAAGCCAGCTTTGCTTGAGAATCCAGCGGTCCAGCACTTCCAAGATATTCCTCCATATTTTGTCTTTTTTTCTTGTTATTTCAACACTCTAAAGTTTTATTTTATTTTGCTTTTTTTGCTTCTTACTACCTTCCCTACCTCCAGGCTCAGGCAAGATCCAAATGTTATGTGCATGAGCCTGGGGTGAAACAAAGGGGACCTTTCGTGTTAGGGGTCTTTTGTGGGTAGGGGTGCTTCTGTTGTTATTTTTCTCAAACTCTGTGTTCATTTAAAAAAGAAAAAAGTAATCTTGCATTATTCCCCTGGGAATTCTCAAGTAGCTATGAAATTGAAAGATATTTTTTATTGACTTCAGTCATCTTCTACTTTCCCCCTCCATAATTAAACATGGAAAAATAAGTAACTTCAGAGTAGAAAATTTCGAAAAAATTAATTTTGCTGTTTCACAGAAAGTTGATCATTAATATGTATCCCATAGCACACTGAATTTTATGTTAAAAACTGTAGCATTGCTAAACTTTAAAATCTAATTGTATACAAAAATATGTCATTTATTAAAACAGTGCTGCCAATCCAGACATTTACTTTTGTTTCTTTGTTTCTTTTAACATCCTTAAAGATGGTGAGAAAGCAGATATTTCTGTGAACATGTATGAAGATATCAACATTATCACTGGTGCGCTTAAACTGTACTTCAGGGATTTGCCAATTCCACTCATTACATATGATGCCTACCCCAAGTTTATAGAGTCTGCCAGTAAGTATGAATGCATGTGTTCTGAGTCCCTGACAAACTGCTTCCTCTTGGTAATCACTTTTTCTGGTTTTTCCTACTGAGTGTCTTAAATGCATTTTATGAAATATTTCTCCTTTGCCTCTCTCCATGGTTAATATACTCACAAGAATTTTGCACTCTTCTCTAACATAGGTTATTTATGACTGCTACCATTAGAGCTTCTTTGTAATATGCTAAACCTCATTTTCCAAAATAAGTCTTATACCAGTACTCCTTAGATGTGGACCAGGAATTCTGTAAAAGAAAATAAAAATAAATAACTAGAAAAGTAAAAATTAAAAAAACACCACCAATTATTTTGTTTTTAGACTCAGCAAACATAAAAATTACTCTGTGAGAGGCTACTATAAAATTTTCTAAATTTTTATTCTCAATTTCTGTACTTACCCTTGTATACATATAAGTTAATGCAGACCATTAACAAACATTTCACAAACTGGCACTATTTCATAGATCATACTTTAAGCAGCACTGTTTTAGATCAAGAATTTATTTTTTTAATCCTAGTTGAGATGAAAATGAGAAAAAGCAAAGTCCTATTTGCCAAATTTTATTTATGCTGCAAGAATCATACCTGTAAGTCATACTCCATTTTTGAAGAAGGGAATCCTTTAACAGATTTTAAGTGTTGGCATTACTATTTTTTAGAAAAGATAGGCTATTTCTGTCACTTTGCTTTTCTCTTTTTAAAACCATATGTTGTCTTGATCTTTGAATAATAACATCACTTCCTTAGTAACACCGATTTGCTTTTTGACTTTGAAATTTCATGAAGTACAAACTTTCTTTGTTCTGATCTTTAGTTTCCCCTTCAGAGCTTTTGTTGAGAATTTTTGTGGTTAGTTCCATGGAGACCTGATTTCTTGTAGATCAGCAAAAGCTCTCATGTAGAGAATGGCCATGAGAATTAACACTGATTTTACAAAGTTCCATGTTAGAAAGTATGAAAGACTCTAGGTCTCTTCCATAAGAATTTAACTCCTCTCATCTTGGGATGGACTCAGTGCTGATCGTGAAAATTATCTGAGGGAGCTTACAAGAACTCGTTTCATGGGGCACACATTGCCTCCCCAGGGAGATCAAAAGTCTGATTGCCACTAACCTGGAAAGCACTTCACACATGCTTACATCGTATCGGGCTGCTTGGATTCCTAGGACAAGACTTCAAGTGGACTGGACAGGTGTTCCTGTCCCCATGTTGCTTGGAGCAAAACTGAAACTCAGCTCTGTGCCTAACCCAAGGGCATATGATCAGCAGAGGACCCAGGCTCTGAACTCCACACAGCCACCTTATTTAGGTAAATGTGGAATACATGCCTCCTTGTCAGATTTCAAGGCCTTTGGCCCCACACTTCCAAATTACCTCTTTTTTCCCCACACCCACCACCCTCATTGCTGAAGAAAATTTCCGATTTTTATTATTCTTCCACGCCACTTGTCATTGTTGTGAGATTTGTTTCTGAAACAGCCACCCTGTCCAAAAAGAGCAAGCCCCCTTACCGTACCCCTCAGAGAGCTCTTGAAACCACATCATAAGAAATTTTCCTAAATCGAGATAGAAATGCCTCCTTGTAATTTCAGCTGTTTTATTGTGTGATTTCTATGACACCAAAAACCCTGGCATAATACACATGATATAAACGTCTATTGTACATGTTTAATAGTGATATCATTATTTGTGGAATATTGTGCCCTTGTACATGTCCTTCCTAGCAGCAGAGTCTGTTTCATTCTTAACATGTGTAGTTACAGCTATTCTCTTAAAAGGGAGATAATCAAGATGAGAGAAGCTAACATTTATAGAGCATGTACAAGGTGCCATGGCATGAATCATGCTCGGCATTTTACATCCATGATATTATTTTAGAAAGAAGCAGATGTTATAGAGGATGTGGCACTGGCATCCAAACTCACATCTGTCTAACACTGAAGCCTTGCTCTCTCCTCTTTGCCGCATTGCCTGGCTCACCTGATGGACCAGGGAACAAAAGACAGAGGAAGAAGGAGGAAAGGAAAGAGCCCCTTCCAAATGAAGGGCAGGGCTAGATGACCCTTTCTAATGTGGTTATTCATAAACTTTTTTTACCTGTCATCCCTTAAAAATGTCTCTGGCATTTATTAGCATCTTTTACCCATAAAAACTCAGAGTCCGTATAAAAGCTTTCTTTTGTAGACGTTGTCTGAGCTCTGCTGTTGCAGCCTCCCTTGCAGAAGCTGCAGCCTCCCTTGCAGAAGCTGCAGCCTCCCTTGCAGAAGCTGCAGCTTGAAAGCTGGAGGGGAGTGGCTGCAGGACGTGAAAAAGGAACATGAGGGTAGAGGAGGCCACGTCATCCCATCTGAAGCGTGAAGGTCTTCATCAGCCTCTGGAAACTACCTTGTGAACCTACCTTGAAGTCTGGGTCTGCCCACCTCTTCTTCTTCCCTCCCTCTTCCCCAACAGTTAAGACACTGCTGCCCTAGCATACAAGGGCCTGGAAGACAGGTGCTTCTCACAGGGCCTGCTCCATAACCATGATGAAAATGGCACTACCAAAGTGGAGTTCCTGGTAGTAATGAGTGTAGAAAATCTTCCTCTGGCCAAAGAGTCTGAGAGCTCTGTTCCCAGAAGATCTTAGGAAAACTGCATGACTCAGTTAGTGTGTAACCTTGAGTGGGTCAGATAAACCCAAATAAAACCCAGGGCTCTTTGTTCCCAGCAATTTAAATTTCCTGATGAGGAGTACTGTTAGTTTTCCTCACCTCTGCCACTGAGTTTCCCTTTTTGCTTAGGTAAGATTTACTCTTCTTGAATTTGAGTTTCTGTATAAAGAATTAACAAGACATACTATAGAAGAACTTTTAATTAGATCTTGATACAGGTTCAGTGTGCTTATTTCCTGCTCCCACCATGTTCACATTTTCCAGATCCTTCCCGACACTCCTCAAATGCCGTCTATTGCCTGGACCTCTCAGCCGTAGTTTGTCTTTCTCCTCTGGCTTCCGTAGCACTTTGCCTGGGCCTCTTTACTGCCTCTTTCCTCCATGCTGGAAGGTTGGAGTCCTGTCTTGTCTTCCCTTCGAGACTGGAATCCCCTTGTAGGCAAGAGTTCTCACTCATGTTTGTTTTGCCACAGTGCTTGTGATAGTCTGGCTTACATAAGTGCTCAATAAATATTTGTTGAATAGGTAAACTTACAATTTTATATTAAGGACCACAGAATCTTAGCATTTGTAGGTTTTCTAGTGAGTGGTGTATCTAGACTTCCTTCTGTAACACATTCTTTTTGAAATACCCAGTGACAAGCAAGATCACTACTTCCATAGGCAGCCAGGCCACTGGTGGGCAGGTGTAACCGTCGCAAAGCCCTGCTGTGTACAGCAGAAATCTGCCTGCTTTTAACTCTCTCCCATCGGCAGTGGTCTTAGCATCACCCTCTTCTACACGCAAGTCTTTTGTATGTTGGATGCCATTCATCTCTGAGTGTATTTCATCTATCTCCCTCTTAAATTACGCTTCTTATGGCTAAAGAGTTGTGTTCTCTAAAATGGTAACATGTAATACTTCTGTTAAGTAGAAGAAAAGGAGAAATGAATTCCAGGAAGAATCTCTATCAATTTAATATCAGTATATTCAGTGCATTTTGTCATATGTTCCCAAATTTATATCTCCAGCCTGGAGACGTAGATGTCCTCTCCCTGAACACCAGATTTGAGTGTCTAATGGACATCTCAGACCGAGCTCTTGATCTTCCCCACCAGACCTTCTGCACCTACAGGAAGCTCTATCCTCACAGTTGCCTGAGAACAAATCTTGGATCATTCTTGATTCTTCTCTTACTCGTACATCCCTCATCAGGAAATCCTATGAACTCTGCCTTCAAAATATACCCAGAATCCAACAACTTCTTGTCACCTTCAGTGCTACCCCTGGTCCAGGCTACTGTCATTCTTCACCTGGATTTTTGTAATAACTACTGGAAAGGTCTTTCTACTTTTATTCTTGCCCTTCCGATCCTGTTTTCCTTGTGGTAGCCAGAGGGGAGAGAACTGGAAAGCATATGACAGAGCGTGACACTTTGTTCAGAAGCTTCCCATTCCTCTCAGTAAATGCTGAGTCCTTAGACTCGCCTGCGGCTCGGGATGTGCTGGAGTACCCTTCCACCTTTCCAACCTCACCTCCTGCCTCCTTTTTGCTCGCTCTACCGTGGCCACATTTGGCTCCTCACTTTTCCTCAAACGTTACAAGCATACTTTCCCCTCAGGATCTTCGCACCACCGTTCCTCCACGCAGAACCCTCTCCCCACAGACCTCCACGTGGCTCATTCCCTCACTCCCTCAAAGTCTTTACTCAAGGCTTTCTTTCTTATTGAGGTCTATCCTGACCACCCCACTTAAGATTGCAAACCCCCAGCACTGCCGGTGCTTCTTATCCTGCTGTCTTTCCATAGCACTGGCCTCATTCTGATATACTGTGCACTGTAAGATGTTCCTGTCAGTCACCCTACAGGAGAAAGGAATCTCCCTCTGAGCAGGGAATTTTGTTCGTTTGCTAGCCCACTAACACTGTCCTTAGTTTCACACTAGCTCACGGTCCTCCCCACAAGATTAACTGTGGAAGGTAAAAGAAAACTGACTCTTTTTTCAATTTCTAGAACTGTGTGGTTTCATATTCATTAGCCTTATGGTTAAACTGAGTATAGTTGTTTTCCATAGGAAATGAAATTTTTTTCTCTTAATTCTAGAAATTAAATGATTGAATTTCATTATCTGAAATTGTACTACTGGTATGAATTGGCACTCTTTATGAGTATGAAAAGGCCCTAAGATTCAAAAACCATGCATTATTTATCATGGCAAAAAACAAATAATATGTTCTTCACTACAGAGAAATAAACCAGGAACTATGTTCAGGCAAAGATTGTAAAATGGTCAAAGTTTCTTTGAATTTAAAAGCTTCAGTCACTGTGCACATTCTGAAATTTATCAAATCTGCTCTACCAGTGCTAGAATCTTTTTACATTCATCTTATGTCAATTTTTGCGTGACTCCAGTGCATTACCATTGAGTTGGTTTGTTTTATAAGTTAGAAAGACAAGGATTTTTGGTCTTGTGTCTTGAATGTTACAATCTGGTCAGATGTAGCCTTCCGAAGGCTGTGGCTGTCCTGACTAGGACTCAGCAGTTTAGGGTCTCGTTGCAGTTGCCCTGAAACCTGACATTTAAAGAAAGGCACCCCATCTCCCTGACATTTGGATAGAAGCAAGAATGTGCTATGGTGCTCTTTTTGGGAGAATAGAATTTCAAAGATGTCAGTTGTTTCTGATTATAAAAGTGATTGATGAATGCAATATGCGATCTTAAATGAATGTGCTAGGTTTTTGGTCAACACAGTGGAACTAAAATATCCAAATAAAGATGGTCCCCTTCAAAGTTTACACCTTTAGAAGAGTCACATTTATTTCAGGAATTCTGCCATCACACAGAACATTTGGAATTGCCTCCAAAGTCAATAGTGCATTCTTCTGAATATCCCAAGTAATAAAAGATGTTTGTGCTTTTGAGGGTAGATTTTTTTATATAACAAAGTAATTTAAAACTAAGTCTGATGAGTAAAGCAAGTAAATGGTGGGTGATACATTTCTTGGTTTAAAAAGAAAAAAGTATGAATATCAACTAATCAGACTTTGCCAGGGGTTGCAGGGGCGATGGGGTGGCATGGCTTGTATACCATAGCTGAAAGGGGATTTTCAAAATATTTTGAACAATGCATCATCTCTTAAGAATGTCTGTAATATTCTAAGATGACCTTGTTTATATATAAGCTTTTATGTATGTCTACATATGTCTGAAATTTTTATAGTTACATCCTATGTGTTCAATTTCCAATTTCTGTAGTTGCCAGACTCCAAGACACTCAAGTGAAAACACTGGAGACTTCCCCCAAAAGTCCAAGCAAACAGTGTTGCCACATTGAAATTAAGGACCTGTATTAGTCCATTTTTGTGTTGCTATAACAGAATATCTGAACCTGGGTAATTTATCAAGAAAAGAAGTTTATTTGGCTTATGATTGTGGGGCAGCTGTGTCTGGCACAGGCCTCAGGCTGCTTCCACTCACGGCAGAAGGCAGCAAGGCAGCTAGCAGGTGCAGGAGATCACATGGCGAGAGGAAGCGAGAGAGGGAGGGAGGGAAGGTACCAGACTCTTAACCTGCTCTTGTGGGAACTAATAGCAGGGAGGGCAATAATCTATTCATGAGGAACACCTCCCCCCTATGGCTCAAATACCTCCTCATAGGCCCCGTCCATTAAAACGTTCTACCTCCCAACACTGCCACATTGAGGGTCAGATTTCAACATGTTTTGGGGGAACAGACATATCCAAACTATATCAGAGGCTTTGGAAATCTGTGCCTTGAACCTTAAAAACATTTTCCAAAGCCATGGGCAAGGATCTGTGAGAATGCGGGGTTTTTTTTGTTTTTTGTTTTTTGTTTTACCAGTTTTAGAAGATTACCACACAGGAGAGAATTCAGTGAACCATTTGTATCAGTTTTCTGTTAAAGCTTTTCTTCTTGGTATTCAACTTGCTATTTTAGAAATTATGGATCCCGATGAGCAATTGGAAACACTTCATGAAGCACTGAAACTACTGCCACCTGCTCACTGCGAAACCCTCCGGTACCTCATGGCTCATCTAAAGAGGCAAGTTACAGACTTTGAGCCTTACACTTGTATTGCATCCAGATTTTAAGAACAGAATGAAATGAAAGGTTAAAGAAAGGACAAATGACCTGTTAAATGAATAAGTAAACGCATACTTATACTGTTGTCTTGTGTGAAATTGCACTAGTTGAGAAGGAATGCTAAAAATATTCTGCACTACAATGCTGAATGCAGACCTCATTCTGATGTAAATGTATTTGCAGTTCAAGTATATCTTTGCATATATGCTAGAACTACCAATATTCTGCTGTGGACATGCATTAATTTTTGTGGAAAGGGAAAGGGTTAAAGCTGTAAAGACACGAGCATAATAAAGCAACTTGCAAAGTAGTTCACTCTTCTTATCTTCTTGCTCCAAAATAAGCACTTCAGACTTGGTGATGAGATTTTAGATTATTGAATTAATGTTGCCAGTGCTATAAAGTGATGAAGTAAAGTAAAGGATAAAGTGAGGAAAGGAAATAAAATATTTCAGTTAGTTTGGGTTTAATGTGTTCAAGTGATTGATAGTGATGTAGCTTTATTTTCTTGCTCAGTCATCCTTGATCTCTTACCAGTTGAAGCAAAGTTTTCAAAATTATATGACCAAGTTTTAATGGTTTTAGGGTTTCAAAATATAAAACCAATCAGAAACAAAAAATTTCATATGCCTGAAGACATGAGTTATCCAGAAATGATATTTTAGTCATTCATAGATATTTATGTTTTCCCTCTTTAAAATCACCATAAGTTAAAACCTTTGTTTAATATGCTTACAGCTTCACTTGTAAATTCTAGTTTGCTTTGTATTTGGATGTAATTAAGTACTCCACACTAAAATAAAGGAATGACTCTCAAATTATAGTCTCTATGCTATTGCTGTAATCATAAAAAGAATATAAACACTTATACTCCCTGACGATGTTGCTTACCCGGAGCCCATTTCCTATTACTATCACTTATTCTCTCCCTAGACACTCAGTAAACTGTTCAGCTTGCAAAAATATCTTGGAAACAAGATATCCAACGTGGAGGGCGGGCAGATGGAGCAATCAGGGTGACCCAGTCCCTTCTCTACCATTTGCAGACGTAACTGCAGCTAAAGGCTGTGGCAAGCGATCAAGGCGACCCAGTCCCTTCTCTACTATTTGCAAACGTGCTTGCAGCTATAGACTGTGGCAAGAGAACCCACACATAGAACTGAACCCACACAGTCTAATGTATTAACTCAGGCTTAAGCCTCAGTGATCACCAGAAGCATAAATTATTAACATAATTTACTTTAAGTAAAGTCAGTACTTTGAAGTTATGGAGAAGTCCAGAGAAGCAACCTAGTGGAAGAATTGATAAGTGAGCACAAACCTTTATAGTGAGTCTTGTTTTTGTTTTAGTGCTCAAGCATAATGAAGAACCTTAGGGCTTACAAATTATTTATTCCTTTACTTGTACTTTTCAGAGTGACCCTCCATGAAAAGGAGAATCTTATGAATGCAGAGAACCTTGGAATTGTTTTTGGCCCAACTCTTATGAGATCTCCAGAACTAGACGCAATGGCTGCATTGAATGATATACGATATCAGAGACTGGTAGTGGAGCTGCTTATCAAAAATGAAGACATTTTATTTTAAGTTTTTTATTTGAGGGGAAAAGAAATGTTTTACAGATGAAGGAGTGTTTTATAGTAATTTAATTGGCTCCTGTAGCTGAATTATTTCTTGGTTAGAGATTTGGGCATATAACCAGATAAAAATGAAGGAACTTTCTGTTGTTTTTGTAGCATTGCTCAGCTGTCCTTGTAAAACAGTGAACACATGCTTTCTGGTTCTAGTAATCCTGGGTGTTTATCATGTTAAGAGAAACTCCAGCTATTGCATGATTAGCCCCCTACTTGGCAAAGAAACCCCATACAAAGGAAACAACAAACCTGCACCCACGCCACCTCTTGTCCTGGGCAGTCTGTGGTTGTAATCAGCATGTTTCACAGAGTAAACCTGTTGTGACTTTGCTTTTGGGGTCTATGTCCTTGGTTTCTGATGCTTGTACAAACATGCATACACAAATGGACAAATAGCGCCGCTGGCTGTTGCATTACCATAGACTATATCATATGCCTGTTTATTGCAATGGTTTATTTCTGGTTTCTCTTGGGTCTTCTCTAACATAGTACTTTCTTTCCAGCAAAAGTAAAATATGTCTTCAGATTTGTTACTTTAGTAAGTTATCCATACCAATAAAAAATGTACAACACAGAGCATTTTCTGTTAAATTATTACTGGTTTTCAGTTGTAATTTTGAATTTTTATCTGGCATGCATTTATTAATTTATTAAATTTGGCTTTTAGAAATCAAAAATATTTATAGCTTATTTTTTTCCCATGAATGAGAATATTTGGAAAAATGCTTTTGGCCATTTACTTAATACTGAGTATTTCCTTTCACCTCTTTTATTACAGGTTTTGTGGTGAGCTCCTAAAGTAATTTAAAACTTCTTAGAGTTAGAACACCCATTCACTGGATTTATTTTTCTTCTTTTATTACTCTGGCAGAAATCTAGAATTTTTTTTTTTTTTTTATGAGGGGGTAGGGCAGGTGGGCAAGCATCCTTCTAGAGCATCAGAAGAAGACAGAAGGCTAACTAAAAAGAGTGACTTTCTAAACACTTGGTTTGTCAGAAATGTATGGCTTTGACATGCATTAAGCAGACCACACTGCCTGAGATGGGTCCCAGAGAGCAGCCCGATAGCTGGAGGAAGGTGGTCTGCAGCTAGATACCAGGAACCCATGTCCTGCCCTGGTGCTGTCACTAGCAACTGTGCCTTGGAGCAAATGACCCTCAGAGTCTGTTTTCCTGTCTGTCAAATGAGCACCCTTCTAGAACTAAAGTTCTGTTCTGCTTTCAAAGTAAAACAATAATAAAAGGCACATTTCCAAACTTTCAATACTATCTCAAAAGTAGTAGGAAATGACAAAAATACAGAGTTTGTCCATATTTTTTGCCCCTAGACTATAGTAAGAAGTTGATAGAATGCTTTTCGTTCATGTTTATATTGAGAAAAGGGTGGTTATTCTAGAGATATTCCATCACAGCTCTCTTCTCAACCACAGTCTCCTATGAAGAATGGCATCTCACTAAGCAATATCGAATACATAGATCGGTAAAGTACCAAGATTTGTTTTATAGATGTGGAAATTTCTTCAAAATGGAGGCCACTAAAAGGCACTAAACACTAGGGCAGTGCTTTTGACCCCTGAAATATATTTGTCAGAGAATTCTGACCAAATGTATCTGTTCCTGGGTTAGGTAAACCAACTGAACTGCTGCTGTGTGCTCATAGCTGAAGTCCATTTTCTGCAAGGTCTTACTTTTAAGGGAGAAATTCAGTCATAAAGGACTACGCTTTTACAGCTGTATTCACCCTGTTTTTTCCCTCAAGGAAACAGCTATGGTTGACTTTTGAGCAGGCACTTACTAAAATTAGATCTATATCTGGAGCAGAAGCAATGCCTAGAGAGATACCAGCCCTCCCCAGCCTGGTCACAGTCAATATTAAAAAGATGTTCAGAGAAAGTTCTGAGCATGTCTTCAGACAGTGTTATTGCTTACCAGCTCTGTGAAGAGTGCACTTGGTGTGTTTTTAAGCAAATGGATGTGTGGTTCATACCCTCAGGATGTGCAAATACAAATAACAACTACCTCATCTATGAACACCCTTGGACTGCTGGGTGACACTTCCTTGAAGAAACAATTCCCAGTCGCTCAGGGAAGCTTTTGCTCAGTAATTAATTAGAATCTCTTCTATGTTATCTTTCTATGACCAGAGGGAGATTTCTTAAATCATGTCCTTTTATGATGAGGCAGAGGTTTCTATTTCCATTACAGTCAGGAGTGGGCAGAGAAACCGATAAACGTCCCTAGGACCACCCTCAGATCTGGCAGCACTGCACATACTCCACCCTGCATGTAAAGTCCATGACTTCTCCATTTTCTGCATATACTTTTTAAAAAATTTGGGAGAAGTCAAAGATTTGTCCTTCTCCACATTTTGTTTTCTAATGTGAGTTAGTTATACCAGCTGATCAGAGGAAGTTGTTCTTCACTGAATTAAAAGTAAAAACATGTCTGTAAGTGGAAGAATGGCTATTTATCAAAACATTTCTGGTTACTTGAGCTCAAAGGGAAGGCATCTGAATAAATTAGATTCAGGGTTCCAATCATTTTAAACTAAATATTATAGAGTATATCACCCCAAAGCTGATTAGATATTGCAAGCCCACTTAAAAAGCAAAAAGTTTTTTAAAACAAACACTGGAAAATCAGAATACCCAAAACTCTTCTCCCAACTGCACATTTTAGTCACTGAGAAGTTAACTTCTCATGGAAATCTTTAAGTGTTTTTACAACTTGATTTGCCTGTAACAACTGTATGCATCCACAATTGTCTATCAGTGTTAAGTGAAAGGCATTTCCTTCTGTAAGTTCAAGTGGTAGTGTTCTTTACAACCATCATCATCACACATCACACTTCCACTGGACATCTGAGTCATTCTGACCCTTGATTGGCATGCATGCATTGGGGTGGAGTAGAGGAGATGGCTAAGAACAGTAGAGCATTTTCAGTGATCTGTCAGCCTATCTAATTTTTAGAGATCTAGTTCTCAGTTGCATTCTCTTTCCAATTAAAAAAAGAACACAAAAAGCCAGGACCTGCATCCCTCAAGGCATCTGTACTAGTCACTCATTGAGCACATATTTCCTGTGTGCCAGGCGCTGTGCTACGACTGGGAACAAGAAAGATCAGTTCCAGTTCTCAAGAAACTTACTGGGTCACTTTGGCCTAGTCAACCTTGAATTTTGTACATCTTTTGTAATTCATCCTCTCACTGACTTCCTGGAAGAGGAGGGGAAGGCCTAGAGACTGCACTCGTAGAAAATCAAGATTTGATGAGCTTCCAGGTTAGTGAACACATTGAGGCCCTGGGAGTAGGGCGTGCCTGGAGAGGTCATGGAAGTGCCACACTCCTGGCTCCCATATCTTGCCCTGTGCATCTCTTCTATTTGGTTATTCCTGAGTTGTACCCTTGCTAATAAACTGCCAGACATAAGTATTTTCCTGAGTTTTGTGAACCATTCTAGCAAATTATCAAACCTGAGGAGGGGGTGTTGGGAACCCCCAGTTTATGTCTTGTCAGAAGTATGGATGGTTCCCCCCAGGACTAGCAACTGGTGTCTGATGTGATGTGGGGGCGGTCTGTGGGACTGAGTCTTTGTAGGATCTGTCACTATCTCAGGGTAGACAGTGTCAGGATTGTATTGAGTTGTAGGACACCCAGTTGGTGTCTAAACAGAGAATTTCTTGTTGGTGTGGAAAAATCCCACACATTTTGTGTCAGAAGTATTGCGAATAAAAACACCCCACTCACCGTTTATCTAAAACAGACTGTGACAATCTTCACATTTCCTAAACAGTAATGAAAGAAAAAAATAAAATTGCTGTTTTCCCTTGGTTTTGTATAATAAAGAATTTAGTTATAACTAAAAACATCAAATCCTTTAACAATTTTATTAATAAAGGTTGTATTAATACTTTTATTACAGATTCAAACATTTGTTAGTTTCAACACTGTTCTGCCTTATTAGCATCATTAGGCCTCTCAGCAAATGCTTAAATAATTTTTAAAGTATTTATATTTCACTAGTCCTGTACATCACACAGGCATCCTAACTCAATTGATATTTAGACATATTGAAACCAAATCAAGAGAGAACTAAGCTAAAAAATTATGATTCATTCACCACATATTGTAAAGAAAGTCCTGACTTATGAGTTTTATTGTTCTCTGATGAAGAGATTATATTTTAATATAGTCTTCCAGTCAGAACATATTTCACAATGTGAATATTTTCCTTTATTGTTTATTGAATCGAGTAGCACAAAACACCACAAAGAGGTATAAAACCCATGCTACTGACCTAGTTTTTGGAGCTCTGGTGAGCCCTTGGAAGTACTGGGGTTTTCATTATTTTTCAGATATACTCACAATTACATTGTAGCAGGAAACATCAGCATGTGAAGCTAGAAATCTTAGGATTGTTTTTTTCTGGTTCTGAAGCATAACCTCTGAGTGCCTAAGCCACTGTGGTAAAACAAAAGCAGAAATGGTCAATGTTTTAGACTGAAATGACTCCGCGGAGGAAATTAGCAACAAGGGTCTTCTGGAGGTAAAAGGCCATAAAACTTAGAATGTTCTTAAAACATAAAAATCTTTTGGTTACCATTGTATCAAGCTAAGACTAGTTGCTTTCCTCTGATGTGTCTATAGGTACAACTTGGGCACAATCCTAGGCTTGTCCGTGCAAAAAATCCAGTCCTCGCCTGATATTTGGATGCCTGTTGATATGAGTGGACATTTTCCTAAGACAGTTTTTATTCTTACCAAAGAAAACATAATAGTGAGGAATAATTATCTGCGTTTTTTTTTTTTTAATTGTATCCCAACTATGTGAGAAAGGAAAAGATATGGGCATATACAAAGGTTAAGTTTAACTACATCAACACCAGCATTTCTGTCCCAGGATTCTAGGAACAGAGGTAGCTATTTATTGATCCACCAGGATAGAACAGTAAATGTAGCCATGAATTTAAGGGCTCCAGGCTCTCAGCCCATTAGTGGCCTGCTTCTCTGACTCTACCCTGCTTCAATTCAGTGCAATGGTTTTCAAACTTTAGCATCTTTCAGAATCATCTGGAAAACCAAATAATATTGTCAGTCCCCATCTCCAGAATTTCTAAATTAGGAGGTCTGGAGTGGGGTTCAAGAATTTACATTTGTTAACTGTATTGTTACCAGACAGTTGTAGGGTTAGGACCATTCATAACTAAAGCCAAAATGTTTCATAATTTGGGTTATACTAAATTTCCATTTGTATTGTCAGGGCTAGGGCTCAAACCCTTCAAACCCATTGTACAGACTGGGTCACCAAACCCCTCACATGCCAGGCTGGGTCACCAGACTCCTCATACACAGGTCCACATTAGGTAATTGGGAAAGATCCTGGGAGCCACTGGCACACGACACAAGCTCAGTTGAAGCAGTAGCAGCAGCAGCAGAAGCAATGGTGGTGGCGTCTTGGGGCATCCCGGAGGCACTGGCAGCAATAGCTTGCAGCAACAGCCTCCAGCAGCAGTAGTGGCCTCCCCAGGGCCGCCTCCCCAGGGCCGCCTCCCCTGCTGCCTCCCCGCTGCCCACCCCCAGGAGCATCCCCGGGGGCAAGGGGCCCTGTGGATCAGAGCTGTTCGTCCTTTATACTTAAGTCCATAGCCCAGGACACCTGGGTGCACATGCATGCTTACAATAGACAATAACAAGGAACACCTGGGCACAAGTGCATATTTACATCAAATGCTCGGCAGGATTCTAAACGTCTGAGGGGCCCTGACCATTTTCCATCACTTTCCCTACAGTAACAAGTCCCCAGGTGATGCCAATGCTGTTGGTCCCAGGATCACACTGTGGAAAGTACTGGCCCACTGTTCCTGGACCCTGGCTGTACGTTATAACACCCGAGTCCCCACTGCAGGCCAATTAAATCAAATGCTCTGTGGGCAAGGCCTGGGCAGACGGCTCTGCAGGTGATTCTAATAGGTCCCTGTTGTGCTGACTAAATTCAGTTTCATTTCCTGTTGGTGGGTTAAACTGTATCTGGATTTATTTTAATCAGGTGTGGTAAGACAGCAGCCATAGAAATGACTGTCCTGCAGGGAGAAGTTCATACTGACAGATTCCTAGAAATAGAAGGCACACCATGTGACGCGGGGACCGCCCAGGGTCAGTCAGGAGGCAGAAGGGGGAAGGGCAGAGCCTGTATTGAGCTTCTCCAGGGAAGGAATGGGCGAGGCAGGGCAGGTGCCTGAGTAAGTTCAGGAGTGGATAGTGTGAGTAATTTTAGGGGGCTCTGGGCTATAGGGGTGGTCCTTCATTGTTGGGTACCTGGCCCCTGGGGTGAATTTGGACAGGGGAAATATTTTCTTAATGTGTAAGAATTTGATAAAGGAATTAGTTGGGGTGTGGGCTCTGGGTCGGTTGGCTCATGTATCAAAAGATCCCTCAAAGGGGAGTTCTTTGCTATTTCTAGAAATTAGCTAGCCCTGGCAGTCTCTCAAGGATCAACGCCCCAAATGCCAGAGCATCAAGATACAGGAAATAAGAACATGTCACCAATACAGTTGGCTGCACCCACTTCCCTTCAAAGTCATCTCCCAATTTTTGGCATAAGTCTGACTCTGTCCTCAATACTTTCCTGTTTTATTCAAATTTTATCCTAAATTGCATAGCTTAACCTAAAATAGATGTCAAAAAAAGGAAATGAGACTTTATCAAATTTTATGAAAATTACGAGTTACACAGAACAAAACAGATGAACACCTACTTTATAACTAAAAATCTTAATTAGGAAGACCAGGGAGGTTCTCTAGGAGCTACTGAAAATCATTTCTATGTAACAGGCACTAAACTCAAGGACCTTGATACCCCAACAGGTGGCTCATGTCTGAAGTGTTAAACAACGTCAGGAAGGATTCTGCATCTCCTAGACTGCATTCGATGAGACTAACATTCCATAAAATGTGAGAAATGTGAGTCGTCCCGAGAACTATGACAACGTGCAACCACCTAACAAATCTGTAAGCCTAAGAACTGAGACCACCTGTGTCAACAGGACTTGTTTCAGAAAGCCTTTGCCCAAGAAAGATAAGACTTTCTTATCAATAATAACCAAACCAGGAACAGCCAATAATGTCACTGTTGCTTCAGAAAATTCCTGCAGATCAATTTACTTGAGACAGCAGATTGCTCACCTGGACCGCCAGCTTGCTAACTGAATAGCTTACCTATCGAAACTACCTTCAAGACCCTGCTATGTTCACCAATCTTAAACTACCATATCCCCTGCCTTGAAAGACACACCTCAACCCACCTGAGCCCAGATCCCCCCAAGCCCTACATAATCCTCCCCTGACTTGCCATCTCTGAGATGCGGCTTACATGTGGTTTTCTCTCCCTTTCTGACTCAAGTTCTAATTTACTTAGTTTTGCTTTATTAGCAGGCGATCTGATAATTTCTTGGGGTCTCAACAGTTATGTCAAGAGCAAATGGCCCTATAGTCAAATAAGCATGGGAAAAACTATATGCCAACTTCATCTTTATGAAAATTAGAATCATGTTAGCATAATAAAGTTTCTGAGAAGTTCGGCATTAAAAAAATTTAGGAAATTAAACAAACTGGCAGCTTGTGTATGGGAAACTGCTTTTCCTGCAAACTTGCTAACTTCTTTAAGAACATTTTTCCCTGACCATCAGTTTTTAAAACATCGGTTTAGGTCAATTCATTAATGCTTCATAAGAAATTAAGGACCCTGACATCCTGCAGCTAATGGTGAGCGGGAAGCGTGCTGGGCCAGCCACCCTGCACAGAGGAGTTTCCACGTTCTTCACGAGTGAAGGTGTGTAGGAGTCTACCAGTCTACAGAGGCCGTTCCCAGAGGCACCCCTGGGTAAGGCAGCCATCCACTTTGTGAGAGTAGGAGGATCCAGGACGCCTGCTTGCCCTGGGTTTCCAAAGCTACTGGAGCAGACTGCAGGCTGCCTGACACACGTCGGCAGGAATAGGTGCTTGGGGAACACCCACCAGGTAAGCACCCTCTTCCTGATGGTGGTGCCAGGAGGTCAGAGGAAATCCCCATCTAGTTCCTTCACAGCCTTCTCAGTCAGGGCAGCTGACTCCCCAGTCGTTTCCACTCTGAGAACCCCATGGTTTTGTCCCAGGTCTGATAGAAGAAATTAAAAACTTATCAGAGAATTTTTGTGTCTGAGCAAAGAGGGTGATTGGCCTCACAGAATCAAGGCCCTTCAAATTACCAATGAGCATTTTGCAAGTGTTCCTTGGTATGTTCTCACTAAGAATGAATCACCATTAATATTAATTACGGTGACTACAAGGAAGCATCTGTGAGAACAGGCCTGAATCCTTGTAGTTCTGTCTGGGTGTAGCAGGATCAAACACAGCTGCCAAAGGAAAGAAGCTTTATCATGTCACTTAGTAGGGAGGAGGGAAGGAAGGGCGGGAGGAAGGAAGGAAAAGAAGGAGGGAGGCAGGGAGAAAGAAAGGAAAGAAGGAAGGAAGGAAAAAAGGAAGGAAGGAGAAAAGAAAAGATGGGCATTACTTAAAAATGCTCCGGCGAGCCCTCAGGCCTGGGTTCCTGGAGACACTAGTTAATGCGCTCTCTCTGTCTTCCCCTTTCCCCTCCCTCCCTCCATTCCACGCTATCTTAGTACTCTGGGGTTTTGCTAGTTTCTCAGATTGCATAGCTATCCATCTACAGAAAAAGCCAGAGTTTTCCCACTCTGCAAAATTCATGCCATTGCAGGTCTACTGAACCAAACATGATTGTGGCAAAGTTTTTTTCCTGCCTACACCGCATGAATCACTGTTCTTTCCTCTTGTTCCAACTTAATGAGGGGGAGAAGCAAAGGGTTTGGTGGGAGGTCATGCTGAGGGAGAGCTGAGGATTTCCTGCAAGGGATAAATGCTCAATGGCCTTGTATGACCATACAGTAGGTATCAAGGAGCCTTGGGGGGGGGGGGCCAGGAGAATATGGGCCCTGCTCAGCCTTTAGCCTGAGATGCAGAGAGACTCAGCCTGCCAGAAAGTGATCCTCCCTCCCCCCACTCTATTCCTGCTCAAATGCAAGGAAATTTGGTGAAGGAAAACAACCCTGTGAGCCATCAGCAACATGGGCAGCTTCTTTCTTGCTGGCATGCTTTCTGGGTACCGAAAGCCTGGCCCAATCAGAGAGAATCCAAAGGGCAAACATGCTCAGTAGTTCTCAGAGTGCCCACAGCATCCTATGATGTGGAAAAGACTCCAGGTTTGGAATGTAAAAACAAGGCTTGCCAATTACAAAAACCGCATGGCCGGAGGCCACAGCCCCTGCAAAACTTCCCTTGTGGTCAGCAGGGGAGGGCAGATGCAGGGATGATGGGCCCCGGCCACTTCCCTAGGCAGCAGGGACCTGGGAAGCTCGGCAGGGAGGGGAAGGTGGCCTCACCACAGGCTAGCCATCCCCAGATGCTACAGGAAAATGGTGCCGAGAACCTACATGGTTCTGAAAGATCACAAGGGAAGTGGACACAGAAACTATATAGAGGGGTCATGATGTCTGTTCAAGAGAATGGATCATTAAAAATGTAATTATTATTTGGGTTTTTAGCTGGATGCAGGATGGTGCAGTCCTTGTGATGACCAAGGGGCTGGTTTTCTGGTCAGCAGCACATAGCTTTTGAATCCCGTCCACTCATCTCGGTACTCCAAATCCCTAAGTAGGCTGCAGGGCTCGTGCATTTCCACGGAGCAGCGGCTGAGGGGTTTTCGGGAAGAGCTGGTCCCTGCCCCAGGTTAGATGTGTCTCTAGGAATGTCACTTAAAGACTAGAACGGAGCCCTCGGCCTGCAATCCTGCAGCCCTTGAAGCTCCCCCTCCACATTGGGTGGTATCGCCTGAGCCCCATGTGTTTGCCAGAAGGGGCTGAAGAGCCAAGGCTCACACGGGGGTGAGGGGGGACCTGGCAGAGACGTGTGATCACGGTGGAATCTGGTTGCCATGGGGACGCAAGGTTTTCTGCTCAAGCTGTTTGAAAAGCAGATTTGCCATCGTGTATAGGTAAACATAAAGCATATCTTTATAGTGTTTCGATTTTTTTAATTTTTCAAATAGCATCCAGGCTGGGTTCATACATTAAAAGAAAAACTATAAAAGGCAGTTTCTCAGGGGGCAGCTCTTGGGAGGGTGGCGAGGGTTCAGCCTTTGTTTAGGGATGAGTGTAGGAAGGAGAGGGCAGGCGGCTTTTCCAGATGCACCCAAGTCTACCCAGCTTGTGTGGGGCATCTTTGTGGTTGCCAGAGATAGGCCAAGGACAGCATTTCTTCTCCTTCTTTAGTCTTCAACAAGAAAAGCTTACCTTGATTTCTATCTTTCCTGCTATTCAGTACATGACCCCACAGCCCTGGCTCTTTCCTCTATTTCAATACGCAGGAACAATCTCTTGAGCCCCAGTGGACTTTTTCTTTTTTTTTTTTTTGGCGTGTGGTAAATTGTACTTAACAAAAAAATTACCATCTTAACCATTTTTTTAATGTACGATTCAGTGGCATTTAGCGCATTCACAATGTTGTGCAAACATCCCCACCCTCCATCTCCAGAAATTTTCCATTATGACAAATAGAAACTGTACCTATTAAACAATAACTCCCTATACCCCTCTTCTACTAACTCCTGGTAACCACTGTTTGACTTCCTGCCTCCATGAATTTGCCTATTTTAGATACCTAATATAAGTGGAATTATTTAATATTTGTCCTTCCGTGCCTGATTTATTTCACTTAGCATACTGTGTTCCAGGTCCATCCATGCGGTAGCTTGTGTCAGTACTGCATTCTTTGTTAAGGGTGAATCATACTGCATTGCACGGATTAGCCACGTTTTTTTTACCCCCCTCCTCTGCTGACGGACCCTTGGTTGTTTCCACCATTTGGCCATTGTGAATGGTGCTGCTGTGAATACGGGTATCTGTACAGGTATCCGAGTCCCTGCTTTCAGTTCGTTTGGATGTCTACCCAGAAGTGGAACGGTGGATAGTACGGTAACTCCATGTTTAACTTTTTGAGGAACTGCCAGACCATTTTCCACAGCAAGCCCACGGAGGCTTTTGACCAATGTGTTTCATAGAGCAAATGAGGATTGTTTTCTACTGGAGTTTGGCAATGAGCATAATTGTGTCTATTTTTCAATCCTCTCATATTCACTGATGTATTTTTCTACAAGGGCTTCAGCTTGTCTTCTTAGTTCAATTTTCTTCTATTGACTGTTTAGGTATATCTGGGGGCAGCATGGAATTGACTGATAATTGACTGATGGATGAACCTAGACGAGCCACAAGATGCAGTGAGGAAAACTCATCCGCCTCATTTTCCAAACCCTCCTGAGCCACCTTGGATCCAGCTTGGCTCCTGCTACTCATTCATGGGACACTGATCACAACACCCTCTCTCACCCTCCCTGCCCCCTACCCATTCCATCCTCAGGACCAGCAGAAGCTGATCAAGACCACACAAGCCTCACGGAGCTGCTTCTCCTTGGAACTTCCACAACAACTGGAAGCCTCTATAGCCTGGTTTTGTGTTTTCACTGTTATTTCTAATGTTTTGTCTTCTTGGGGGAGGCATACTCCTGCCCACTACCACCCCCAACCCCAGCACTTCTCCCCATGACAGTGTCTGCCACAAGACACTATGTTTGTAGTAGAACTTGTTAAGTAATAGCACAGTGATGTATGACCCTGCGTTGACCTGGACAAATGCTGCTCGAGATGCCTGAAATAAAGGAAGCCCATGGGTGAAAGAGGCTATTTCTAGATGTGGAACCTGGAAGATCGCTCTGCTACATTTTACTTTTTTCTCTTTTGAATATTTTCACTGTGAAATATAACACATTTTCAAAGAAATACATGTAACCAAACAGTCTAATAAAAATTATAAAGCAAATGTCCTTGTCACCAGCACCCAGGTTAAGAAGGAGGACGTTGCCAGGCACCCCAGGAGTCCCTGTCCACCCTGGGAATCCTTGGCTGATTCTGACTTCCTCCCTTTCCCCCTGGAGTAGCCTTATCCCAAATTTTATAATTTTTTCTAGACTTTTTTCATATTTTTAAATTTTTATATGCATTCCTAAAAATATGATTTTGTTTTGCTTGTTTTTGAACTTTACGTGAATGAAATAACACTGTATGCGTTCTTTTGGGATTTGCGTCGTTCACTTGACTTTATGGTTGTGGGTCACGTCCATGGTGCACCTAGCTGTAGTGAGCTCATCTTACAGAGGGATGGGGTTCCATTGCACAAATGCAGCTCCGTTTATTTAGGGCAAGTATGCTATAAATGTTAATGGACATTGGGTTGTTTCCATTTTGTGGCTATTAGTAAAAACAGTCCTGTGATCATCCATATACATCTCCAGATGCAGAGCACATGCCTGGGAGCAGATTGCTAAGTCACCATGGATGTATATCTTTACCACTACCAGATAAACATCAACCTGCTTTCCTAAGCGGTTGTGTCATTGTCACTCCCTCCCCAGGTGAGAAACAGTCTGCTGCTCACCTGCTCTCCAACACTCAGACAATGCTCTGTGAATCCATATACACAGAGGGCCATGTGTCTGTTCCACTGGAGCTAAAAATGTTCAATAGCCACATCCTTGACCTTGGTGACCTCAACACCCAGGGACCCTTTGAGTTTCTTCCACAGGAGTCCCTGCCCCAGTTTCACAGTCATGGAGTGATAGAGACCCAGAGTGAGGATGAGAGAATCCAGGGGCAGTTGCTGTCACCCTGGAGCTGTGAACTGCAGAGCCCCAGCCAGCTACAGACCCAGCCAGCAGGTCATAAAATGAACATCAAAGGCTCAGGAAGCCATGGGGCTGTGAGTTTAAATAAAGCCCAGGTGTCACCTGCAAACTCCCTCTCTGCTCCCTGCTGAGCTGCTCACCCACAGAGCTTGGTAGCCTCAGCATGACCAGGGCCCTGGATCAGAGTAGCTGGGCCTGCCTTGGGAATGGAGCAGAGACACTGTGCTAGACACCATACAGATCCAGATCAGTGTGTAAGCAAAGAAAAAGGTCATCAGTGCCTTCTCTTTGAAAAAAACCCAAACAGTATACATCTCCTTAAGACAGATTTCAAGCGGTAGAAGTAAGTATAAAGAAGACCACAAAATCACTTCAAATTCCATCACCTGGAACTACCATCATAAACATTTGGTCAATATAATTTCAGATATCTCTCAGTGCAAATAGACAGATGGAAGGATGGATAGAGGATGGATGGATGGTAGATGGATGGGTAAGTGGTGGGTGGCTAAGTGAGCAGAGGGATGGATAAAGGGACACAGGTTATAGATATAATTCTAGAAAAAATCCTACTGTACATATTATTTTAAAATAAAAATGTGAGAGGACTCTTTAAAACCTAATATTTGTTCATTTCTTCCTCTAATTACAAGAATAAGTCATTCTTAGTACATAAACCTGGAGATCACAGAACACAAAAAAATTCATTCACATTCCACCACAAGAAGATTACTGTCAACGTATTTGCAAATATGTGTGTATACATATGTTATGGACTAAATTGTATACCCTCAAAATTCATATGTTGAAGCCTTAACCCCTGATGTGGCTGGATTTGGAGTTAAGACCTTTACAGAGGTAATTAAGGTTAACTAGGGTCTTAAGGGTGAGGCCTAATCCAATAGGACTGGTGTCCTTATAAGAGGAGGAAGGGACACCAGAGCTCGCTCTCTCTCCTTGTGCACAGAGGAAAGGCCATGTGAGTACACAGTGAGAAGAAGGTGGCTGTCTGCAAGCCAGGAAGAGAGCCCTCACCAAAAACCAACACTGCCAGCACTCTCATCTTGGACTTCCTGCCTCCAGAACTATGAGAAAATGAATGTCTGTTGTTTAAGCCACCCAGGCTGTAGTATTCTGTTGTGGCAGCCCTAGGAAACTAATACAACCTACAATATAAAATTTGTAATGGCTTTATCAAAATAGCATAGCAATGTACCTCTGTCACCCACCCCCACAAGCCCTTTCTAGTTTTCCATACCACCCAATGGTCAAGGACTCCCTGGCAATGCTGCCTCTGGGACCTAGGCCAGGTCACGCAAAAGGACAACAGCAATTCCGCAGGTCTCCCCTGTCCTCCCAACCAGTCAAGGCCCCAGTCATTACTGCATCTCATGCTGCCCAACAGGGCACCAAAAGGAACAGGGGACCAACCCTTACATGCCAAATGGGAAATGGCAACATTTTGTTCCTCAGCTGGGCCACAAACTGGAGTGTGCACATGAAGCAAAACAAGCCAGACCTGACCATGACTGTGGTGGTGAGCAGCATGTGAGTCTGCATACCTCCATCTCCAGTAAAGGTCAATGGCACCAGTGTTTTCATAGCAACTAAAACTATAACTAGAATTTTATTGTCAGGGCAGTAAACATCAACAGTACTCAGACAGGCTGGGTCTCCACATGACAGCAGCAGCTCAGTGTGGCAGTTCCACCTGAGGATTCTAACTGGCCCCTGGCCCCTGTCTGCATGGACCTGCCGTCTTTCTTCTCAGGAGTCAGACAGCCCTTGTCCCTGGATATACTTAGTGAGAAGACTGGCTGAAGGATGGGCCCTTTTGCTTATGTTCAAACCTGAGCAGAACAGAGAAAAGGGGAGGCTTGGACTCCCTGAAGGGAAGCTTCTTCAGGACATTGGGAAAAGCTCTTTGGAAAAGAGGGTAAAGGCATCCTAAGGAGTGCCCAGGGGCCTGGTTGGGACATGCACATTCAAAGGATGTCCACCAGCTGGCCGTCAGAAGCATGTCTCAGAGTCCAGACCTGCAGCTCAAAGTAAAGCACGGCTGGTGGCTGTCCGCCCCGGCAGGACGGAATGGTCTCTGTGCGGTTCCTGAAAAGCACAAGACAAGCCAAAAGTTAAGGCCAACCACCTTATCTCCATAGCTACAAGGCCTTGAACCAAATTTTAAAACAAACCATTGAGGAAAAAGACACAATAAATAAAATGCTGCTTTCATCTGCCCCTAGAGCCAGCCCAACAAGTTCCTTCTCCTCTATGGAGTGAGCTGGCCTCGCACTCACACCACCATCTCCACCCTGACACAGAGCCCAGGAGACCAGGCATGGTATCCAGACCCTGCCACTCTAGCTTCTTCCCCATGCTACAGCAAGGCAAGGCTGTGTCTACGTGATGAAGAGGCCTTGTGTTCATTATTCCCAGTCTCCAACCCCTCATTCTTCATTTACCCCAATCTTCCTGGTGCCCCTTCTTATCCAAGACCCTCATGGGATCCTTATTCCCAAGGCACCCACCATCGCACACCCTCCCCAGCTCGCCTCACTGGCATCAAACACCTCCGACACCCATCCTGAGAACTGCCCCATAAGCCGTCCCTCAGTAAAGCGCTGGCCAGCTCTGTGTGAGGGGCTGAGGGTTCATACACGACCGCCCCCAGGCAGCAGGCTTGACTTCAGCAGGTCCCTTCTGCAAGCAACACTGCACTCCAGAGACGGCTCCCACCACAGCCTGCAGCCCCGCGCCTGGCTGGTGGCGCTTGGAGCATGCAGACCGTGGGGACCCTTGGATCATACTGTGTAAGGGGCTCCCCGCTCCCTCTATGGCTGAAGCCCTCCAACTTCCAAGGAGTTGAAGGAAGAGGAGAAAAGAGAGAGGACACCTCTGCCCTGGTTCCTGCTCTGGGCCCTGCTCTGTGGGGGCGCAGCGCTCGCTGGCTCGCTCGGTGCAGCCCAGCCGCAGCGCCAGCTGGCGAGCTTGCCAGATCGTTCTCTACCCCCATGCCACCTCCTCCTCTCACCTAAAATGGGAAGAGAGAGGGGGAGGAAATGCTGCCTTTGCTCCTGTGCTGAATTTATCCCAACTGCAGACCCGCTGCGGAAGCCAGGGAGAAGATAAACAAAGAAGCCGTGTGCTGATTTCCCCCATCTC
The DNA here is from genome assembly GCF_027409185.1 of Cynocephalus volans. Lineage (NCBI taxonomy): Eukaryota > Metazoa > Chordata > Mammalia > Dermoptera > Cynocephalidae > Cynocephalus > Cynocephalus volans. The sequence goes on along the minus strand of NC_084460.1, from coordinate 242,256,257 downwards.
GCAGTGCTCTCCAGCCCACTCACTGTTCTTCCTGCCCCGGCCTCTGCGCCGGTGTCCTGAGCTGAAGGCCGGCCTCCCTGCTCGCGGAGCTGGAGCCTGCTCCACCTGTCGGGACAGGGGCTTGGCACTTTCTGACCAGTTCTCACCTTCGCCATAGCCACTAGCTCCACTCCGTTCCCCTCTCAACTTTCTCCAGAGCAATGGCACGTCCCCTCCTTCTCTCCCTGTGGAGGCTCTAAGGAGAGGTAGACAAATGGCAGCAGCCTGAGGGAGAAAGAGAACTGAAGGGCCCAGGTGTCCATCAGGTAGAATATCAGGCTTGGGCCAAAAGAGATTGGCTGTAGGGGCAGGAAAGGAACACCTCCAAGGCGGGAGGTCATCTCCTCTAATCTCCACTGTAGCTCATGGACACTAAAAACCATCTGTAGTTTCCCTTCTGGAAAGTGGTAGACTCAGCATTAGAATCAGGCATGGTGGGTGGGGCACGGGCCAGTGGGCGATGGGCGAGCCTGGACAATAAGGGACTTAGTGAGGACCCAGAGCTGCAGAACGGCAGGAACTTGAAGGACCACTGTGGCAGAGGGGGTGCTGGGGGTAGGGTCCTGTGTCTGCAGGGGCTGCAGAAGAAGCCATCCCAGCCATGGTGGCCAGGTCCACCACCAGCAGAACCTGTGGGGGCGCCTGCAGCATCCAGCAGTCCACAGCAGGTACCACAGAATCCTCGCCAGGACTGGGCCTCTGCTGGGACTTTGCCATGGACCTGGCTGTGGCAGAACCCTCATGCTTCTCTTTTCCAGCCCTCCCTGAGATTCTGAGCCATCCCATGGCCATTCAACACACTCCTTTTCTGCTTTGTCAGCCCAGGTTGGTTTCTGCTGCTTATGACAGAGAGCTGCAGCTGATTTCCCAGGCCTCTGGGCTCTGACTCCAGACACTTCCACCCCCACTTCTTTCCAAATGCTTTTTGCCTGCCCAAGGCCCGAGTAGCCCCATTATACTTAGACAAACAGCCCACCACATGTCAAATTAAAAGGATAAAAGCCTTCAAATCTCACACCAGCCCCTGCCATCCTACCCTGACAGCTGGGCTTCCCCTACCCGTGGGGCTTTTCCACCAATCAAGTGAGTAGAACAAGGAGTAACGTGTCACTGTGCAGCTGAGGACATCTGAAACAACACGGTCACCAATCAGGGTAAAGCTTGATGCCCAAGAAGCCTCCGTACCAGCCTCCTGCGTGGCTTCTGACCAGTTCGATTCAAGCCAACTGTTCTAGTTACACGGTTACTTCTAAATGGGGTTTTTATTACTAAAAGCAAAGTGCCCAGAGCCTGGAGTGCCTCTTCTAGCACTACAATCCGCATTGCAAGGATGAATAATCACCATAACCCCGTTATAACAGCAATCCAAAAAACCAGGTGAGTGTTTCCTTTTGCACTTGCCCTTTTGTGTGGCATTCTTCTCTCTGCCCAGCCTTTTAGCACCTGCCTGGCAACGTTAATTATTTACACTGAGCTGGGGTGGGCAATATCATCCCTCTGTGCCTCGAAATGACTTGTTTGTGTCTGCTCTCAGAGGAGTCAGAACATAGGATTCCTTAGTCCTTGGGAGAAGGGTCATAGAACAAGAAACAAAGAGTTTCTTAAATCCATCCAGATTTGTGGGGAGGAAGTTATGGAGGGACCAAGGAGTTCTGCTAGAATTAAGACCTGGTGACTTCTTTGGAATATCTCTGGCCTCGGAATAAACCTGTAATGCTCCTAGACACAGAGGCCTTGACCAGATAAAGCGGGTCTCTGACTTAGTCCTCTAAATCCGTGTAATTTACCCACAAAGGGGGGCTCTGAAATCAGTGGAACATGTGAGCTCTGAGAGCCTCCAGCCCCCTGTTATCCCCAGAACCCCACCTTCCTGATGACATCCAGATGTGTCATCATTCCGTGGGTCTGACTAGCTGTAGAATGTGCTATTTCCATGTTCCCAGGATTCATCTGAGTTAACTCTGCTGCTAATTGGGTTTGTATCTGGCAGCAGTGACATCAAAAAAAGGTTTTGTAGTCAATTACGTTTCCCTGAACACACAAGAAGGGTTGTCCTGTCAACACTGAGGTGGTCTCTACCTTAATGAGCTGCCCCAGACAAAGGCACAAAAGGACATTATCGTCCCTGAGTACCTGTCTTTACTGGCTCCTGCAGAACAAGAAGAGGAGCTCAGTCTAGGCTCACTTTACTGCACCCTCAAAACACCTGCTTCCCAGGGAGCACATCTGAATGTGATCAGAAGCATTAGAGCCCCTTTTAAAAATCATCCCCAAGGAAATGAAATGCACAAATGCTATTCCTGCAACCTAATGATGGAGGGTTTGGTTTAACTGCACCACAGCCAGGAAATGGCCACTTACAAAGCCAGTTACAGCCCCCACTGCCTCCATAACCCAACCACATGGCACACACCTGGAGGAAGAGAAGTGGAGTTCCTCCTGCAAGGTTTTTATGTGGCTGAGAACAAATCATTCTTCAAATGTTTTAGCATCGTGAGTATGGGTGGAAGTGATGCTTACTTCTGTCTTATGGAAAAGATGGAATGTTTATAGAAGAATCATCTGCCTGGCTGGTGGCTGCAGGAAGGGCTGGCGGCCACTCAGGGGAAACAGCGAGGACTTGGCGTTTTGTTTGTTTGTTTTTTGCCTTGGGTCTTGGTGGGTCAACTTCTGCCACTTTTTTTAGAATACTGGGGGTTTCCAAAGCTCTGCCCCAAGGACCAGAGGCACTTCCTGCTCTCAGGGGATGGAAAGACAGGAGAGTTGCACATCCGTGGCCCGGAGGCAATGAGGCCGCCAGAGCTGGGAAGGAAATGGGCTCTCTCTGGGGCAGGGCGTGGGCAGTCACAGTGGGAATGACCGTCTCAGGAGGTGGCTCTGGTCACAGGCAGTCCTGGGAGAGCCGGGCTGTGGTCCCTTCGTGGTGAGGAGAGATCCCAGCCCTGGGGCCCGAGGGCGGCCCGAGCTGGCTTTGCCTCAGGATCCCATGACACCCCCGCCCCGTCCCGTCCGTGTGATGCGACCGCCCGACCGTTCCTGCTCTGGGAACTGGAACTGCTCATTTCCTGCCTTTCATCTGTGGCGTGTTGTGGACGAATACGTCAAAACAGGCAAACCACGGCACCGTCCCTGGGCGAGGGTACAGAGAGGGCAGGGGTGAGCTGTGATGAGCAGCCTGCGAGGACAGCAGGAGGGGCCTGGGCACCCTGTACCAGGCCCCACCGCCCATACCAGGCCGGTGACAGGGACGTGCTCAGGGCAGGCGCACAGCCTGCATGGGGACACATGCTGCGGTTGTCAGAGCCAGATTGCTAATTCCACGTCCTTTCTGGGTGATGCTGGGAAGGCTTCACTGTGGAATTTTATCATCAGCTGGAGAGCGTCAGGCCCTCCCTTGATCTCCTGCCAGAGGGGATTTTTGGAGAACAGCCTGGCTTTGAAAAGGCACATTCAGAGAGCATAAAGGCAGACCATGAACACACCAAGCACGACTTTCAGGTGATGAAGTTGATTTTTTAAAAAATCAAACATGCCAGAATTTATGCCCCCAAACAGGTGTCCTTGTGTCCTCTCCTTGGGGGTAGCACGGAGGGAGGATCGGGTATGTGCTTGTCCCATTCTAATCCAGTGGAAGAATTACTTTATCAACATGTGAGAAAATTCAGAACACTAAATACAGAGATGGTCACAGGTCTTCGTGGAGCCCCGCATTGTTTTGCTTGCTGAATTTTCTCCTTCATCCCAGTTTGCTTTCTCTCTCCAGACCCCCACCCCACCCCACAGCTTCCCCCCATCCTCCTCGCAGGCAGCCAGGTCTCCCCTTCAGCCTCTCATCCTTGGAGGCATGGCTTTTTCTCCCTGTCCCCAGGACCAGTGTAATGATTTAGGCCATCCTGACTCCTGGTGCATCTCCCTTGGGTCTCTGACGACAACGTCTCATTCCCAGAACCTGCTGCCCACTTCTTCTTTTGAATTAGTCTGGCCCGATTTCCTTGTTCTCATTTTCTTAGCTTAGTTCCTCTGAATCTTTCTTTGCCCTTCCTAAGCCATATGGGAGGGATTTCCATCTGCAAAGTATCAGTCTTCATACACGTGGTACAAGAGAAAGCTGGTTTAGGATGAAAAGGGATATACAAACTCTGTACAATTGTCAGGGCAGGAATGCTTGTCACAGAGCCAGCCACAGGGAACATGTCCTTAAGGTGACCATTCTAATAAACGACAAAATCCTCCTGAACCCAGATTCCAATTAGCTTCCAGAATATTAATGAACACAGAAATACAATCCTCCAAATTAGCCAAATATTTTTCTCTAGGAAACATAAGGCTAAGATCAGTCACTGGGAAATTCTGTTTTTAAGAGGCAGAGAGAGGTTGAGGGGCTCTCTGAGAAGGGTCAGGTGCTTGGAACTTAATCCACAATTAATTTCAATAGGTTTGGAACTGGCCTGGCTGGAACCAAAGACTATCATAACCAAATCTCAAATGAGTGACCCCTTGTGGTACATTTCTTCCCACCCAAAATGAATCCTGAAAGCCTTCAGGGTAGGAGAAAAGAGAAAAGGGCTGGGTAATGGACAGCAGTTCTTTGTCCAGGACAAGAGGGCCTGGTCATCCTCAAACCCCTCAGTCCAATGACAGTCTCATGCTCAAAAAGTTTCTCATGTCTTCCTGGGCTCCCCGTGTTTCTAATAAAGGGGTGTGGTGCGGGGAAGAAGATGGAGTCACAGCTGCATGTGCTGTTTTGCGAGTCATCACAACGAAGCTGAGAAGGCCCCTGGAATCCTATCTCGTGTTCCCTGAGCCCAGGTTCCTGGCACCAGCCACGGCTGCCTTTTTTGGGGGGGATGGGGGGGTTCTTTATCATATTCATTTTTTATTTTTTGTATTTTAAAAAATTTATTGGTTATGCATATTCATGACATACAAAGTTGACCATCACCACTTTTGCCCAGGATGAGATGGCCAGATCCATACTGGCAGCATGCCCATTACCACAAATTGTGATTATTCCCTGTGTCCCCCACCCAATTAATCCCTGACCTCCATCCCCTCCTTCCTTCCCCACCTCACTCCACAACCCTAGGGATGTTCTATCCCTCTGCAAGTCCAACACATCACTGTGATCTTTCCTTCCTTCCTTCTCTCTTAGCTTCCACTTATGAGTGAGGACATGTGGTATTTGTCCCTTTGCACCTGGCTTATTTCACTCAACCTAAGTTTTTCCAAGCTCATCCGTGTTGTTGCAAATGGGAGAATTTCATTCTTTTTTATGGCTGAGTAGTATTCCATGGTGTATATATACCACAGTTTCCTTATCCAGTCATCCACTGACGGACATTTAGGTTGGTTCCATATCTTGGCTATTGTAAACAGAGCTGCTATGAACATGGGAGTGCAGGTATCCCTTTGATGTGATGATTTCCATTCCTTTGGGTATATACCCAGAAGTGGGATTGCTGGATCATATGGTAGTTGTTTGAGAAACTTCCATATTGTTTTCCGTAGTGGTTGTACTAATTTACACTGTTGGTTGTCCCACCAACAGTGTAGGAGTGTTCCCTTCTCTCTGCACCCTCACCAGCATTTGTTATTCACTGTCTTTTTTGATTATAGCAAGGCTGCCTTTAACTTTTTTTTTTTTTTTTTACTGACAACACCAAGCCAAAGGGATCTTAACCCTTAGCTTGCTGTTGTCAGCACCACGCTCAGCGAGTGAGCGAACCGGCCATCCCTGTATAGGATCCGAACCCATGGCCTTGGTGTTATCAGCACCACACTCTCCCGAGTGAGCCATGGGCCGACCCTAAGGCTGCCTTTATCTTGCTTGAAATGAAAAACCGGCAACATAAAGTTGAATTACACCAGAACAACTTTATATATGTCTGAAAAAAATTTTACAGAAAAACAGAGAAAAGGACCAGTCTGCACAAAATTGGCACAACCATGAAGAAAGAAAACTGGTTTTATTCCTTTGACATTTTGCACATATTGGGAGAAGAGGATAAAAGCATTGCATAGTGTTCAGTTAGGAGGGCAGATATCTGGAACCAATGGAATTTCCCCTGATGCCAGCAGGACACTTGCCCTCTGAAGGGCATTGTCTCCAATTTTGCCAGAGGATGTCTTGTGGGCTGAGTCCTTTCCTTGCACTGATGTCACCAAGAGTTGCACTTCTCAAACACATCTGCTGGTGGTGTTCTAATGGCATAGGAGAAATGCATCCCCAAGGGGTCCAAGGACTGCTCAGAGGGACCACAAACATCACCCATCTTCTCTGAGGTCTTGTATCTTAACCACTCATGTAAATTTTGCATTCATATCCATTTTCACAGAAAAATCAGGCTTTAAATTGTTCATTGGTTGAACCCAGTCTGCAGTCCTGGCAGTGACCACATAAAGTCCAGAACTAGAAGCCTTGACCAAGATCAAGGGTGGAAACTTTCTTGCAGGGCTGCAGAGCTAGGACTGGATCTGAGCTGGTCTGTGTTGCCCCAGTGGGCAGGCTGGTGAGGATCTGGGAGTGCACTGAGGGGTGCTAAAGGGTAGTCCTGCTCAAAAGTAGGAACTCAGGAGTTGGGAGGTACCATGGCCAGGAGAGTAATGGGAACAGATCTTGGAAGATGTTCACGTTCCTCAGGGACCTCCTCTCCAGAGCAGACAGCTGAGTAGAATGTGACTTCCTTGAAGATCTTCCCACCCTCAGCTCATCCATGTTTCTTAGGATCTCACCTAACAGGATGGTCCCGTTCCCTTGGTCTGGAAGCTTCCTTTTTCTTCTTCCAACTCTCCTTGGACTTCCTGTCCAATGACAAAAGACCTTGACAAGAGATGGGAGCAGGCTTTGGCTGCCTCATCCGGGGACCAGGTGGGTCTGTGTCCCACCACTTCCTGGGATGAGTATCATCACATTTTTTTTCTCAGTGTCACCAGTTGGTTGCTGGCTGGAACTCTGACAGCTAAGCACACATACTTCTTGGTTTATAAGTTTTTATTCTGTCACTGTAAGTATTAATTGACATTTGGGTTTTAGTCATAACATAGCTAATGCATCATTTTGTTTGCTCCACAGCAAATTAAATAAAGAATTGGCAGCACATTAAATAAATGGTTAAATTGATTAATTTTTTCCCTCCAAGTCTTTAAAATTGAAGTTCCAGGCAGATGTACCAATGTTTATCCAGGAGCTTCAGATGGCATCCCCCTACCCTGGGACTGCAAATGTGCCCAGAATTGTGACAAAACTAACCTAGTGCCACTAATGCATTGAGTCAGGGAACACAGAAGGGACTGGTAGAATTTAGCAATTTGAATAGTACTGATCATGGCCATATAATAGGCTAATGATACTAATGTACTTAAAATTAGTATGACAGATGAAACAGTGCTTGAATAGAATTTAGTCTTGGCTAGCCAATCTTTAGAAGTTGAGTTAGATAATTAGGGAGCTGACACACATGTTTTAATTTGTTGTAAGTCCTCTATAGCAAAAAAGAGAAGGTAAAACACCATAAATATTCAAGCACATCTATACTCTTTTCTATTGAACTGCAGAATACTAAATAATTCTGTCAGTTGTGCAATCACATGAAAGTCCCATGCTCTTCATCCGTGATTAGTTAAGCAGTCCCAAGACCAAATTACATGATACTTAAGAAAATTATGAAAATGAGAATGTAAACAATATCACAGTCAATCACGGCACTTGTCAAATTAATCCTGTGTATTGTGCACTTTCTCTAAAGAAACATGTTCATGCATTTATTACTCCATAGGTTTGGGGACCAAATGGGAGCATGCTTGGATTATTATCACGTGCAGAGTCCTCACTGAGCATCAGAAACCCTTAATGAATTCTCTTTGATCTTTGCCAGATTTTTACCTAAAAGGATTTGGAAGGGCTTACGTGCTTTGGAAAAGACTAAGGGCTGTCCCCAAGATTACTAGCTCTTTGATATTTGGTCATTTTTTTAGCCAAAGGGATGTGCACATCTTTGTTAGAATCATGCACTACTAACAGCATTGTCTTAAAGAACGGAAGGCGGAGAGAGGGGAGATTTGATTTAAAAACTCCAACAATATTTTAAAATTCACTGTATTGTCTGCTTGATAATATTTAAGATCCCTGACAAATTTTTGTCTTTGGCATTTTTTTAGGTGAGAGGATTATTGCTCTTCATTTTTCAATGTGTAACGAGTATGTTAACTATCCAGCTAGATGCACGGATTCAAAAGCTAAGTACTGGTACTGACTTCATTGCATTGGTGCAAGGAATGCAGTCAATTCCGTTGGAAGATAAGAAAATTCCACTGTGAAAAATGCATCAGAGGTGAAAAATGTTTAAATAAAGTCTTTACCAATGCAATTCTTGCTTTGAGGAAAATCATTAAAAAATAAAATTTAAAAATTTAGATTTTCTGTGCCTCTGCTGAGATAGATATTATAAAATACTGTAATATTAATGCAATTTTTTTAAAAAGTGAATTCTTCATTAACTTTATTTTTGATAACTCCTGTCACTGTGTCAACAGTAAAACATTCTTGGTCCAAATTAAAATTAATTAAAAGTTATTTAGGGAACACAAGTGAATAACAACGTTTAACAGTTAGCACCTCTCAGAATAGAAACTCAAGCAGCTGACAAAATGCAAGTTAAAAAACACTCCTGGCTTTCACTATTCCAAATCACAGCAAAGGCTGAAGATGGCTTATGTAACTGGTATAAACCCAGGATCCTACGTGGTCCGGTGTTGGCACCGGTCCAGTCCTTCAGAAAAATAGAATTGAAAACAAATCTTTTCCGTTGAGACAATGCCAAAGGTAGGAGTGTATTTTAACAGAGCTCCTTAAAAAGAATCCTTGGACTTCTCTCTCACTCTCCGTTGCCCTGGCCAATTCTCTCTCCTCCTCCTCTCTGTTTTCCCAGCCTTCCAGATAGCCAGCCCGAAGCTCTTCTCTCTCAACTGCCTTTCTTCTCTGCCTCAGTTCTTCATGTGGGTTTCCATTTAGCCTCCCAGGCTTCTTTAGCTTTCCTTCAGATTGCTGTTACCCAGACTGAATAACAAAGAAAAGTTCAAAGTATACTTTTTATCACAGGTCGGGGGTAAGAGCAGGACACATTAGACTCTGCATCAGAACCATTGTTCTTGGTCTGTGTCTGTCCTAGAGCATATGAGAAGCCGGCCAGAGAAGAATTCTGCCAGCAAAACATTTCCTGAATTAATTAAGTGTTTAGACCCTGGAGCTGCAGTGAACTGGGCCTCTCTTCAGTTCCGCTGAACTCCGCATTTTCTCATGTCTGCGGGACACACTGACTTCTGCCCAGAGTTGGCCAGGTCAGAATGTACCCCAGAGACAATATATCCCATGAAAGGAAGAGTCCCAGACTTTCTTCCTCCTCCTAAGAGGAATGTTTAAGTGAAAGATTATATATGTAATTTTTTCATTCACTAATGTACATATATATTTTAATCAAAGCACAGTTGTTCTAGATGAGACAAGGGTGGGAAGCAGGAAGCACCACCTGTTAGGCCACCCCACCCCTTCTACCATGTCTCCTCCTTCCCTAGTCTTGTGGCCACCACGGAAGGGGCTTCTTGGGGCACAATTTGAACCAAGAGTATAGTGGATGAAGCACCATATTTGAAAGTAGAAATATCGGATTCCCACCCTGGTAAGCTCTGCTGCTCAGGACCCAAGCAAGTGTGGACACGTCACATGGAACATCTGCCCGCTGAGCTGCTGTGAGAATGAAATGGTAGACACCAGGAGCTCGACCAGTGGTGACTGCCTCCCTCCCATGAGTCTCAAGGAAGAGCAAAGTGGGACGGGGGCAAATCCATCCCTGACATTGGAAAAAACGGCACCAAGATTGGGTGGACCCAGGGTGAGTGGGCAGCAACCTGCTCTGTACGTAATAATAATCATTGGAATAATCCAGTGATCACAAATCCAGTAATTAACACAAAACTCTCAGTCTGAACTGCATGGCACTGAGCTTGGCTGAAAAAATAGAATAGAAAGAAACTGACCATTCCAGAGAGACTGAGACACCCACAGAGGCAGATTAGCTGGTGCGAACCAGATAAAACCTCACAGCCCGAAGCCTGGATTTCCAAATGAATTTTGCTCGGCTCTTGAGTTGTCCAGGACAGAGAACCCTGGAAGTGTACACTCTGCATAACGGAAAAGCGAAGTTGGACTCTCTCAGGGGCTGGGACCTGGCCCGTCTTTCTTGACTCTTCTGAGCAGAGGCCACTGCTCCAGGGTCCCTGGGAGTGGTCCTGAGCTGCCTCCCTCCCAGGACAGGGCCAGCTGGGCTAGCTGTCTGGGTGTTTCCAGGAGACAGACCCCGGGAAGCAGGCGGTATCCCAGCCCCAAGCACCACACCATCCAGAGAGGGCCTCCAGCACTCCACCGCCACTTGAATAACTGTTTGTTGCCACCTGCTGGCCACTGGACTGAGGTGCTCAACGCCGGAAACAGGAGGGATTAGCTAATGGATAGCCAGGATCAAGGGAGCTGCACCCAAATGTAGACGTGGACTGAGTGTTTTCTCCATAATGACCTTGGGAGGATCCACAATTATCACATTCATTAAGCCACACAGGAAGGTGGACTTTTATAAAAGTGATATACCTTATTCATGCATTATTTAATTAATCAATTACAAACCATTTTGGAGCTATACACCAAGTACCCTGCATGGTATTGAGGATGTTGATAGTCACACCCCATTTTATCCCCAAATAACATCATGCGGTGTAACCTCTACCCTCTTATTTGAATTAAGCTTCACATCCATTCACTCCCTCATGAATAGTTACTTACTGAATGCCTACCGTAGAGCAGGCTGTCAGCCAAAAGCTGAGGACACAACAGTGAGCAAAACCAGGCCCGTCTCTGCACTCACTGGTTTGCAGTCTAGGGGGAGAGACAGACGTTTATCATGTAATCTTGCAAATAAATGTAACAGTACTCAACTGTGATAAGTTAATAGATAGACAAATATAACTGTGTTAAGAGCAGGACTAATTGACCTTGTTTGATTATAAAATGGAGATTTGAGCTATTTGATGTGCATTAAAATTATTCAAAGTGTTTTCAGTTTTGAACCCGTGCTTTCACTTTTAGGAGTTTATACTAAGGCAACAATCAGAAAATTGGGCTGATTTATATGTGTCAGGATGCCCACTGCAAGATTTTTTATAAAAGTAAAAAAGGAAACCACCCGGGTGTTCTAGAGCTACATTATTTGACTTGGAACATTTTTATTATTTATGTTGCAAGTTACAGAAAAGTTTATGTAGTAAGTCCCTTTTTTGAAAACACTTTTATGGGTGTTTTTTCCTGCTCCCGACCACAGCACCAACTTTTTATTGTTACTGTTGGATCATTGTGATCATCAAGCAAATACGCCGTTATTTTTCCCATCCGAAAACAAAAAGGCGCAAAGCAAAAAATTTCTTTTGACTCTACTTCTGTCACCAACTGCCACCTCATTTCTTTGTTACACTTTGCAGTAAAGCCCCTCTAATTTTGTCCCTCTTATGCCTACCCCAGGCGACTTGGGACAGATCAAGGTCACCAGCGTCCTCCACATTGCTAGGCCCTGTAGTCATTTCTGTTGTCACCTCATGGGCTCCCTCAGGAGCATTCAGCATGGCGGCTGTCTCCCTCCTCCTTGCTCTGGTCCTTCTCCAGGCTTCCAGAAGTCCGCCCTCCCCTGGGTCTCCTCCTGCCCCATTGCTTCCTCTTTCTCAGTCTCCTCTGCTGCATCTTTCTTTTCTTCCCAACTTTTTAAAGTGAGTTCTCTTTTCTTCTCTGCCTGTACCCATTCCTTTGACCTTATCCTGTCACGGCTTTAAACGCCATCTGCTCTAGATTTCTGAAACGCTTGACTCAAGTCCCTCTGCCTACTTGCATTTCTAATAGACATTTCAAACTCATCGTGTTCCTACCAGAACTCCTGATTTCCCCCTTCAAACCTGTTCATCCACAGTGTTCCTTAATCCACTTCTTGGCAACTAAATCCTTCCTAACGTTCAAGCCCAAACCCCACAAATCACTTTTAATGCCTCTCTTTTTCTTGCATCCCAGATCCAATCCTTCACGAAATCCTGTTAGCCCTTGTGTCAATATATATTTCCCAAATCCAATGACTTCTCACCAGCCTCACTGAAACCACTCTGGTCCAATCCACCACTATCTACCACCCGGATTACTGTAGTAGCTCCTGACTTGTTCCCCTATAGCCTCTTGTCACCACAGCAACCAAAGTCATCCTTTAACAGTACATGTCATATGATGTCACCCCTCTGCTCAAAATGCCACAGAGGTTCCTCAACTCACAGAAAGTACAAGTCTGTCAGATGTGTTGTGCCCCCTCTTCGCTGGGGTCCTCTCTCACCTCACCTCCCAGCCGTCTCTCCGTCACTCACTCTGCTCCAGCCTGCTGGCCTCCTTGCTGTGCTCCACGAACACATCAGGCCCATTCTCCTTAGGGACTTTTTATTGCACCTCACTCTGCCTGGAATGCTCACCCCACAAATATCTGCACCTCCTTCAAGTTTTTACTCAAATGTCACATCCTCAATGAAGCCCACCCTACAAACTGTCTTTAAAATTGCAACCCCCTTTCTAGCTGTCCTAATCCCCTCTACCCTGCTCTATTTTTCCTTTATCCCATAGCATTTTTCACCTGGGAAGATATTAAACAATTTACTTCTTAATTATATATATATTTTGTTTTCATCCATCTCTTCTAATTAGAATGCATTTTTCCCGAGGAACAAGAATCTTTGTCTGTTTTGTTTATTGATGTATCCCTAAAATGATGCTTGGCACATAGCAAAACTAAAACTCGTGAAAAACTGTTTGAATGAATGAATGTATGAAAAGGGTTTGAACAGATATAAACTAAACCATTAACCATGGATATTTCTAGGTAGAAGGATAATGGGTAAATATTTTTCTTTTTGTTTATCTGTTTTCTAATGTTTCTATAATAAATTTGAATCACTTGAACAATAAACTTTTTAAGTAAAAATATAGGTTTACTACTGAGGATAATTGCAGTTATAATAATCTTTGTTTTTTTTTTAGTCTACTGTTTCAACCGTTCACCTGTAGAAGATATTTGATAAGATGGTAAAAATGTGGGGGAAAAGTGCCCAACAATATCATTGTGAAGGCCACCCTGCTCAGGCAGTCGGAGAAATCCTGTTTTGATTTGAGGTCCCCAGAAGCTGACCCTGTAAGGAGTTTATTTGAGAGGTGACAGAGAGGGGAAATGATACAGAGAAGAGAAGGAAGCCAGTAAAGGATGGGTTTGGGTAAAAGTACTTCCCAGATGGAGCAATGACTAACGGCTGGCTTTTAGGATTTTTACAAAACAAAGAAATTGAAAAGCTGAACCATTGTGTTCTTTGCTTCCCTGAGTGAGAGTAGGCAGAGGAATGGAGGGGAGGAAGCAGGAGCCTGGAACAACTGCTGATGGGGTGGGACACTTTTCCCCCCATAATTACTCTTCCCTCGAATAACAGTACATGGGAGGTGGGCCATTTGCTCCAGCTAAGGGCCCCTGTGGGATGGGTATAGCCTGATACAGAGACAGGGGTGAGAACAGGCGCTCCAGGGGCCAATAAAGCAAGTTTTACGCAAGAAGCCGTCTTTGTTAAAAATCAAATTCAACCAAATGTGGGGCTCTCCAGCAGCCACACCAACCACACTCCTCTCAAATTCATGACGTCACAAAATCCCCAGGCACTGTCAGCCTCACCCTGAGCCACAGGAAATGAATTTTCGTGTTTGTAGAATGTGAACTTTTGTGATTTGGGACAAAGAGCTGAACTGTCTGCTCAGACCAAATGACCCTAATCAAATCAATCCACAGAGATGAGGTTCTGGTTCACTGTTCAAAATAACTCCATCCTTACTGTTAAGTTTTTTCTTTAAGACCTGACTCATGGTGCATTTAAGACATAATGCCGTTTACACCCAACACATCATCGAGTGTGGCGATTGTGTAAAGCGAGGCACACCTGGAGTCATGAAAGACCCTCAGTGATTCCCTGGGCGCTGGGGCTGAGGGCAGCTCAGCTGTCGCTGCTGCAAACAGGTGGTGTAAAACAATAGCTCCACTGAGCTGACGCACTTTCCAAACTCTCTGGCAGCCAAGCGTCCGGCCAGAGAGTGCCAGTGAGCAGCACAGGCCACCACTCTGCCACCAGTACACCAGTGCCCACCACCCATGGAGCCCCGGCCTCTCCTCCTGCTCCTTGGCCTGTGCTCAGGTAAGTGTTAAGGTCGGTGGGGAGCTCTCCTTGGAGGCTGAAGCCCTAGAGGTCCCCAAACCCAGTCTTGCTTCTTTGATGGGAACCCAGAATGGCAGGGCCTCACCAGCCAGAGGCTGCTGTGTCAGTTTCTCCCTGATGTTGGCTTGATTGGGTTTTGGATAAAGATTTTAGTCTGTGTTACTCAATTAAAATAGGAACTGCCTGGTCAAAGACTGCAAGGTAGACATTCGGGTCTCTCCCACTACCAGTGCCTGGCATCCGACTCACCAGCATGAACAGATCAACACCGCTTGTAAAACCTGGGCCATTAGAGGTTGTGGTAGCGTCCCGGAGCTGCTTTCTTACCTGAACAACTATAGGGACTTAGAGTGGTGCCTTATAATCACAAACAGTATAGTTAACAAGTCTTTTTAGCGCTCTAAGAGAATTCTAATAATGAAGGGGATTGATTGACAGCTACATGTGCTGAAGAGAGAAACCTGTTAATAATTGTAACTAAACTCTCCATAGACATGAAATGTTTTATCTTTTTAAACCTCTGAGACTAAAACAGAAAAGTCCGCGTGAATGCATTCCTGCCTCCTTTTTTTAAAGGATGTTACTGTACGTAGCTTTGGGTTTGAATTAAAACTATTAAGACTTGAACAGTCCTTGACCTGCATTCTGCTCTGGAATGTGTCACAACACAGCAGCTGAAATGCTATCCTGAATCCCAAACTTCCGGTAGAGGGAAATAGGAATTGTTTGCTGATTGCTTCATATAAAAGTTTACTGGTGATATCCCAACTGAGAAACAAGGTTGCTGACATCCTGTGATTTCTCTAATACTGCTCTGACAAACACGTGCCTTATGAGCAAGAGGTAAAGAGCTTTATTATTAATTTTTTTCAATAGCAGAGTTAAGGGAAATAGCCTAAACTCAGATAAATTACATCCTGTAGAATTTGAACTTGATCCAACCAAAGCTTGCCTGGTGAGTGTGTGTGTGTGTGTGTGTGTGTGTGTGTGTGTGTGTGTGTGTGTTTGCAAACACCACATTCAGTAATTCTTAAATGATATGCTTCCATATAAAAATCCTTAAGAGATTTCTTAGCACACCAAAGACTTCCAAAAATGCATGTTTAGCTGTTAAAAGAAGTATGTAATATGTATTTAGATCAAACCTAGAGTTTGCTGGTATCGATTCCCACGGGTAGTTCATAGAAATTTAGAGCTAGATCAGGTAATCTAACATCCCTGATTTTTTATTATTAGGAAACTGAAGCTGAAAGACATAAACTGACCTGCCAAAGGCCACTTAATTTATAAATTTTGGAATGTGATTAGTTGGAGACTCAGTTTGTTATGCGCACAGTCAGAAAACACAGCCTGAAATAGCCAAAGCTAGCAAGAAACACAGCATCAGGTTGAGAAAAGAATTACCTAAGATGACTAGTTCCTTTTGCCCGATCCAGGGGTATGTTCCTTACATAAAAATACAGATTGAGTCAGTATGGTACAAGAAGAACATTTTGAAATTGTGGCTGAGTTCCCCTACATAGATGCTGTCCTTCGTGGGCAAAATTCTCATTCAAATCAAGGACACTTTTTCCTGTGTTAGTGTAATATATAATGATCTCTGTTCTATTTATACAGCACCTTTCATTTCAATCTTCTCCTCTCTTCCACCCCTGGAATCCCAAGCACTTCACTGTCACCTTTCGTAAGACATATTACTTTACAACTTCTTTATTTGTGTAAATGACAAATGTCAATCTCTATGAGGCTAGGAAGACAGGATTCATGTCGGATTCACCTTTGAATGTCTCAAAGCTCCTAGAGCAATGCTCGCACATAGTAAATGCTCAACAAATATTTGATAAATAAATTTATGTTTCTACCATCTGAGTAAACATTATATTACCAATATAATTTTGCTAAAAAGAGAGACTTTGACATTATTTGTTTATTGGCATATTTGTTTATTTATACTCTGCCTTTTTACAAATGTATGAGTGTACTTCAAAATTTGTGGAAAAATGGAATTAAAAGATCATACTACTCTTTCCATGAACATTTTGAAGTACCTTTGTATTTACTGCAATTCATTGAATCCATGAAGAACTAATCCAACTCTCCAGTTGATATTGGAGTTGGGAAGGGAATCATAGAATCTGGCTTTGGGTCCTGTAAGTTTTCTATCACTCTACCCTGCTTTGGGAAGGAAAAAAGAAAAGAATACAATAAAATCAATCTAAGAAATGGAGACCTCTTTGGAAATTCCTTATGGAAGGAACAAATCACCTTGTTATTGGACAAGGTAGGTGAGGAGGAGGTGAATGTCCTGGAATGCTGGCCACGCTGGTTCCCCAGTCCTCCCTTCTCCTTAGTTGACCACAGGGCTGGCCTGCATGCTGACCATCTGCTCTATCCATTGCTTTCTAGTACGTTCTTCCTGTCAGACTGGAATAAACAGTCACTTAAGACTAAGCAGCCCAGGGCAATGGCAAAGCAATGGCTTCAAACTCTGTGGCCAAGGTTGTCAGTGATCCATTCCAGTCTCTAGCCCCCACCATGGGGTGGATGGGGCCTGGGACAGACAAAGCACGGACAACAGCAGGAGTGCCAAGTTCTAGCAGCTCAATGGGGTGACTGCAAAAACTGAGTCTTTGAACCACATACTCCCTTGAAGGGTCCTTGAACGCAGGTGGTTTGGGGGAGATGCCACGTGAAAGCTCTGTGTGGCTGGGCACCTTAGATGCCCTTGGCACCTTTTGGATTCAGAAAACTTGGGAAACTAGAAATGAAGAGGGAGTCTAGGTCAGGGCTTCCCTACACAGAGTCTATGAAGATAACAGTGAAGATATTTAAGCTACACTGAAAGTTTCAAAAATTCAAATGGAAATGATACACTTACCTTTAGGGAGGAGGTAAACTGCCTCCATTTATAATTCCACCCCTAACTAGCTGGGGAACCATGAATACATTGCTCAACTCTCTGAACCTCAGTTTTCTCATCTGTAAAGTAGGGGTAAAAACCTACCTCATAGGATCATTATAAGGATTCAATAAGATAATACAAATATAGAGGCTTTAACTAAGTTCTATGGGATAATCAAACACATACTTTTGGAGGGATGAAAATGTATCAATTCACTGCATAACATTGGTTAGGTCAAGCAGATCGAAAGTTTTGGGTTGAGAATGTGGGTTCTGAATTTGAATCCTGGCTTCAGCACTTATGAAATGTGGGCAAGTCACTTAACCTCTTTGTGCCTCAATTTCTTCATCTGTAAAATGGGAACAATAGTACCTATCTCACCCAGCTGTGCGAATTGAAAGAGTTAGTATATATAAAGCACATAGAAGAGTCTGGCATATAACAAGTTGGATGTGTTAGCTATTATTTTTATTGATAATAAAAATAGAAAAAGTAATTATTTTTTACTTAATTATTTTGTTGATAAACTCTTCCAAGCTTCAGATCCAAGGATAGAAATAATAAAGAAAATGATGACCTGTCTTAGAGGCGATAAGTTAACACTACTGGGTAAAAAGAGAAAGCATCTCACGCATTCCATTTTTAAAGTTTTCTTGGCACAGGGAGAAGTTATGGTGGCCTCAGCAATAACCTGCGGAAAGGGGAGATCTGGTTACATGAATCAGAGCAAATGGACTGTGTGTCTGCTTCCTCTTCCAACCCTGGACAGGCAGTCCCCAATCCACATAAGGCTTGAGTTACAAAGATCCTGCCTAAGGCACTTGTTGGAATTTAGAACCCATTTTCTCATAGGAATAATGGTACATGCCGTTGTGAGGTCTCCGGGACAGCCCACAACACACTCATAATATTAAGAGTTACTGCAAGAACACAATACAGAATGACAGTGTTCTTACCTGAGCTTTGCCCTTACCAGCCATGTGACCTTGGACAAGTCATCCAACCTCTGAATCTCAGGTGAGAATGTCTGCCTCACCTGAGGCTAGTGAGGATCACACAACATATTGGACAGAAAAGGGCTGCGGGCTCTGGGAGTATGAGATGATAATGCTGTCTATCCTGAAGGAAAAATGTAGTAAAGATTCCTTGGAATCACTTATGTTCCAAATAGGAGCCCCAAGTCAACATCAACAAAGCACAGGGTTTTCACATACAATTAGTGGCATGAAGTGCATTCCCAATGTTACACGATGATCACCATTACAAGTTCCAAAACTTTTTCATCATCCCAAAAGGAAACACTGTACCCATTAAGCAGTCACTTCCCATTCTCCTGTTCCCCCAGTCTCTAGCAACTATTAATATGCTTTTTATCGCTAAGGATTTACCTATTCTGGATATCTTGTACAAGTGGAATCATACAACATATGCCCCTTTATGTCTGGCTTCTCTCACTTAGTATGTTTTCAGGTTCATCCATGTTTGGGCACGTATTGGTACTTCATTCCTTTTTTATGGCTAAATAATATTCCATTGTTTGCATATACCACAATTTGTTCATTCATTTATCTGTTGATGGACACCCTTTGGCTATTGTAAATAGTGCTGCTATTCTTTTGGGCATGTACTTCGAAGTAGAATTGCTGAGTCACATGGTAACTCCGTATTGAACTTGTTGAGGAACTGCCATTTTATATTCCCACTACCAACATATGAGATTCCAGTTTCTTTACAACTTCATCCACACTTATAGGCCATTCTAGTGGGTGTGAACCAGCATCAGTTTTTAACTATTCGTGGTTTCATGAGATCTGAGGCCAGCCAGTCCAAGACTTTATTATACCATGACCAGACTCTGAAATACTGAGACTGGCTTTCTGTGGACTATTCTTCTTGTGTGTGCATGTTCCTGCCAAATTTGATTCAGTCAGCGGCTGTATTGAGGAATGTCACCTGTCCAAAGTACAAGTGTTGTGATCATCTGGCATGCCTCACTGTTGCCTGGTAAGGGACCACCCAGCAACTGTGCTTAAAAAAGAACTGAAGGCAATACTAGCTGCATTCAAGAGCACTTCAGCAAGGGGCCCATGTGCCTTCCATTAGCTGGTCACACCTCAACTCCTCATGTTAGTGTGTGTGGACAGTGGGGAGCAGAACCTGACAGGGTGTGTGTCATCTGCTGTCTCAGCTGGCCTCGTCCAGGGCTCCGAACATGAGACCCGTCTGGTGGCAAAGCTATTTAAAGACTACAGCAGTGTGGTCCGGCCAGTGGAAGACCACCACCAGGCTGTGGAGGTCACCGTGGGCCTGCAGCTGATACAGCTCATCAATGTGGTGAGACAAGAGCGCTCGGGCTCCCACCGCACCCACACCCTCACCCTCACCCAGGGCATCCCTCCCTGGGCTTCCTTCTCTACCCCCTAAAGAGGGGCCTTATCTTTTTTCAGGATGAAGTAAATCAGATCGTGACAACCAATGTTCGTCTGAAACAGGTAATTCAGCCAGATGACTGCATTTATGTTGCTTTTTCTTCATCCTGAAATTTAATCCAGGCCCAGAGGAAATCCCTGTGGGAACAGGGATATATACCAAAATGTTGTAACTAGGTATTTTGGGATGGTGGGAGTATGAACCTGTTTGGTTTTTGTTTTTGTTTTCTTCTTTGGGCTTTTTCTGTGCATACTCGTGTTTGCTAGGGAGGGCTGCTGTAACAAAGTACCACAAACTGTTGTGGCTTAAACAACAGAAATTTATCTCACAGTTCTGGAATCTAGAAGTCCAAAGTCATGGTGTTGGCAGCGTTGGTTCCTTCTGAGGGCTGTGAGGGAATGATCTCTCGCAGGCCTTTCTCTGGCTTGTGCATGACCATTTTCATGTTCACATGGCTTTTTCCCTCTGTAGGTGTGATATATATGTGGGGTGTGTGTGTGTGTGCGTCTTTAAATTTCCCCTTTTTATAAGGACACCAATGTATTGGATTAGAACCTACCTTAATGACCTCATTTTAACTTAATTACTTCTGTGAAGACCCTGTCTCCAAACAACATCACATTCTGAAGTACTGAGGATTAGGGCTTCAATATGAATTTGAGGAGGACACAATTTAACCCATAACATTGTGTTATCCAAATTTGCTGCACTGGGCACACATTACTTTTATAATGTATGAAAATACATAATACTTTAAAAAATAACAGTTGCTTGCTTAAGGAAAATATCCGCACAAGGGTCATTTTCCTTTCCTGGTGGTGGATCTGCCACCTCCCAAGCTGTGTGACTCCGAGGTATCTTTGTTTTCTCACTGTAATGTGGTGTCAGTAACTGCTCCTACCTCATCGGGCTGTTGTGAGGACGAAATGAGTTAATACAGGTAAAGTGCTTAGAATAGTGCCTGCACGTAGTCAGCACTACATGCTTGTTATTAGTGTTTATTAAAGTGAAAGCTAAATTCTGAATCAAACTTTTCTCACTGAAGCACAATTTCTGTCAATATCTGAATTACCACGTCCCTCAGAGCTTTTCATAACCCTAGATTTTTAAAAAATGTTTTTGGTTTTTTAACTGGCTAAATGTCTTCTTGCTAGCAATGGGTGGATTACAACCTAAAATGGAATCCAGACGACTACGGCGGTGTGAAAAAGATTCACGTTCCCTCGGAGAAGATCTGGCGCCCGGACATTGTTCTGTACAACAAGTAAGCGAAGGCGACAGGCGTGGGGGCGTTCCCGGGGCGTTCCCCTGGTGGCGCGCGGGCCCCCAGCACGCACCGAAAGGCTGCCCCGCCCGGAGCGCCCCGTAACAACCCGGCTAGAGGCCATATGGTGTCTCGTGTTATGAATAGAAACAATTATGGGAGCCAAATTGAATCAGGGCTGTGGGTGGGGGACAGTTAATCCCGGAGTGCTCCTGAAGCGTGTGTGGCAACCGTCCAAGGCACCCAAACTTCCTATCACTGAGCTCCTTGGAATCAATCGGGAACGCTATCCCGACCCCCCGCGGCGCTCATGTCCGAGGTGCCTGCGTCACACGTCCACTGGGCCCGCGACAGACTGCGTGTTGTGAAATTACAGTATGATTCAAGACACTCCGGTTTAATGACACGTTCATTATCATACTCCCTTCATTGGTCAGGGGATGTGCATTTCAAAGAGCATCCTTTCCAGGCAGGAGCAGGTGACATGGGCCTGGAGGATTTACGGTCTGACGTTACACACCATGTGTCTCTCGTGAGCAAGCTGCTCGTCCTTGCAGACGTTCAGGGAAGGTGGCCGGGGCTGTACATGGAAACGATCCCTGTAGGGCAGCCCCTCCCAACTTTGATTTTCCACCACATATTGTCCAATGATACTTAGGATTCAAGCTTGAACCCAATTATCCAGCCATTTATGTAACCTTTTTGGACTAAGATGCGAATAGAGTAGAATGTCTTGTGTAACCTTCTCTTTCAGTAAGAATTTGAAGGATGCAAATTAATACATCCTCTGGTTCTATTGATAAGCTCACTCAGGAACACCCTGATGGGGACAGAACTCTGTTTTAACCTGCTTACAGGTTGAGACAGACGAACCTGTGACCCACAGCTTCTTTGGGTTCTTTTAGAAGGGTCCAAATGCCTCACAGTTTTCTGGATAAAGAGTCCCACTTCAGCCCCAAGGGAAGATTAATGGGAAGAAAATCTCTTGATTTATGACATGAGAGACCAATCAATATATGCCATTTATATCCCTGAAATATCACCGAGGCAACAAGTCCCCTGAACGCAGGCTGTTCTTGGGAAGAGTAAACTCTTCCTGAATAAGGCCTGTGGAAGTGATTTATTATTTTTTAGTAGCTCCCAGGGTGTTTTGTCTAAATGAGAAATTATTGCCAACATTTGAAAATCAGGAAATATTACATTAAAATCTGGATTTTTAGCCTCTCTAGAAAAATCCACCATTCAAAAATCTGCAAATATTTGATTAAGAAAACTAGATTGCCATCCTCTAAGGAAGACCGCAAATATCTGGCAACGTTGGATATTCACTCCCATGTGGGCCACAGGCAGCGCTATGTCAAGGCGCCTTCCTGAGAGGACAGAGTCCCATCCGCTCCCAGTCCTCACCTCTCTGGCCCTGAGGCTTCAGTTTGTGACCCCACCCCACTGAGTTCTAAATAGTTCTTTAAAAGGTGATGGATCTCCTTTATCTATCACAGTAATAAGCCACTGGAGGTACTTTTATTTAAAATCCTGGTTTATTTCCCAATTAACTCTCAAAGTATATTGGGGAAGGGATAGATGAAGATTAACATAAGTATTACTGAGGACTGGGAAAAAATCAGGGATGCAGTGGATCCAAGTTTCCTATTCTTTAAAACTGTAGACTCCCGGTTTCTTCCCCAGATATTCTGATTCAGGGTTTACTTAGACAATGCTCAGGAATCTGTATTTTTAACAAGCAGCCCAGTGATTCTTATTACCAAGTTTAGGAAATATTGCAATAGATAAAAACACTGCCTGAAAGAAAGCATCTATAATTAGCACCTGATTCATTAACAGCTGTCGCCTGTTAACATCCCCAACCAGAGCGGAAGGCTCATCTGTCACTTGGAGCCATTTTCGTCTTTATTCTAATTGTAGTGCAGATGGTGACTTTGCCATTGTCAAGTTCACCAAAGTGCTCCTGGACTACACTGGCCACATCACATGGACACCACCGGCCATCTTTAAAAGCTACTGTGAGATCATTGTCACCCACTTTCCCTTTGACGAACAGAACTGCAGCATGAAGCTGGGCACCTGGACCTACGACGGCTCTGTGGTGGCCATCAACCCGGTAGGTGGTGACCTTGTGGGATGAGGTTGCTTTCAGGAAAAGTGTGATTCAGGTTTCCAACCCTCAACTCCAGTTAGATCCTGGGCATCATCTAGTTTGATGGTTCTCAATTGGTGGAGAAGATGGGAGCTTCAATGATTCCCCATGCCCAGGCTCAGGCCTAAGAATTCTGATGTAATAGGTCTGGAGTGGGGCTAGGGCACCAGTATGTTTTAAAGTTCCCAGGTGACTTGAATATGTAGCCAAAATGGGGAATCCCAATAGTGCAAACCCCCTCATGTTATAGGAAAGGAACCTAAGACCCCAAAACATTAGTGGCCCAGGACCCCTCCTGGTTATGTGACCCACAGAGCTGGAGTCTGTTGCCTTGTCACAGCTGATTAGAAAACGCTGCCCCTCCTCAGAGTGACTTGTCTGCATTTCCAAACCTCATTTTATTTCTCAGGAAAGCGACCAGCCTGACCTGAGCAACTTCATGGAGAGCGGGGAATGGGTAATCAAGGAGTCCCGGGGCTGGAAGCACTGGGTGTTCTACTCCTGCTGCCCCAACACCCCCTACCTGGACATCACCTACCACTTCGTCATGCAGCGCCTGCCCCTCTACTTCATCGTCAATGTCATCATCCCCTGCCTGCTCTTCTCCTTCCTGACTGGCCTGGTGTTCTACCTGCCCACAGACTCAGGTGGGTGCAGTTGTCATGACTGCGGCTGATGCTGTCCGGTCTCCTGCTGCTAGTTTAGGGAGAGCCAGAAGTAATCATGTACTAACAAACAGAGGCAGACAGACCCCAATCATCATCACCGGGAGGACACACTGACCCGGCAGCCACGTGCAGTGGTGAAAGTCACTGTGGGTGGAGCTCAAGCTGGGGCAGACCTCCAGAGCAGGCAGAGCTGGACATGACCCTCAACATGCTCAGTCCATAGCTTAGTCTAAAGTGAGTTAACCACCAACACCTACTGCTGAATACCACCTGTGTGCCCAGAAATGTGTCATGCCACTTTCCCTATGAACTTACTTCATATATACTGACCAATACGAGTCTTGCTCCTTCACCTGCTGCTTGCCACTTGAAAATAGCTTTTGCATATCTGTTTTCCCCATGGCATGTCTTCACACGCAAGACCATACTTCCCAAGTGGCAATTTTTTCTCACGTGTCAACCTGGACAACTAACTTACTTCCTACTGAGTAATCGCAGCTGTGACATAATTTCATCAAGCACCAATAATCTACTGAAGAGGGGGAAAGGTACCAATATGCCTGCCAGCATGTCACTACTCATAAACAATTTATGGCAGACAAGAAGGAAAAAAAGACGGTATAGACAGTCCTCAAACTTATGACAGGAAGCAGTTTTATCAAAAATGTAAAAAGCATGCACACAAAATTTAAACCCAACTTTTTGACTAGGAACAAAAAAGATTATTCATTCACTCATTCAATGACTGTTTATTGAGCAACTGTTATGCAGCAGGGGTACAATAGAGAATAAGGCAGAGAGTGCCTCACCCCACAGAATGTGTGTTCCAGTGATTGTACTACTAGTGTTTTTAAACAAATGATCACAAAAAATATTTTTTCAACTTTCTATCAAATGAAGCTTCTTAAAGTGAATAGCAAAAACGCTGTCAGGGCAATATGGAGACTAATCAGAGTGTCTATAAATATCAAAGATTTAGGACAGCGACTAGACTATACTTCATTAGTGTTAGCTATTACTATCATTATTAATAATCAAGAAATTTTATGTAACTTGATAAATATTTTGTAGTTATAATCCTGTCTTCTTTTTCACTTTTGAGGACTTTCCTACCCACCAGGCAGAGTTGACAATTTCTTGTTTGCATTCGCTCTGTATCCTATACAGACTTCTATTCTAGCATCTGGAAGCATCCAGTATGGGAAAAGTTCCATACGAGAAAGCAGAGCAACACAAAGCTTTCCCAGGAATATCAATGGCAAGACCAGCCAAAGAAAAGTCCTTTTCAAGGCTCTCTACTGCATCATAGGTGGTCAATCCCCACAAAAATACCCCAGTGCATTCAGCCCCTGACCTCCTGCTGCCATGCTTGCCCAGCAAAGACTCCTGAGATGATAGAGCCTGAAGAAAATCTCTGTTCCCTTAGTAGGAAAAACAAAACAATAGATAAGTGAGAAAACAAACTTCCTCTTAGATGAAAGTGAGAAAGTGAGTGACCCAAATGTCATTGCTATCAGAAGATCACCTGGGATGCCAAGGACCTCCTTGGCCTTGCAGACTTTGTCCTTTTCTTGGTTTGGGTCTTGCAGTTTGCTCCACAAATGACAGAAATATGCATGTACTTCTGGGCTGTCCATCCATCAGCTGGGTAACCTATAGGCCAGGCTGTGGTTCAGTTTTATGAGGCTTAATACATTTTGCTGCACAAGGAGACACTGCCATCCCAGTTCTAGCTTGACAGCCCAGATCTCCTCTCAGTTCCCTGGGCTCCACCAAGAAAGAGGATTCAGGAGCATGAGAGGAAGTGGCTATTTCCTGCTTGGCAGCCCCTAATGGAAATGCTTGCCACTTGCCATTGTCAGTAGAGGTAAGGTGCTGAGGTCACATAGGAAATTCTGCAGAAAAAACCCAGAAAAATGCTGTGAGAACATGCCAGTCATCATATTCCTCCTGCCTTGAGTCTCAGTGGTGAATTAATTTGCTAGGGCTGCCAGAACAAAGTACCACAGATTGGGTGGCTTAAAGAACAGAAATTGATTTTCTCACAGTCCTGGAGGCTGGGAGTCTGAGATCAAGGTGTCATCAGGGTTGGTTTTTTCTGAGGCCTCTCTCCATGGCTTGCTTCTCCCTGTGTCCTCCCACGGTCTTCCCTCTGTGTCTGTGTTTTAATCTCTTCTTGTTATAAGGACACCACTCATGTTGGATTAGTCCCCTCCCCTATCACCTCATTTTAACTTAATCACCTCTTTAAAGGCCCTGTCTATGAACACAGTCATATTCTGAGGTCCTGGGAGTTAGGACTTCAATGTCTGAATTGGGGGGTGGGGCACAATTCAGCCCATCACAGGTGGGTTGTTGTGTGTCTTCTTGTCCTTCCAGGGGAAAAGATGACTCTGAGCATCTCTGTCTTACTGTCCTTGACCGTGTTCCTTCTGGTCATCGTGGAGCTGATCCCTTCCACCTCCAGCGCCGTGCCCTTGATTGGAAAATATATGTTGTTCACCATGGTGCTTGTCATCGCGTCCATCATCATCACCGTCATCGTCATCAACACGCACCACCGCTCACCCAGCACCCACGTCATGCCCGAGTGGGTGCGGAAGGTGAGTGGGTGAGGCCCCTGCAGACCGCACACACGGAGGACATCTACAGGTCTCCCCTCACGCAGCCAGTGGAGTTCCAGCTAACACTTGAGGGTATTTAGGAACAGAAAGTCCTTTCTGGGCTTTAAGGGATTCTTTGGAAGAAACTTTCTCTGGCCTCTTTTTAGGGGTAAACAATTCATGTAGCCTTTCCAGAGAGGGAAGAAAAACAATGAACAAAACCCACTCCAAAGTCAAGCTTAAAAAAATCTCTTTGATTAGAGATGAATAAATTGCTTTCCTTTTATTCAAATGCTGTGAAATTCTTGAGATTTCTGTTTGTATGTCTTCTAATTTGTGAACAGATTTGTTTGTTTCTGCTGGTAAAATCATCTGTTGAGAATAGAATAAGGGCTAGAGATGGGGAGCTATAGGAGAGAGGGATAAAAAGTGAGTTTTAGTGAAGCACTTGGTCCCAAATACACTATTGAATTTTAAAATGTATTAACATTTCAAATAAGTCCAGGATCTCTTTTGCAGAACGCAAAATATTTAACAGGAATTGGCAGAGATATTGCTGCTTTCAGTGTAGTCTTTTTGGAGGAAATTAAGGGTCCCTGTTTCTGTAAAGACTTTGAGATGATTCCTGGCAATACCTATGCTGCTGTTTCTTTTGGAATAGAAGAAAACAGTCTCGCTGTTTTGTGGGTCCCGAAGCGAAGCGTATATATCTAGGCGGAGGGATCCCTTCTTTAACCCTATGATCGTGAGAACACCTGCCAGGACATTTCCAGTGCCAGTAAGGAGTCCTGAAGCGTCATTGGTGTCTCGGGAGGTCGATGGCTGCTCACAGACTCCCTCCAGTGGCGAACTGCTCACATTACAGAATCGTCACAACCATGGCAGTTTGACATGCCGCAGAATACATAGGAAGGAATCTTTGAGAAAATCTAGTATAGTCTGTTTGTTTTAAGAACAAGCAGGCTGAGGCCCAGAGAAGCTGAATGACTTTCCCAAGATCGCATTGCTAATTCAAAGACAGAGTTTGATGCTAACCCTGTTGACAATAATTCTTATACTTGGGGCCGAGCCCGTGGCGCACTCGGTAGCGTGCTGCGCTAGGAGTGCAGCAACGCTCCCGCCACGGGTTCGGATCCTATACAGGAATGACTGGTGCACTCACTGGCTGAGTGCCGGTCACGAAAAAAAAAATAATAATAATTCTTATACTTGAATTTCTTTTTTATGTTAGGTTTTTATTCACACTATCCCAAATATCATGTTTTTCTCCACAATGAAAAGACCCTCCAGAGAAAAACAAGACAAAAAGATTTTTACAGAAGACTTTGATATTTCCGACATTTCTGGGAAGCCAGGGCCTCCGCCCATGGGTTTCCATTCTCCCTTGATCAAACACCCAGAGGTGAAAAGTGCCATCGAGGGCGTCAAATACATCGCAGAGACCATGAAGTCAGACCAGGAGTCCAATAACGTAAGCTTTGTGGCTTGAAATCCACACCTCTGGGTTTAAATGATCAAATGCACGGGCGCATATGGATGGGTTTAGCTTGGGGGTAGGTTGGTATTCAAGACACAGCTATTGACCTAAGATATACCTTGGTGACCACCTCTAGGCCACCTTTGTAAGTCATCACATTGTCAATAATCTATTCAAAAACTAAAGATCATAATGCCAGCCAAGGGATGTTGAAGGCTTCGAGATCTATAGGTTGAGGGGCCCATAGATGACACGTAGCGTGAACACCGAGTCCAATAGGCACTTTGGGGAACTCTGTCTAACACTCTCCTCTCTCGCAGGCGGCTGAGGAGTGGAAGTATGTTGCGATGGTGATGGACCACATTCTCCTCGGAGTCTTCATACTTGTCTGTATCATCGGAACCCTAGCCGTGTTTGCAGGTCGGCTCATTGAATTAAATCAGCAAGGATAAGCGGGAGCTGAGATGAGCCTAGCTCTGCCCCAGGATCGGCCACAGCAGAGAGAGGCAGGAAAGAGAGAAAGATTTGTCTACCTTGATACACTCTCACTCATCAAATGTGTCATTTTCTGTGCTTGTTATTAATGATAATGATTTACGTTTACATACGGCATGGCTTCAAATTGTTTTCACATTGCTTCTCCCTTCAATCCTGCAGTGTCTTAATGGAGAGGAACCCTTTTGGGTGAATGAAACTGGATTGCTAAAAGAAGTGTTCCTTTCCCAATGGCATCTGAAGAATTTTTCCCAGTATAAACAAGGTTTTCTGCTGCATTGTCGTTGCTGTTCTTTTCTTAAGCAAAGAGCACATCCTTGCTTAAGAGCCAGTTTTATATCTACTAGGAAAGCCTCACCTGCCAGTCCCAAAGAGAAAAAGCATTTAATTTGGAGAGAGAGGAAGCAGTAAGTAGGAAACAAGGTAACTTCCAGAATGGCCACCAAAATGTACACTGCAACGAAAGTTCATGTTTTAAGGTGAGGGAAGGTTTCCCAGTCTAACACGGCATCTGGGTTTGATTCTCAGTGTTTAGAGGAAAACAGGTCCTAACATGTATGAGGGTACTTCAAAAAGTTTGTGGAAATATTCATATTATCTTTTAATTCTATTTTTTCACGAGCTTTTTGAAGTACCCTCATATTGAATGTGAGGGCCAGGCACTGGGGGAATCGTCTCGCCTATATGGTTTTATTTTATCCCCATAACGTTCATAACGTGTCCCTATTTTAAAAATGAGAAAACTGGGGGCCAGCCCATGGCTCACTTGAGAGAGCCTGGTGCTGACAACACCAAGTCAAGGGTGAAGATCTCCTTACCGGTCATCTTTTTAAAAAAATAAAATAAAAAATAAAAATAAATAAAAATGAGAAAACTGATTTCAGGGAGGTTAAGTTCATTGCCCAAACTAGAAGTAGAAGAACTGAGATGTGAACCCAGATCTTTAGATTCCAAAGCAACTCCAGGCTGGGTCATTTCCTCTGCTCACTCTCACTCCTGGGCATCCCTGGCTTGCAGGCTCGATCTAAGGACATTCTGTAACTCTGATCAGTGTCATCAAGAGCTTCGGTCTTAGTGTCAACCATCTTTCTGTCTTCCCAATTAAATTCCTGCCTTATTTTCCCAGTCTTTACCCCAATCATGATTGTGCTTCTACTCCTATAAATGAAACCAGAAATGTATGCACATATCATCACCATTTCTAAAATTCTGAAGAAGTGAGTAGGAGAGAAAATAATTTCTTTTCTGCATACCAACCTTCAAGCCACAATGTAGTTTATCCCAGAACTAGAAATTGTGCAGCTCTGGATTCACTAGTGGTTTTTAAATCACCAGAACACATCTGACCAACATCAACTCCAGGGGAGAGCAGTGAATTGCACAGCTAGGTGGCCTGTCTGAGCCCGGGCTTCAATCTACTTTCCCATGGCACTCCCCATCACACACCTGTAGCAGGGCTGAGGGCCTTCATTTAAGAGTTAACTCAAGGGAAGACAGTTTGACAGTGCCTCAAAAAGTTAAACATAAAATTACCATATGATCCAAGAATTCCACTCCTAGGTATATCCCCAAAGAACGAAAAGCAGGGACTCAAACAGATACTTATAAACCAATGTTCATAGCAGCATTATTCACAGTAGCCAAAAGATGGACATAACCCAAGTGTTCATCAATGAATGAACAGATAGACAAAATATGGTATAACATAAAATGGAATATTATTCAGCCTTAAAAAATGAAACCCTGATCCATGCTACAACATAGATGAACCTTGAAAATATTATGGCATATGCATAAACATGTGAAATAAGCAAAAGGACAGCTATTGTATGATTCCACTTATATGAGGCACCTAGAATAAACAAATTCATAGAGACAGAAGTAGAATCAAGGTTACAGAGCTAGGGGAAGCGGGGAATGAGAAGTTAGTGTTTTATGGGTACAGAGTCACCTTGGGAGGATGAAAAAGTTCTGGAGATGGATGATGGTGATGGGTGCACAACACTGTGAATGTGCTTAATGCCCCCGAGCTGTACACTTAAAAATGGTTAAAATGATAAAGTTTGTGTTCTGTATATTTTAACACAATTCTTTAAAAAAAAAAAAAAAAAGAGTAGACTAAAGGCTTTGCACCTGAATCTGCTGCTTGCCAAATCCATCATAGTCTCCCAGGCCTGACGATAGATTTAGAGAAGAGGCTGAAAAGTCACTTGGGGTCTATTCCCCTAATTTTATGGATAAGGAAACTGAGAGAAATGACTTCCCTCGGGTCACAGAGCTAGTTAGTGACAAACCAGATCTCCTAACTCCTGTTCTCATGCTGTTTCCTTTGTGTCAAATAACCCACTTCTCCCCCAAAAGTGCAGCTCTCCAACATGTTCCCTGCTCACCCGGATCCTGGAAGGCAGCAGGGCTGGCCCTGAGTGGATACAGCAATGTCACTTGTGTAGCTGCCTCAGACCTAATGTCTGTCCCATCGATCTGTTGCCAGGTCAAAGATTATCATCTTTGGAATCTCTTCCATTAGTTAAGGCCTGGTCTCCAGAAGGCTGCCGATGAAATGGGAGGGAGGGGGGGTGCTGGGATCCCCCTCGCAGAGGTGTTTGTTGAGGGCCTGGGCCTGGCTGGCCCTATGTGGCTTTATTGATGAGTTTGTCCAGATGGCAGGATGACTTCTTGGGAAACAAGGAGCATCCTGAGGGACTGGAACACAAGATGGAAAAGTTGTGAGGGAGTGGGTTTACAGACTGCAACTGGAAGCAGGAATGATTCAGAGCTCAAATCCCTGAGTCTTCTTTTGGAAGACTTCAGCTCACAGCTCAGGACTCTTTCCACACTCTTCTGCAGTGGCTGTTGGGGAGGCTGTGGAGAAACTGAGAATTGCTGGGGAGAATGTAAGATGGTGTGGCTGCTATGGAAACAGTGCGGCGGTTTCCCGAGAGGCTAAACGTGGAATTCCCATATGATTCAGCAATTCCGTTTCTAGGTGTGTACCCAGAGGAATTGAAAGCAGGGACTTGAACAGATAACTCATATGCCGAAGTTCACAACTGCAGCATTATTCACAGCAGTCAAAATGTGGAAACCACCCAAGGGTCCAACAGCAGATGAATGGATAAACAAATGCAGTACAGACTCAATGTAATATTATTCACTCTTAAAAACAAGTTAAGTTTTGACACATGCAACAACATACATGAACCTTAAAAACTAAGTGAAGTAAGCCAGATGCAAAAGGAGAAATATGAGTGTTGTGTGATTCCACTTATGAGGGGTACCCAAAATAGGGCAGATTCATGGAAACAGAAAGTCAAACAGAGGTTACCAGGGTTGGGGGGTGTGAGTCATTACTTAATGGGTACAGAGTTTCAGTTTGGGATGATGAAAAAGTTCTGGAGAGGGATAGTAATGGTGGATGTACAACAGTGTGAGTGTGTCGGGCTTTAAAAACTAACGCCACCTTAAGTGACATTACAAGTGGACTAACGTGGCAGCCTAAGATGGCGCCGGGAGGAAGTAGGGTGGGAGTCTGCGAGAACCTTGCCTTAGCCCTTATTGGCCAAATACACGCTTCCACGCTCGTGAACACTGCGTGATTGCAATAGCTAGGCATTGAGACAGGATGCATGCTCTCCTAACCTTTAAGCTGATTGGAGGATGTAAAACTCCTTTCCCCATTTGCCTATAAAAGCAAGTGCTTGTGTGATAATAAACGGAACTGCTCGACAGAACCCCCGCCGCGTCTGAGTGTCCTTTAACTGGGCTGGTTGGGGCCGGCGGTGTGCTCACATCTCTTCACGGCTCTCTTCCCCCGTCTCCTTCCAAAGGGGACCGGAGGGAAAGAGGAATCCCGGGCCGTTCGCTCGCCCACCGAAAGGAACGAGGCTAGGGCTGTTCGGGTCAGCTGGCGGCGGACCCGACAGAGTGGTGCCCCGTGTAAGGCATTTTTTAAAACTCGTGGGTAAAAGGCGAGCGAGTGAGGCCCCTGGCTGCTCGGTCCTGAAAGAAGGTCGACGAAGGGTGATCAACCAGCAGAGTGGCCCCCGCAACCACGGTAGTCGCCGTGAAGTAATCCGCCTGCGTGTCAGGGTGAGTACCATAACAGGGGGAAGTCCCTGCACTTCTCTGCCCTGTTGCTCCCTTTGTCCCTTCCTCGTGGGGCAACATGGGAGGTGTGTGTGGAAAGAGTGAGGAGACAGCCTGCAAGGCTCTAAAGTACATTTTGAAAAGCAGAGGCCTAGAAATATCTGACTCCACAGCCACCAATGCCTGGCATCATGTGGTGAAGGTGGCCCCTTGGGCACCTTTGTCCAACTTGTTCTCGTATGAGACTTGGGAGCGGGTTCAGACCCTGGCCAGAAAGAACGAGATTAGTCACAGGCTAGACCCCCCCCTTAGGGTTCTACCCAACCATTTCTGTCCTAAAGCTTTGCTTCTGTCCCGAGCATCAGCAAGGGGCAGAAAGGGATTGGGCGCAGTTTGATGAGGAGAGAAAAAAGGAAATGAAGCTGCCAATGCAAGGCCCTGAGCCATTGAGTGATACCTATGCCCCTACCATGTACCCTCCTCTCCCAGCAACTCACCCACCAAAGTTTAGCCGAAGGAGAGAGAGCGGCACCTGAAGAAGTGGAGGAGGCTAGAAAAACATCCCCAGCAGAGCCACAGGTTTCTCCTGTTATGGCTCGCTGGGAACCCCCAGCCGTCCGCAGCCTGTGGAAAATGCTCTGTAAGGCTGTCCTCCCTCCAAACTTGTTTATCAAGTTCTGCGCCTTCTTTAAAGAAGAGTGCCATGTGCAGGCAGAGAAAAATCAAGCAGTAGCGTTGCCCAATGCCACCAACCCCGGACTCACCTTCCCGCGGGTCCTTGGCAATGGTTCCTGCGTAGGTGCCAACAAACCCTTTTGCAGCACGGTGGCAAATCTCACCGCCCCCAAAACCCAAAATAAGTGGACCTGAAACAAGCAGGCCACAGGGGCAGCTGCGGTGGCCATCAGCTCCCTCTTGGGAGTTATTGGAGCGGGTACCGGGACCGCTGGAATAGCCTTGGCACATCAACAGGTAGCTTCCCTAAGAGGCAGTGGACATAGATCTTGGCCGCTTGGAGGTGTGTGTATCACATGTAAAAAAAATCGCTAACATCACTTTTTGAAGTTGTTTTACAGAATCGACATGGACTAGACCTGTTATTCTTACAGCAAGGAGGATTATGTGCTGCCCTCAAAGAAGAGTGCTGCTTCTATGCCGACCACTCTAAAGTGGTCAAAGATTCCCGAGCTAAGCTTAGAGAAGGACTAGAAAAGCAAAAAGAAGAACGTGAAGCTAATAGTAATTGGTTCCAAAGCTGGCTTTCAGGTTCCCCGTGGCTCCCCCATGGGTCTCTTCCCCAGTCTCCTTCCAAAGGGGACAGGAGGGAAAGAGGAATCCCGGGCCATTTGCTCGCCCACCAAAAGGAATGAGGCTAGGGCTGTTCGGGTCGGCTGGCCGCAGACCTGACATGAATGTGCATAGTGCTACTGAGCTATACACTTAAAATTGGTTAGGATGATAAATTTTGTGTCATAAACATATTTTACCACAATAAAAAGCATTTTCTTTTTTTTTTTTTATTACAAGGTGCTCCTTTCTTATCCTTGAAAATGGTCCTTGGGTGAGGATTGGGTCAAAATGGGGCCCTGATAGAGAAACTAATTTCCTGATCATCCTGAGGGACTCTGGCTTCCTCCTCAAACCAAGCCCCAGCACATTCCATATTGTCCCCCAGGAAGTCAGCTTGGAATGGTAGAGCAGGGAAATTGTCCCGGTACAAATTTAAACCCACTTTTAGGCAAGTGGCCCACCCACCACCCAGGGAGCCTGGAAGGAGTGGGGAGCAGGAAGTAGAGCATGGAGGGGCCCCCATCTCTTCCCCAAATCTTTCTTCTCCTTCTATCAGCCAAGTAAACCTCTTGGACCATCTCTGATTTTTGAACGTCAGCCTCACATAGTGTTTTAAAGCCTGTGTCTCCGCCCTCCTTTCCATAGCCCTTTGCTATCTACCACTTATCACTTGATAGCATTTTCTTGTGGATCTGATTTCAGCTCCTAGCCTGGAATCTTCCTGAAGGGCAAAGACTGCATTTTATTTATATTTTTATAGTCTCAGATACTAGTCAGGTAGATACTAAAATAAAATTGTCAAATAAATCTACGTGAATGGATGGTTCAATAGCCTAAGTTGTCTTTGGATTCCTCTCATTCTCTCAGTAATATCTTACCTCGGTATAACTCACCAAAACAAATGCCTATGGCTTCGGCTGTGTTGATATGTTTCTAATATAAATATGAAATTCATATATGTTCATGTTTGTTCATATGATCACTGTGAGGCTTTTCAGCCTGACAATATGCATGATTCTAGGAAAAGCAGTTCTGTGAGCACTTCCTACACATCTCTACCGACATCTACTGTCATTGCAACAGACCCATCTGAAAAGACCCCTCAGGAAGGCCTTTGCCTCCGGAAAACCGTCCCCAGCCTCTGGCTGCTCAGAGCCTGTGCTTTTTTTGATCGTCCTTGCCACGTATACTGAATTTAAAGCTCTCCTGAGATGTCTACTTTGCCAATTACTTTATGGATGTAAATCCTCTGTCCTCAGCAAGACTGCCCCTACCTGAAGAAGTCAGTTTGGAGGAACTGGCTGCTGGTTCCTGCTGTCCATACTTGCTGTGGGACCTTGGGTGAGTTTCTTAATGCTTCTGAGTCTCAGAGTAGCACGTCTTCCCTAGCGAGCTGGGAAGAGTGGCTGATACCCTCCTCTGCAGGTGCCCTTTAAATAACACCCTACAGGGCAAGGATCCCATCCGAAACTTCTCTTATATTCCCCACCAAACCCAAGAGAGGATTCAGTGCCTATTATGTGCCCACAAATATTTATTAAATTGAGTTTTTTTCATTATATTTTTATTGAGATATAATTCACATACCATAAAATTCACTATTTAAAAATGTACAATTCAGTGGTTTTTAGTATATTCACCAGGCTGTGAATTACCACCATATAATTACCACCACGTAATTACCACCATATAATTCCAGAACATTTTTATCACCCCATCTCCATTACATTTTTAAATGCTTTATTTGGCTTTTAATGAATCAAAGTGCACTTGGACTACCTCTCACTAAATATAATTATTCTGTTTTATAAACACGAACAGTGTTTACTATGTGTCAGGCACTGTTCTGAGTACTTTATGAATTACACACCCTAAGTGGTAAGTCTTACCATCGATCGTCACCATTATCGCCATGTTACTGATGAAGAAACGGAGACTTGGAAAAGACAGGAATCCTGCCCAAGACCACACAGCGAGAAGCGGCAGACGAGACGTCCAAGTCTGTCCTCTTCAGGGCTCTCTGCTACCTCTTGACCACAGCAGTAAGATTTAACACCAACCAACAGAAACAAATAAAAACATACGAACTTTAAGTACGAAAAATCCCACTTTCTTCCTCTTTTCTTCATTTATTAGTCATCTATGGCTGTGATTTTTTACTAAACAAAAATAAAGAGCCTATCGCTGGCTGTGGGCTAAACTCTGTAGGTGACAAATCAAGAAGGCACAGTCCTGCTCAGGAAGTGGGTTGTATGAGACGACACAAGCTGGAAGGTGATGCGCAAACACGGACATTCAGACAGGGGAGAGTCTGTCTGGCCATTGGAGATAACAGTAAGCTGTGGATTCCTTTACTGGGAAACCTCGGGTTCATGTAAGGCTCAGAAGAACCCTCCAGCCTCGCCTAGGGTATCTGTTTATAAAACCTTTACAATGTTATCCGGTTTTTTCCTACTAATCACGTAAGTCAGAAGAAATTCATTTTAGAAAACAATGCACACTGATAATACTTTTGTTGAACCATGATAAAACATTTTTGGTGGTGGGCTATTTTGGGGGAGGGTGGTTAAATGGCACAATAGACTATACTGTAGTTTGAGAAGAAATGGGGTAAACCTAGAGAAATACTATTTTAGTTAAATAAACTGGGCAGCAGCTCCCTCTTGTGGTAAAAAGTAAGTACTCAGCCACTGAATTAAAATATGGGAAAGCATCCTGTAATGCACATAAAACTTGCTTAAACTGAGAGCCTGAGCAGCTTTAAGTCCAAGAAAAGCACTGCTCCCAGTAACTATTTAAACTAGCACATCCACAGCCATTAATATTTATTTAATTAATGCTTCCAACTTTTACTGAGCACTTACTGGGTGCCAGGAACTAGGAACACTAGGGTAAATTACGTAGTTGCTGCCCCCAAAGTGCTCACACTGTCTGGTCCCTCTAATGCCACACTTCTCATGATGCTGGCCCCTGTCCACGGTGACCTCTGCCTCCTCTGAGCTGCTTCCTCGCCCCACACTGAGACCTCTTCCCACTGTCTTCCTTTCATCACGGCCAATTGCTTTCTGGTCTTGCCTCTCTACTGGACAGACCCTTCGAAGGCAGCAGTCATGTCTCAACCACTCAGAGTTTTCCCACAGCCCCTCATTCTGCATTTGTCCAGTTAGAATTCAAATGCATATTTGTTCAGTTTAATTTATTTCAACCATATCAAAAAGCAACAGAGCTCCGTGCTAGTTAGAAATGGGTGCTAATTCACACACATAACTGTCAAAAATGGAGTTTGTAGTCATGGTTTTGTTGCTGCCAAAATGCATATTGAATTTTTCTCATCAATTTCTGTGATATAATAAGAATGCCATAAGAAGGTAAGAGTTATTTTATCCTAGAATCCATGGTGTCAGAGAAATTCCATCTGTCATGAAGGGATGGATGCCAGATTCCAGAGGTGTCCTGGTGGGCACCATGTCTGCCATCTGAATGGGAATGTCAGCTCTGGCCCAGCGACCTGGGGTGGCCAAGGTTCTAATCAGAGATTCCCAGACTTTGGGATTTTATGTAAAATATTTAAAATAAATTTTTTTCAGGGACTGACAGGTTGCCAATATCTTATTTCGCTAAGTATGAACAGTTTTAGAAGTCATCACTGATTATGACCACCATTTCATAAAAAAAAAAAGAAAGAAATTTTGACACCAAAAAGTAGGAAAGGCATAATCTGGAATAAAGAACAGTTCTTTTGATTGAATACATTTAACCCTAATTCTGGTCCCCAATCATCAGTGGTCCACTGGCTGTTCTGGATCACTTATATAATCTCAGAGATTTTTCCAGTTCAGGATCTCTGTTTTACAGATGTGAGATGGGCTGAAGATGTGAATCAGTGTAAGTTACTTATCTCTGCAGGTAAGTGGCTTGTCCTGGATCTTTCTAACAGCCAAGGGGGCAGAGCAACCTAGAACCAGGAACTCCTGCAAGCACCTTGTCTTCTTGCCTGCCACTGCTCACCCTCAGGCCTGGTCAGGGCTGGCCCATGCAGGGTCTCATTGGTAATGCACCTCCTCCCTTTAGGAGGAGTAAAGAGTAGCTGGCCTCACCTGCCTCTCTGAGGGAAAGCTTTGCATTTACAGGAGAGTTCTGTGTAGGTCTCGGCTCAGCAAATCTGACATATGCGAAGTGCTGAGCTTGGTTGGGGAAATGAGAAAAACACTAGGAAACAAAACTGCTTATAGTTTAACTGGGGGATGTTGGAGCCATCACTGAGTTCCAAAGTCCCCTTGTGACCAATCCCTGGGGGAGTGATTTGGCTGTCACAACCTGGAGATAGAGTGGGGTACTACTGACGTCTAGTGGGTAGAGGCCAGGATGCTGCGAGACATCCTGCAGTGCACAGGACAGCCCCCACAACAAAGAATTGGCCTGTTCTAAATATTCAAATGCCCTAGAACAAATAATCTCTTTGTTGCCTTGTAGTCTCAGAATGATCAAGAAATCAGGTCTCTGGGGACAGGGGTTTAGCATGAAACCAGCTGATGTCCAAGCCTGAGTGAGGGGATTATCAAATGAAAGGAAAAAGGTGGGCAGAAGGCAGGTGCCAGGCATGTGCCCTCGGGTGCACCCTTCCCTTTCTCTCTCCAGCGTCTGGACTCAGTCATGTGTTTGCTTGGTTGTGCAGTAGGGGAGTTTGTGGCAATGGCCTTGTAAGTGTTAAGGGGAGGAAGGGGAAAGAGAGGCCATGGGAATGGATCCCACTTGCAGGGAGCAGCACTTCCTTCCTGACAAGGTGAATGGTGCAGAACAAGAGGCTGCAGCTGTCTTGTTCTGGACCTTTTCAAAAGGCTTCCAAATTGCCTATGCACACAACCAAGCGATCCGATTTCAGGAGGGGCCTGAGGTTGGAATTCTCTCCCTCTCACTCCAAGACTCAGATTAGAAATGATGCTTTAGGGAGAGTTCTGGTCAAGATGGCAGAATAGATGGTCCCCAGCGTCACTCTCTCCCACAAATCAACCAATTCACAACTATAAAAATGTACCATCAGCCAAGCTAGGGTCACTGGAGCTCAGGGGAAGAGGCGGAGAAGCAGGAGAAGCCACGATGAATGAAAAAAACTGCTCAGAGCATTTCGGGCCATGGCCCTTTTAGGCTGGAACTGCTGAGCGCGTGGAGCAGGAGCTGGCAGAAGCTGCAGCTGTGCCCTTCAGATGGAGTTACTTGGAGGCGGCAGTGGAGAAGGCCACTTTGGTGGCCCCCAGGACAGCAAGACCACTAATAGGGTTCCCATGGACCCACACAGGAGCGAGAAGCCAGAACAGCTGGAAAAGGGGAGCCATTCGGAGGCTGGTGAGTCAACGCAAGGGACTGGTGCAAGTCCCGTCCCATGGAAAGTGTTTGGAGAATGGGCAGTATGGGAGACAGGCCCACTGGGAGAACACTGGGACACAGCAAGGACAGTCTATCTGCCACCCAATCAGCACAGGACCACTCAGAGGATACTGGTCTAGAATGCAGAATTGCAGGGGGTGCAGCTTGATGAAAAAACTCAGGCCCAGATCAGAGTTTCTATACAACCCAGGTGCAGCAGGTCTCTGGAGAGCTGGAAGTACCTATAAGGTCAACCATTAAACCCTGAGCTGCACGAAAACCTTCCCTAGGGAAACAGCAGAAAAGCAGCAACTTAATCCACACAGCTCAAGTACTGTTCCCACAGGAAGTTCCCCATGTTAGAAGTAAGCAAATGACAAAAAATTAGTTCTGCCCCAGGCACACCGCCAGCTCCTCAGGGCCAACCCAGGGACCCAGGGCATGCTGCAGGGGACTGAACCCTCACCCACAACCAGGCACACTGCACCAGAGCCTTGGGGCCCACCTGGGGACCGAGGCATGGAGAAGAGGACTGGACCCCCTCCCACAACCAGGCACACCACCAGCACCAAGGAGCATGCCAAAAACATCACCTCCATGTGGGTGGCCCACCACAGCCACCACAATAACCATGGCTGCCACGAAAGCAGCTAGATGCCGCAACCACCACGCAGATGGTCTGCCAGCCACTGTAGTGCATTGACACAAGGAGTCACCAGCAGAGATAAAGAAAAGAAGAGGATGTCTCTTTCCACAAAACCCATTTTGGAGCGACAGAAGAAGCATCTGCTCTATGATAATATTGGGGGACCTGATCACACCTCTCAGCAT
Source organism: Cynocephalus volans (assembly GCF_027409185.1). Classification (NCBI taxonomy): domain Eukaryota; kingdom Metazoa; phylum Chordata; class Mammalia; order Dermoptera; family Cynocephalidae; genus Cynocephalus; species Cynocephalus volans. The sequence goes on along the minus strand of NC_084460.1, from coordinate 242,216,337 downwards.
TGGACAGATCATCTAGGCAACAAATCAACAGAGTAACCATTACTCTTTCAAAAGGAGAGAAGAAATCTAGGGTAATTAGAGAGGGGAGGAGGGAGGGAGAGGTGGATGGGGAGAAAATAGACAAGGGGCATAAAGAATAATTATGATTTGTAACAATATATATGCTAGTAATATTGATTTGATCAATGAATCTCAATGTTGAACCCCCAAAATATGTATAATCAATTTTGATTCAATAAAAATAATAAATAAATAAAAAGAAACGATGCTTTGGGGTGTATGTGTGTGTGTGTACAGGAATTTAACTGTGCTTGAATGTCTGCAGGCAATAATGGGAAAGAAAAGAGACCTACTGAGAAGAGCCAAAGGGACCTTAAGAAACTTGTATCCCTCACTTTACTCCTTTAAATCACCTTAAATATACCACCCCCTCGCAAAGAGAGGGGCCCTCTGTAAGGGGATCAGGAGGGGCTCATGGCTCACCGAGGCCCCAGCTGAGAGGCCAGTCCTCCCAGAGACGTTCTCCTAAAAACATGACAGCCTCAGTGCTCAAATTAGTCCTGTTTCTGTAGTCCCAGGGGAGCCCACCACCAAGGGGCAGGTGTCTCTCAGACTCAGAAATAAGGCAGAGTCCTGGCCTTGGAGCCATCACCCCCTCCTGAATGGCTGGTGAGGACCCCTCCCCACTCTCCACTCCTCCCTGCAGCACAGTGCTAGGATTTTCTTGTCCCGCCTTCTTTTTCTATCTTTTTTTCACACCAACAGGAGAGAGAAAGCTTTTAAGCACCTTCATGCTGTAGAAAAGAGTAAATGAAGAAAAGGTCTGCTAGCCTTTCTCCTCTACTAAAACATCTGCCCAACTGCCCCCGGAACATTCTGGATGAATAACTTATACTGAAGATGTCAGGCTTGACAAAGACAGCACCGAAGCCTTTTTTATCAGTTACCAGTAAATATCCTCCTGCTTTCAGGGCTTTGAAAATGTAACTCATCACCTTGACCCCTAGCTTTCCGATGTCCTCTGCATCTTTCCCTGCAAAGGGATGTTCTGTCCTTAATCTCTTAAGTAAAGCTCAACGCCCTGAAGGTGTGGGGTGTCTTCACTTCTTCTTAGCAGATCTCCTAGTACCTTTCCCTCCAGTCCCTGGGCTCCACGGGCTCTTCCCTATGCTCTTTCCCTCACCCTCATCTGTTCCTTCTTCCCCTTCTCCCAAGGCCAGCTTCAAAATAACCCCAAAGACTATTAGGAAGAAAAAAATCCAAAGCAACAGTTTGTTTCTAGAAAGCAATCTCTTTTATGGCATTAGTTTTAACAGAGTTTTAACTTTATAACAACTTCTTGCTGGATAAAGTACTGTATGTCCAGTTAAATTTGAATTTCATATAAACAAGGAATAATGCTTTAATATAAGTATGTTCCATGCAATATCTTGGACAATCTTTATTTCCTAAATCTGGCAATCCTATCTTAAGCAGATGTAATGACAAAAATGAAACTACCACCCCACAGGGGGGATTGTGCGTGCCAGTTTGTCACGGCCAGTCATGGTCTTGCTGTTGGTCCTGGTGTGCGACTAACAGCGCCCCCACTCACTCTCTCAAGTGTCCACTTTGGATATTCCTAATGCATGTTCCATTTTTAATTCCCTCAACAACACTATGCAGGGAAGTTTCTATTATCTTCATTTTGTAGACAAAGGAATTGTTTTCAGGAGAAATAAAGTATTAGCCTAATGCCAGACAGGAAGCAAGTGAGTAGCAATGCCAGGGTTCAGGCACAGGTCTGAACAGTTCCAAAGTCCTTCTCAGTGCAGACACTGCCTCTCTGAGCAGAGAGGCGGTGGAGCTGGTACACACAGCAGTCCCCAGCTCCTGCAGTGGCTCATCCCCCTTGACCTGTCACGGTCTCTGCTGGATTTGAATCAAAACTGTGCCCGCTTTCAATGCACAAGATTCTTCTCCAAGCAATGCAATTCCCCCCTCCACCCCCAAATTTAGCTGAAATAGATGGGAGGTTCTCCACTAGCCTCACAGAGAGAACCCAACTGGAGTTTGGGGAGACTGTTCATGCTTTAAAGAGCATGCTTCTTGGGGTGATGCCAGGCTCACCAGGAGGAACCATAAGAATAAGGGGCTAGTGGTGGCAATAAGATGGGGATAGCACAGTTGTCTTCCTTCAGTCCTAACAGTGTACTTTAGCAGGTATAAAGTCCAGGAAAGACAGAGGCTGGGGATGTGTCTCACCTTTGGTAATCATGTTTATAGCCATAGTATTCTTCTGTCCTAAAGGTAGTGTCCTTTATTTATTTGTACACTACCTAGAATATGCACTCATTACATGCCAAGCAAAATGCTAGACACTACACAAGCCTGATGGTGAGCTAGATAGACAAGGCCATACCCTCATGGGGCTGAGTGGGGAGTCTAGGTGAGTAAACTGGAGAGAGTCAGGCTGGCCTCCCAGGCCCATCGTGCCTTCTCTTCCTCCTTTGCCTATAAGGGTTGGGTCCTGTCCTCCCTAGTACCCAAGTTCTAGCCTAGGGAGTTCCTGTACCTGTTGGTCAGGCAGCAAGAGGCATCAGGTCCCTGTGGAAAGGAACACACTCAAGCTGACGGTGTGGACTTTGGTCCACACACACCTAGCTCGAAGCTAAATGCACTTCGAGCACCAGCCTCGGCCTGTCCCTTTACTGCACATCTCACTCGGTGTTCAGCACTCCCCAGAAGCCAGGAACAGCCTTTGTTCTGATTTTAACAGATCAAAAACTGAGACTTGGAACAGGTAGGTGGCTGTTCAGTTCATACAGCTGAATCTTGCTCCAGGTGAGGGAGTCAGGGTGTGAACCCGGCAGTTTGGCTCCTGCTGAACCATGGTCCCAGAGTACAAGACCCTGGGAGGGGCCCACGGTGGCCCAAGACTGGGACTGAAGGGCATAGAGGGCAGCAAACACTGAATTGCTCTTGCCATGCCAGGCACTTTTCACATACAGCACTAAGTCATTTAACCACCATTATGACCCTGCCAGGTGAGGTTTTATAGATGACAAATAAGCACAGGGGTTAATTAACTTGCACAAAGTGACACAATTAGCAGGCAGTAGATGGGTCATTGCTGCTTTGTCAACGCTTCTTGAATTTCCATGTGCATATGATCACCTGTGGATGTTGTTAAATTACTGATTCAGACTTAGTAGGTCTGGGGTAAGACCCAAGACCCTGCATTTCTAACAAGTTCCCATGCTGCTGCTGCCAGTCCGGGGGCCACACGGCGAGGAGCAAGGCTTTATGTATCTTGCCTCGTGGTAGTTCAGCTACATTTTCATCCTCAAGCTTTCTACGAAGGCTCAGTGTATTAGTAATACTTTCAGCTAATTTTTATTGAGTGCTTACTGTATATCAGGCCTTATATCAAGAGCTTTACATCTATTATCTCATTGATTAAGTAAGGTAGGATATAACTGTTGCCATCATTTTACATGTGAGTAAACTGAGGCTCAGAGAGTTTAAAGAACTTGCTCAAGGTCACAAGGTCAGCAAGTGGCAGAGGGTGTTCTTGCCTTGTTCCTGTTAAGCAGGGAAATGGGGATATTGCTACCTCAATTTGCATGTGAAGAATACCAAGGCATTGAGAATGTGCAGTGTTTTAAAACGAGGCCTAGAATTCCTCTGGTTGTCATCATACGAAACCTTTTCCATCTCCCCTGCCTAACCATGAGCAAATGATTCCAGTAAGAGGTTTCTTCCCAAGCTAGTAGTCTCAGACAGATCTGATGAAGTCCTTAACCAGTCCATCATCATCCCCAGGGACCTGAACTAACTTTCCTGGTGCAGCTGTCTCCCTTTTCAAAGTCCATTATGCTGTTTAGAATCCCCGGAGGCCTGCAGTGTCTTGGGGATGTAATCAGAAGCCTGCACTGCTCCTGGAAAGACACATCTATTGCAGACCAGAGTGCATCCCCCCAGAGTTGCTTATTACTAATTTACTCAGTAGTAGTGGTGCCAGGTATGTCAAATCCAAGACCTGATTTGAATTATCAATAACTATGCAGAAATCCAAGAGGCACATTTGCTTTCCTGCCCCAGCCCCTTCTTTCTCAGCTCCTGTCTCCCCACACTACCCCTCTCAGGTGTTCTGCTACCCCTTCTTTATTGCGTGCTCCTCTCTTCATTTCTCAAACTTGCTTTGTAGAAAGGATTTCTTGTACACTGAACCGATGGCTGATAATGCTTAAACAGTCTCAACAGTTAAGCTAGGTAGTGTGAATGGGAATGGACTCAGAGATTTAAAAGATTCCTGCCCTTGGAGAGTTTACAGCTTAGTGGAGTTAACAGGTATGGAAAAAATTTCAGTAGAGAGGTAACTTGTCAGATGTAGGGACATCCAGGACACTGTGGGAGCCCAGAGGCTTATCAGAGGAGATAATGTCACTGGTGAATTCTGAAGGCTGGGTCAGAGGCAGCCAGTGGGAAAGGCATTCCAAGCAGAAGGAACAGCATAAGCAAAAGCACAGCGGCACGGAACAGCTGCGGAAGTGCAGAAGCAGTTCCATACTTTGGGGCATAACACGTAAAGCAAGGTGTGGCCAAGGACAAGACGGGAGAACAAAATACAGGCAATGTCAAGGAGGGCCCAGAATGCCATATAAAGGGCTTGGGCTTGATTCTCCAGACAGTGGTTCTTCTCCAAACCATGCCTTAGGGTCCATTCTGGAAGGCCAAGCATTTGAGCTCCCATCCTCCAGCCCTCTCTGCTCTTCCAAGAGCAGCTCGACCTTTGTTTGCTTTACATATTTCAGCTATGCATCGTATCGTCTGTAAAAAGAGTTTTCTGTTGCCAAAAGTCATGTGGAATCACTGCTGTATCTGACAGGGCACCATCTCAGAAGAACCCGGGACTTCAGGGATCAGGGAAAGTCTGCATTTGGGATTTTCTACATATTAGTTGGTGCCCTGGGCAGCACTCTCTCTCCACAGGCCAGGAAGTTGCCATTCATTTCCCACTTCCATTCTGTGAGGAGAAGGTAGGAGCCGCTTTCCCTCTTCCCAGCCCCTCCAGCCCAACCTGCCCCTCCAGCCACTCTGAGTCCCTTCTCTCCAGTCCAGCACCAGCGGTCTTGCTGGAGTGAGCAGGACTGAAGCCTTGTTGAGACCTAAAACTGCATGGGCTCTAAAAGATTTTAAAAGGACTCAGGTTTTTTTTCTTGGCATGCATTTCTATGAGTTTCTTTTTTCCCATGGTTATCTGATATTTTGAACCTTGGTTATGCGACAAGATGACATTATTTATGTGAATGTAAAGTTATTTTCCAGTCAGCTTGGAGCTGCAGACTTGCTAAAAGACATAAACTATCCAAGCTGTGGGAAACCAAGGAAGACATCAGTGAAGTTATGCTGACTCCAGCCCTCCAGCAGGACCCCGAGATAACAGCAAGGACAGGAACAGAAACCAGATGGAGCCTTGGCATGGAGCCCCCACACTTCACGTCCCCCTCCCTTGTGCTTTTCATTTCCCATGTTCCATTCCCTCAACCCCCTCTCTAAATACCCCTCAGTTAATCTGAGTCTTTGAGACAGCTTGAGTCTGACCATTCTCTTTCAGGTTTACTGGAGAGATGGGTTAGTCTAGCATCTCACCGGTATTCTTGAATAAAACCTGACTTCCATTTTCACCAACATTTGAGTTTTGAGGGGTTTGCTTCTGAAGGGGGGCAGGCAGCCAGACTTGGGCCTGGTAACATTTTCACTCTGCCAGTCCTTAATATGAAACTGGGTGGAGTCAGCATAACTTCATTGATGTCTCCCTTGGTTTCCCACAGTCTGGATAGTTTGTGTCTTATAGCAAGTCTGCAGCTCCAAGCTGCAGGCATTGACAGGCCTCACTTGTAACTGTGGCTTTCAGTTAAAATTTATTCCCTGTTTAAATTGCCCTTCTTTCAGTAAAATTCCATAACTTACCTCTCATTCTGTTTCTTTCTATCTATCTTTTAAGATAACCTCTGGTGCAGAAGTCATGAGTTGGGTGCCTAAGAGGGTTATTCAGGATCATTAGAGTTAGCTTGTACCAACACAAACTGGGGTAGGCTGGATGAGCCCACAGACCTCTCTATGGAGCCTGAGTGAATGTCCAAAGACTCCCACAATTTTCTGAACCTTCAGAGCCATGCAGATGGCTTGTGCCTGCACAGACCCCCACCCCCCCCTGACCACTCCCTGTAAATATACCATCCTTCCCATTATTGGCAAGATGGATCTGAGATATTTCATATTCTAATATATATTTAACTTTTGTAACCTTAAAAACCTGATGTGTCACATGGACCCAGGATGACTAGAAAGGATACTGGGGAAGAATCTCAAAGACTGGTTAATGCAGGTTTAGCTTGGTTTTTTTTTTTTTTCAAAAGAATAAAATAATAACATAAATAGCTAGCTTTATTTTCATGAACAGTTCAAGCATGGTTGTTAAAAATAAGTAAATGAGGCATAAATATTTGCAAATAAACTCTTCAAGTTTTACAAAGTCTTTTTGGTAACTTGAAACTTTAAGGTAAAATTAAGTAATAGAAATTTATTAAAGGGTCATTTCTAAATAAGTTAAAATAACAAAACATTAATTATGAAGTATAACTTTAAAGCTTATATACATTGACATCTTGTTTTTATATGGTATAAAAAACTATAATATTTGGATCTGTTAGTAAACAAAAAATTTATTCTATGAGGTAGTACATGTCTCTAGAAATTATGAAAAGTAGATTCATAAAATGCTGGTGACGAACAGTTCAAAATGGATTATTCTTAGGTTTTCACAAATTTAAGGTTACTGGGAGTTAAAAATTTTAATTAATATATGTAATTAAAACTACTAGAAATAGGAAAACAATTCTGTATGCAAAATGTATGAGGAAACTAAGACGTTTTTTCAGCAAAAAATTATAAAAAGACATGAGCATATATTTTGTTAACAAGGAGTAATTTTGTCTAATCCAGAGGTTATTTAAATATTGTTTCAAAATAATGATTTAGAAAGAAAATAGAACAAGGCAGGAAGGAACTAGTATGTAGAAGAGAAGCAAAAACGTTATAAGCATGAAAGTGTATTTTTGGTAAGAAAAATTGAGAGTAGTTTTTATCTTTGCATGAGAGAAAACTTTGTGTAGTCGAAATGATGGGAAAAAAAGAAAAGTAAATCTTTGTCCTAGGTAAAATGCTCATGAAAAAAATTTTATGTGTGATCAAGTTGGCTAAAATTAGAAGGATATTACAATTTTTCCAAATTGAACATTAATACCAGTGGAGTATACTACAAATCAAATGTATTTCACAGGGCCTAGTTTTCCAAAGCCTTGTAGTTTCAGGTTTAGCCTAACCTTTTGGAACTACATATAGAAATGTTAACCTTGCAAAAGACAAGAAACTTTCCCCAGGCTAGAGTCTCTGATATAGATGAGGAATTGTGGCACAGCAAGGTTGCTGGCTCAAGGACAGACAAGTTACTTGATTGATATGTAAAATACTGGGGAAACTGCTGTAGGGAAAGAGAATGTTTGCTAAAATCAAGCTTTTGTTGGTGAATTGACTTAATCTTTTGTACATTGCATTACAGAATGTCACTGCCTGTTTCACTGAATGTTACCAGCCTCTACTGTTAAATTATAATTGATCATAACCCCACCTATGTTCTTTTCCTGTAACTTCCTGGTCTGGAGAATAAATGCAGGGAAAGAACCTCAGCTCATGGTTAATTTCCAAAGGAAGGAATGCCTCTCTCTTGAGGGTTCTGGGAGATTAACCCCTTCGGGGTCTCTCACTGCTCAGAAGAAATGGGCTTTGAGTAATCCTTTTTGCAGCTCCGTCACCCAGAGGAAGAAAGGTGACAAATCCGTGTGAGGCAAAGCAACAAATACCAAAAGTACACTGATGCAAAGCTAGAGTTTGCTCTCCTGTGTTGGAACAACAGAGTTTTCTTGAAGCACTGATCTGCTCTTAATAAAAATTGTGAGGGGTTTTTCTTTACCTTTTAGGTAACTGGCCCAGGAAAGAGATTCTATGTTTTAGCAAGACAATTTCTTGTGCTCTTTGCCTTTGAAATCTCTTGTCACTTTTGTTTTATTTTATAATGATTTATGATCCTATTTAATTAAGTGTTTTAAACTATTGTTATTTGACAAACTTCCCAAAATCAAATTCTAAAAATTAAGTCTCTTGACTAAAACTAAGTTTGAGATGTTCCAAGGGTCTTGGAACATCTCAAAGGATCTATAAAAGAGAGATAGTAAAACCGACTGGTCTTATCTGATAGATTAAATTATACAGGAAACATTATCAAAATGAGAAATGATGTTTGACCTTTTTGAATTATATGGATGTGTTATTAATATGTGTTCCAAAATTTTATAAGGTTCCCAGAGATCTGATGTGTCCTGGTATAAATGCTATTGGTCATAACTTTGGTTATTTTAAATTTTTGCATGCCACAGAAATACTCTTTCTGAAAGCTCTTTGCAAATTCTAAAGTGTTATTTCTTCAAGGAGGTTCATGAAAAGGATAAAAGACTGACAGGTACTCTAAAATGCAAAACTCTGATGATGACTTTGGGATTAACTACTCAGTTAGACTGGGTAAAACTTCAAAACTCCAATGAAAAATACTGGACTCATAGGATTGCTAAACTAACATCATAGAGAACAAGAATTAATTACATGGGACTGAACTGATAAAGGACAAAAATGGTTTTTTCAATGATTTTTTTTAAACACAGCTAGTTCTTTTTATGTTTTGTTTTTCTGATTTTAAGAACTTTTTTTCTCTTTTGGGCTATTTGGTAAGATATATTTTTGTGAGCAAAATCGAGGCATTTACTTTTCTCTCTACTTGATTCCTCCAGGATTTTAAAACTATTCATGAGTATTCTTATTTTATGCTAATATAGTTATTTGCATAAAACAATAAAAAATTTGTTTTCTCTTGTAACAGGACAAAATTGGAGACACTGGTTATTTTGCCAAAGCTTTAATTGGAATGTCATATTTTCATACATGGCCAGACAGCTTTGCAGAGAGCTGAGCTCATTACTCTCCTGGGTCCTTGACACATTATCATTTCAGCTCCCTGCAAGCCCTGCTCTTTTATATATGTAATTGTGTAGTGGGCATGTGTTGGTTCACTTTTATCCCCCTTCCAACATAGATAACCATTCTAGTGGTTTAATGTGCATATTTTTGTTTATGTGTTCTTACAAAATGGTTATTTTGTATGCAAGTATTTTTACTTTGCATAAATGCTATTGGCTTATATAAATCATTTCGTTTTGTACTTTTTCTGCTAAGCCCTGTGTTTGAAGATCCACCCAAGTTGGTCTGTGGATGTCTAATCCATTGCTTCTGGCTACCACATCACACTCCTATGTAAAGCTGCTCCTCTTTGCCTCACCACTCTCCCAGGGATGGGAGCCACCACAGCTATGCTGCAGTGAACATCTTCATACAGATCTGTTTATGCATGTGTCTGAAGATTCTTTTTAAAAATAACCACATTGAGCCTGGCTGATTAGCTCAGTTGGTTAGAGCACAGCCTTATAACACCAAGGTCATGGGTTCAGATCCCCATACAGGCCAGTGCAAAAAAACCCACAAAAACACATTGAAGACAGCCTGTAAAGATCACATGCACAGCCACATGTTAGTGTGTGCAGGGAAGGACAAAGGAATGTGGGTGCCAATATCAGCCCCTACATATCATGCACACCCCCTCCTCCCTCATGATATTTCTCATACCACAGGTGGCCTGGGTTGGACCCACTCAGGCCTGAGCGAGAGCACCTCTGTCAATGCGTTAAGTGTTAGTTAAGCTTTCATATGTTTTAGATTTTTAAAATAATTTTATGACTATTTAGAAATGACAATATTTTCTTCCTTTACCCCAAAGTATCATTTGAAGCATCCCTTGGGGAACAGATGTCTTACATTGGCGACCACTGCATTGCTGTTCTTTGCCTGAGGTGACTTTTGGATAAATGCAGTGTCACGGCTTTGCAATCGCTCTGCTATAGAGGAGGATGCTGTGCATGAGATGAGAACCAGAATGGACTGGAACCCAGTTCTGTCGTTAGCTCATTGTAGGGAGCACTCATCTACATGTCGGCAGAGAAAACAGGTCCCCTTCTGGTAAAACAGCATCTCTCCTTTCCTTTGGAACTCCTTCTACTCCTATGTCAGTACGTATGTTTCAGTGAGGCAGACACCCCCATAGCTCCTGTGGTCACATGCCCAGGCCAGGTTGGTCAGCATATTCCATTCCTCCTGGCTTGGGGATGGGTTCCAGAATGGATACATGGTCCAGTGTGCTCAGTCCAGGCCTGTGACCTGGAAAGAGAAGCTCTTTCTCCACTGAGATTTCTAACATGATAACGTAAGCCTGAGGTGCTGGGGTCACCAGAAGGAGAGGACCTGTCTAACAGTGGAGCCCATTTAGAGACAGGCAGCATGGGTAGCCAGGACCAGTGAGCTGGAGTGACCAAATCCTGATGATGTCACAGAAGCTCTGGATCCAGCCTCATTTGACCTTTGCCTCTGAATTCTTCCTTTACGTGACCCAATACATTCCACCTTTTGCTTAAGCCAGTTTAAAATGGTAGTCCACTCCC